>NC_138243.1:12363467-12670967 GCF_964197995.2 Scardinius erythrophthalmus
TAATAGCACTGAATAAGTGAATTAGCTGAATAGCTAATTAAAAAATAGAGTTTTTGAAGATCCAAAAAGCACATCCATCTATCATAAAAGTAACCCATACGACCCCAGCAGGTTAATAAATGCCTTCTGAAGTGAAGCAATGGGTTTTTGTAAGAAAAACATACATATTTTATAAACGATAATCACTGGCTTTTGGCGATGGCCGTATGCACATTCACAAGAGAGTCGAGTTCTGGAGGAATGGTAAGGTTCTGGTGAGGGCGAGTAAATTATAGGATAAATAGGCCTAAGTAAGTCTCCAAAAAAATATTCTGTCATGGACTCCCCCTTATTTCGTGAACTATTACTAACTCTTTCCCCTCCATTGACAGAAATTTACGTCATTGTGAGGAAACGGTTCCCCACATTGACAGAAATTTCCTGCTTTCCGTGTTTTCACTGTTATACGCTAGGAGGCGCTATGACACATCTTCTGAAAGAACTAACTGAACAGAATCTCCTGGGCCGGGTTTCCCGATAACGATGTATCTTAGCTCTTAAGAGCGCTTTCTACGTGCAAGATTACGAACGCTCGCAGCAATTCCACGAGCGTTTCCCAAAAATGCACTTAACATGAACGCGCGAGAACGCGATCTACGTGCTACTTAAGAGTCGCTGTCCATTCGCGAAGTTCTGAAACATAACCTTATATGGAATCGTATTCTGAACGTTTAACCTAATAATTGTCATCTGTTGTGGATTAGCAATCAAGACAAGTCTATATAAAGCACCTACAGGCGGAGGCACTGACAAAATGGCTGAAAAAAACACACACGAAAAGATACCTTTCAAAAAGATGAAATTAATGTCCTTTTAGAGGAGATAGAGCGAAACAAAGATGCAATTTTTAGCAGATTTAAAGGATTTCTTTTATTTATTTTTTTGTTCATTCATTTAATTTTGATTAAAATTATTAGATTAAATTTTTTCTATTTTTTTGTTTTGTTTTCTGACCTTTTTAATTATTTAATTTATACATTCATTTAACCAACAACAAAAAAGAGTAATAAAGTGTACAATAAAGTACAATCAAAACCTTATATTATAATCGCATTGCATTTGAATAAAGTTAAAGGTGTAATCTGCCGGTTGTCCTGCAGGTGTCCTCATAAATCTGTCTTCTTACGATGAACTTGAGGATGTACGATTACTCCAGAGCACTCGTAGATCTACGAAGATCTTCAAGTGCAACTTAAGCTACGATGCTTTTGGGAAACAGACCGTAATATTAAGATCAGTCGTACGATCGTTTTTACGATCAACTTAGTCTTACGATGCTTTTGGGAAACGCAGCCCTGATCAAAACACATGCGAAGAAAATGCCGGAACAAGCGATCTCACATTGTAATCATATGCATATGTAAATAACGTGATCATCAACATTAAATCCAAACTGCCTAATGTTACTAAATGAAATGTCAACTCACGAGCTAAAGGACTGTGCAAGCATAAGAGGTGTTGATGTACTCAATCTACTCCATCTATGTTTTGATCATTCATTGTTCTGAATCCGATCTGGATCTAGGTTTGTTTCTTGTTTTTTACAGAAACGTGATTTTTGCTTTTTTTATGAAACTTACCCACATTCAAGTGTTGGTGAAATAGAATGCATAAAGCTAGAATAAAACGTTTTTTTTTTTTGTTTTTTTTTTTTTTAAGGCAGAGGGTCTGTTCTTTCTTTGATATATGCATGTTCAGATATTCATACAACAAATATTCTGGGTGCCATGAAAATTTGGTGAAAATGATCAAAAACGTTGGTGGTGGCTGGCAAATGTTTATTTATTTATTTATTTATTTTATTGCTGGCAGGGAAAGAGATAATGTGCAAATGGGTGCAGGTAGGCTTAAAATCTTCACTTTCCTTTTCTTAAAAAAAAAAAAAATCAGTGAGACACTTATAGAAGTGAATGAGGCTGATGTTACGATGTTACAATACAATGTTTCAAAAGTACAGCCACAAGATGTAAAATATATGCATGTTATCATCATATCAAATCTCTCCCTAACCTTTTCTGTGCAAAGATTATTTTTTAAGGAAATGAGGAGGGACCAGATGAAATTATTTTTTGTAGTAATCAACATTTATGGGACAAATGCTGTCGGTTGACAGTACAAACACACACAAAAAGAATGTGCTTCGTAACTACAGCGTGATAAATATGAGACATAAATAATGCATTATAGAGCCTGCTCTGCTACTGGAGCACTGTCTTTTATGTGAAGGTAAATAAGTCTTAAAAGAAAGACCTTGTCCTTTTTGACCTGGAGCTTTACAGACATATGCCTCCTCATAAAACCATTTATCAGAGTAGAAAAGTGTTAGTCTACATGGGAGGTCAGGGAGAATGATCAGCTGATATGGTCAGTTACTGAACTGTACTAGAGAGATCATTGTCTCTTAAATGTCACACCAGCGTTTAGCCGCATTAATTAGCTTCATTGGACTGGAATACATGATTTATTCAGGTCTATATTCACATGTACATATGCAAATACATTTGTCACAACCTAATGAGCAGTTTGAAATGAAAAAATGGATGTCTGTCCAAGCTTGCATATGGATTTGTATGGAGTCAGACAAATAGATTTCTTTTGGTAACAGCCCACATGTTCACATGATCAATTGCATGTTTGATATGGTTGACGTGTCTCGTCTAATTAGCCATTTTCCTCTCTCTAATTAGAGTTATCAATCTGAACTGAAATGAAAATAGACTGAGAGAAACAACTATACAGCTCACCCTCAGTACTATGAATTATGAAAAGCTTTTCTACAGGCACTAAATCATAATCAAAAGGCATATGAGTGCATTGTCAATTATGGGGGGGAGAGCAACCAAACATTTGTAGTGGGAGATTTTTTTTTTTTCATACAATCTCTGATGTTACTTACAGTGTTAAGGAACTAAGTTTAGGAGCAATGCGACAAAATTAATTTTTAAATAGTATGACAGTAGCACAGCTGTTGTCAAAACAGAGTAGCTTTACATAGGAATATATTGAGCTAAATGTGTTCACCTAAAATGAACACTCTCATATGACACATCGGGGAGTTCAGTTCATTTTAGGCAGTTGGTTCGTTTGGATAAAAAAAAAAAAAAACGAACTCTTTATTTTATACCAATATACTGTAAGTTTGAGATCAGTCTTTCTTTTTGTTAAAGAAATTGTTAGTTATATTCAGCAAATACGCATTAAATTGATCATAAGTGACAGTAAAGACATTTATAAAGTTACAAATAAATTCCATTTAAAAAAAAAATGCTTTTCTTTCTATTCGTATCCCGGTTTTCACTAAAATATTAAGCAGCACAATAGTTTTCAACATTGATAATAATAAGAAATGTTTCTTGAGCAGCAGATGATATTAGAATGATATCTGAAGGATCATGTGACACTGAAGACTGGAGTAATGATGCTGGAAATTCAGATTTGCCATATTAATAGGTAGAAAACAGTGATTTTAAATTCAAATATGAATGTTTTACTGTATTTTATAATGCAAACTTGGTGAGCATAAGAACTTTTAAAAAAGTTGAACTAATCTTACCGACAGCAAGCTTTTGAACGCTATATGCAGTTATATAGCGATGCTTTGATACAGTTCCTTCCTCCTTTGAGATATATTATCTGTTTGTGTTGAAATAAACAAGGAGGGGAGCAGCCAGCTGTTTGCTTCAAATAATCCATATAAAAACAAGACAACGCACTCACTTCTCATCATTTTTTGAACACTTGAGAAAGCCTGTCAGCTTGTCCAACTGAAGGTCCATGCGGCGCTAACAGGGTGATGCTGCCAGTCTCGATCAAGTTCATTTTGACATTTTAGACTTAAACTAATATATGCTGTCTGATGTCTGTATTTGTGAATAATGATCTGTTTCGGTTTGAAGTTTAGAGCATGTTGTTCCATCGGAAGTGCATAGAAGGATCTGTTTGTCTATCTGTCTGTCTTGCTTTTTCATCCACCCACAACACCAAACCATCCAAAACACCTTAACAACCACCTAGCAACCCACAGAGCGCTCTAGCAACAACTTACCTTAGAAAAATCTCTTTAAACTTCAAGGCTAAAACATTTTTGAACTTTCGGGCTTTGTCACGCTTGTCTTCAAAGTGAAATGAAATGATCAATGAGTTATGAGAACATTATGTTTTTACATTGCTTTAACTCATCAAAATAAGTTAATCATTTTTTTAATTTTAGAAGTTATACAAGATTCAATTAAATTTTTGAAGTCAGTTTAATGTAATTTAAGTTGAAATGACTCAAACATCCAAGTTGAGTTTGAAAAAATAATTAATCGTATCATTTTTCTTTTGATAAAAAATGTAAACAGTTCTGTATTCAAGGGTTAAGGGAGCAACTTTTTTCTTTCAGTGTTGATGAATTTTGTTTCACATTTTCCCTATTTTCTTACTTAATGCATTTCTGATCTTATTTTGGATGACTTATCAGTACGTTTTTCTACAGAAGAAAAAAAAAGGTATGTTTTGGTAATTTTTCATCAAAATTCCTCTGATAATTACCTCTGAAATGACTTCACTCATTTCTTATGACAACATGTAATGTCCTTCACACTTCCCTCCCACTCACAAGCTTAAAAAAATAGAATTAATGGAAAACAATGCGATTCATTAAGAGAAACTGCTTTAGAAGAACAATAGCTGGTGGTTCAAGGTTTCACGAAATACCTGTGAAAAAAGTAAAATTGTGTTCTTGCTTGCATACATATTGTTTCGCAGAACCACTTTTGAGAAGCATGATAAGGACTGAACCTGCCAGAAATAAAGAGGAGTTTAAAATGTTGAAGAGTTTTGCGCATTGAACATAGTTTTGAAGGCCAAATCCTCCAGATTAAATTCACAGTGTTTAGGCAAACATTAGACATGAAGTACCTCAAGGTTTTTAATAATTATTTTGGTACTACATGTGAGGGGATATGAGACTAGAGAGAGAGAGATTGGTGAAATACAATTATTGAACAGACACCACAAACGATGAGAATATGCTTCAGGTAGCTGGTGACGTAAATTCACTTGGTAAGTACATATATCCACACACACACACACACCGTTTGGTTGCCGTTATGAATAACACAAAATATGTCTTTGTCTTACAGGGATAGCAGGAATGCTGAAGGGACACTGGAGAGTGGTGAGTACACACGTAAATGATCTGTAGTCCAAGTCGTAGACCAGACAATGACTAAGACTGCATTTTTCAGCATTTTTCATTAAACATTAAACAGCATAGAACATCAAGGCTGCACAATGTTGCTGAATGAAGGTTACTGAATAATGTTACTGAATGAGTTATAGGACTGTGAAGCTTTTGGGATGTTGATGGGCTCAATCTGCTCCATGTTTTGATCATCGTTCTGAATCCAATCTGGATGTAGTCTTTGACAAAAACGTGATTTTCTCAACTGTTTGCTCAAAATATAGCTTTTTTTAATGAAACTACCCACATTCAAGTGTTGATAAAAAAAAGAATGCATTAAACTAAAATTAAATGCTTTTTTCTTTCTTTTTTTAAAGTATGTGCTGAGTATATGCAGGTAATGATATAAAATTCTATAAAATTTATATGGAGGGTATAGATTGATATAGACGTGTAACGTCGGTCAGAGTAACTGCGGTTACGCACAGTGTAATGAAAAGTTCGCAAAGAAACTTTTGTTGAAAGATGAAGCAGTCAGCTGTTTTGAATCTGACAGCAGCTGCATCACAAATCATAAATAAATGATTTCATAAAGCTTTTCAGTAAATGACGGTTTTATATGAATAATGTTTTCGAAATACTCGCGTGAAATAGCGAATGGACTTTGGTACTGTTTCAATGATGATGGCCAGTCATAACAGTGGCCATTTACTGACAAGCCTTAAAGGAGCCGCCCCTTAGAAATGGATTATGTCAAACAGAGGATCTGAAGGAAGGTTGAAAAATAATTGTATTTCCAAATATCTTTATTGAATTTTTTTAGCAAAAAACTTTATTAACATTATAAGTGAACCTCAAGGAACATTAAAATATATATTTTTTTAAATCCATGTTAAATATGAAATGGAGGGGTTCAAAAATACTGGTATAGAGGATGCCGAAGGGAAATGTTGGCTAATGACAGCAAACTCTTGACACTCCTCTACAGTAATCTTCAAAGTTGCCAAAACACTAATAAACATAGTCCTTCAGATGGGTGTTATCTCACCTAATGATGTCATGCTGTTACAAAATGAGAAGATGTGATATAGTTTCACACTTTTTGAAAATCCTGTAAGTTTCATTATCTTCCTTCCTGTGGGGCGTATGTGACAAAAAGAACACCTCAGGGAGTGGGTTATATCGTAGTATATAATTGGTAAAAAAATGTCAAGGAGAGAACTGTTCATTTTCTCTGCCAATTATTAGATCACAACTAGGGTAGAATTGTTTTTTTTTTGTGAGGACAAAATGACCTATTTATTAAGTTCTTGGCTTAATCTGGTAATGATTTGAAGTGAGACTTCCCACTCAATTTAAGATGATTTTTTACTAAATTTGGTTACTATCTTACATCTGGGTTTGTATTATGAAATATTTGCAGAATATTTCCTGGCATTTTTCTCACTTACTGTCAAATTAGCCTCAGACATTTGCTCAAATTGTTTAAATGTCATGCACCAGCAGTTATCATTTTCTGATACCTGTCAAAATCCACCACAAATTAAATAGGCTGCACCATCCAGCTCACCAACATGCAATATAAATTCATACGACCATATTTAAGCACCAATAACAAATAATTATGTCTCAGACAACAAAAAAGAGAAATCCTTAAAAAACAAAAGCAGAAGCCAAGTACATAATGTAGTCTTCTTTCTATTTATGTTGTTTATATTTTTCAGGTTAAATATATAATTTAATACGGCTGACTTTTTCCACTGAATATTAATATTTTACAAACAACACTGTAAATTATGGCAAACTACTAATGCCATTTTTTTCAGGAATTTCAGCCCTAATGGGAATTTTTTTCTTCTTCTTTCAATCTCCTAGAAAGTTACACCACTTAAGAATTTTTTTCTTTAAACCTCAGAAAAAGGGTCAAAATGTGTTGTAATTAAACTGAAAACATATTCATTAGATGTTATTCAAGTCATTGTCTGCATGAATTGCAGTTTTAATGTGTCTTTGAAGTGTCACTTCATTGAAATGCCTATAGATTTTAATAGACTGCATGCATCGAAAAACAAAGAAACACTGGAGTGGCGAAACTACATCCACTTTATGATTAATGTTTCCCTCCACTGTCCCTTTCACTAGCCGAACAAAAGCGTTTTACGTTACGAGGAAACTAATGCTATGCTTAGCTAAAGTGGATATCGGAAAAAACTGTGTTTGAGTTGGTCCTTTGAGTGAAAGATTTCTATTTGCCATTGTGTTCGAAACATTCCCTTTTGGCTTGTCCCACTAGTCTGAGCACTCAACTAGACCTCTTGTGCAGCAGCCCGGGAATCACACAAAGGATGTTTAATATTAGACAAGGATGGGATGATATATATGCTGCTGTTCTCTCTGGGACATACTCTAAATTCAGAAAAATACACAATACAGTGTGTCAGTCAGAAGAACTAATGCACCTAATAGTTTAACAGAAGGTGTTTTTTCTCTTCTTTTTTCTAAAACTTTAGCCAGAACCCATACTGTGCTTATCATTTTGTCAATTTCTCAAACTACGGCTTCCGCCCTGGAATTGTGGAGCCCATTAATTTAAGTATGTATATTGAGCTGCTATAAAGAATGGACTAAATCTGAAGCAGTGAGAGATCCATGAGTCAGTCAAGGCCCATTTACATTACATAAACCATGTCTCGATGGTGACATGCTCCTTTTGAGGTTAATGCACTTTACTGGAACACAACTGGCAGTAATATAAGAAGATATCTGAAGAATTTTTTTTTTTGCAAAAATAGAATGCATCACTCACCACTCTGAGTGCTAAAGTAAATGTGCTTCTATCTGTTTATTACAGACTGTAAACATAGTGCCATCACATAGTCAACACATTAGCAATTACCAAAGAGGAACTGATAATAGAGGTGGCACAAATTTATTCATAATAATAATGCTAATATTTTCCTTGTTTGCATCATTTGCATTGTGTTTTTATTAAATCCATAAGGATTGCTTAAATGGGATAATATACCTTTAATAGAATTGTTTTTAGGCAATTTTATGTGATATTTTACATCAAAATGTTTCCTATGTTTACCCATCTGAATTAAATAGTTTGCCCCTATACTGTTATCATGTTTTCCAGATATTACCTTTCATGTGGTGTGTTTATATAGCCGTATGTTAATGCAAAAGGACTGCCTGAAACGGGTTCTCAGTAATTCCAGTCTCACTTCCTGTACAAACTTACGTAGGTTTGTAACAAATCTGCATAATGCCCGCCTATGGTCTTCATTGGTTGCTGGTGAACAACGTCTACTTTGACCTGCCCACAAACACTGTAGTTGTTGCTGTGACATAGAAGAGTTTGGTTTGTGCTGTCGACATATCAAAGAGAAGCTGTTTTCTGTGCTGAGAAAGCAAATCCACTATGCATGCACTTCTAAAGGATAAGGACTCATGCTGGAATTGATACAGATAAAAACAGACCTAATTGTTACAATTCGTATCACTGTGTATCAAGCACTGAGGAAGCCTCCAGAGCTAAAATACAGATATGTTAATGGACGCTTTGTTTCCGAAACGCACTGTAAGCAGTATCTGACCAATCAGAGCAGTGTAGACCAATCATAACAGACTGGTTTATCTCAACCAATCAGAGCAGAGTAGACCAATCACAACAGACTGGGCAATCTGACCAATCAGAGCAGAGGAAGCTCTCGGAAAGGAGGGGTTTAGAGATAATGAATCCTTTATTGAACCATTTCAATAGGAGGAAAGAGGTAATGCTACAATATATATTATGATAAAATAAGTGTTTTTGACTTCGGATTCATGTAAACCTATTGTAGGAGACATCCAAAACAAAATTAGGAACCTTTAAAATTGCATAATTGGCAGCATAATTTCCAGCACTTCCCAAAGCTGCTCTATTGGATTGAGATCTGGTGACTGTGGAGGCCCTTTGAGTATAGTTCATATGAACTCATTGTCATGTTCAAGAAACCAGTTTGAGATGATCTTTGTGACATGGTGCCCTATCCTGCTGGAAGTAGCCATTAGAAGATGTATACACTGTGGTCATAAAGGGATGGACATGGTCAGCAACAATATTCAGCTAGGCTTTAGTGTTTAAAAGATGCTCAATTGGTACTTAGGTGCCCAAAGTGTGCCAATAAAATATCTCCTACCCTACACCATAACACCTCCAGCAGCCTGAACCATTGATTGAGACTCATCAAATTGAGACTCATCAGACCAGGCAATGTTTTTCCAATCTTCTATTGTCCAATTTTGGTGAGCCTGTGTGAATTGATGCCTCAGTTTCCTGTTCTTATCTGTCAGGAGTGGCACCAGTGTGTTCTTCTGCTGTTGTAGCCCAACTTCATCAGGGTTCGACGTAGAGTCCTGCACGGGTTCGGGTACCCGCAAATTTTGCTCAAACAGGTGAAAAATATCCAACTGTGTCGGATACGGGTGCGGGTCGGGTCGGACACGGGCTAAACACGGGTCTAAACACGGGTTTAAAACAATCACGTGCAAACTTTTTAGGAACACATCAACAAAAATATGCCTGTATTTCAAGTTGATAAAATAATTTAAAATCCACATCAGTTTATTTGTGCCCACGCCCTCCCAGGAGTCTCTATACCTACTTTCACTTTTAAAAAATTGTCATAACCGCGCGCGCGATCTGCTTGCAGTCGTCGAGATGGATGCTGAGGAGTTGAAGAAAAGAATAGCCAGTGGAGATGGTAAAGTTTTCGACAATAGGTCATCAAAAATAAAGTCCAGTGTGTGGGAGAAATTTGGAGTCATCTGAAGAAAACAATAATGTGAAAGGCTTTGCTGCATGCATTTTCGTGTTGGATAGCCACAAATGTGGAACTTCATCGCTGAGGAAGCATGCAGGAAATGTGGTAACAAACCAAGCAGTTCTATCGAACAGTATTCTTCAAATTTAACACTGTTATGTATGTGTGGTGTGCAGGGCGCGTTTGAACCCAAAATTGTCAGATGTAGGCTAAACGAAATTGCGTGGCAGATATAGTGTTGTAGCCGCGTCTATTCGATTGGTAAAATGTTATAAGGCTACTCAGTTTTTTGGTAACGTTAGCCATGTTCTTCATGTACCGGTCTTTTGACAGCTTGTCCTTGTGTTAATGGTCGTGTGATAACTTCTGTATGATCTGGCAATAAACAGTTTTGTAAGTGTGTCTATAATGTGATAGTCTAAACTGATTTTATTTCGGTTGCGGGTCGGGTGGTCGGTTGTATTTTAAGCGGGTTGGGTGCGGATTTTAATTAGTGCTGCTGTCGGAAAACGGGTCGGATGCGGCTTTAAGCACTGCGGGTACGGGCGGGTGCGGATTTACAAAATTGGACACGTGCAGGACTCTGGTTCGACGTGTTGTACATTCAAAGATGCTCTTCTGCAGACCTCGGTGGTAACAAGTTGTTATTTGAGTTACTGTTGGTTATCAGCTTTCTATCAGCTCGAAACAGTCTGGCCATTCCCCTCTGACCTCTGGCATCAACAAGGCTTTTTTGCCCACAGAACTGCCGCTCACTGGATACTTTCTCTTTTTCGGACCATTTTCTGTAAACCCTAGAGATGGTTGTG
Organism: Scardinius erythrophthalmus; assembly: GCF_964197995.2. Taxonomy (NCBI): domain Eukaryota; kingdom Metazoa; phylum Chordata; class Actinopteri; order Cypriniformes; family Leuciscidae; genus Scardinius; species Scardinius erythrophthalmus. Next base: position 12,374,291 of record NC_138243.1, read on the forward strand.
AGTGAAAATCCCAGTGTAATGCTAGAAGTGAACAGGCAAAAAGTGCAAAAGAGTATGTTTAATTAACAAACTGAAAAAAGTCCAAAACAGGGAAAACACCAAAAACAAGAAACTCCAAACATCGACTGACTAAAGCACAAGAGAAACACAAGGGCTATATATACACAGGGGGTAACAAGCTTAGAGTGGCAAGAGGGGCCCAGAGCAGAGTCGCCAGGGGACACAGAAAGTTCAAAAACAGCCTCTGTGACCATAACAGAGAGGTCAGGGGAAAAAGAGAGTTCAGAGGAGAATTCCACCTCTTTGGCAGAAACAGATGAGGTGTGTGCAGCCCAAACACACAAAATGGCTGCTGCCAACAGAGCATGGAATGTATAGCCCCCAGCTGGTTGCCAAGGAAACATTTCTCATTTAGTTTAACTTGTACAGACATAGGCCTAACTATAACTAAAATTAACCCCATTAACTGACAAATGTACAAAGAAAATATTTCCAATGTTTTCACTGACCAACATCATTTTCTTTTGTAAATATAAACAAATGTTGATATTGATGGCTGCAACACACTACAAAAAAGTTGGAACAGAGGAAAAAAATTATAAAGATTTTAAGAAAATAATTAAAATGAAACGTAACGGGAAGCGCACTCCGTCGAACCTTTATAGGTGGCGCTATTGAGCCATTTCAAACAGCTCAATTCTGAAATCCATATCAGATATAAATTTTCACCAGTTCTGATGCGTGTGCAGTTTCGTGAGTTTTCGAGCATCATTAGGCCCTCAGAAATGTGATTCACTAAGAAGAAGAAGAAGAAGAAGAAGAAGAAGAAGAAGAAGAAGAAGAAGAAGAAGAAGAAGAACGGAGCGATTCCAATAGGGTCCCACACCATCGGGCTCAGGCCCTATATAGACTAAAAAACTAAACTAATAAAAATGACACTTTAACTAAAAATTAAAACAGAAAATCTAAAAGTAAAAATGAATTCAATATATTACAGGGGTCATAGACTGGATTATTTTATTATTTTAGAATGTTTCCTGGGGTGCCCTTATAATGTTAGTATGATTTTAACATCAAAAATTGTCATAATTTATAAATAAAAGGCATTTTACCAAGCCTGATTTTAGCCTCTGATTTGAACGCTCTGTTTGAAGGGGCGTGTCTGCTGTGAGACTTCAGTGTAAACTGAAGAAGACGAAATAAACTTGCGTTCTAAACTACTTAGAACATTATCTAAGGCTGCATCGAAAGGCAACTTCACGTCTGCTGCCATGTTGGATCCATAGATATAAACAAACTGCTTCGGTGTGTCACACAGACGTCGTCATCGTCTTGCTGCTCCCTCCCTGTTCTGTGATTGGTTCCCTTTTTGAGGGGAAAATCTGGTCCATGGTATCCAGGCTGCCTAGCAGTGTGAATAAAATCGCGCTGTGCACAAGGCAGCATGGGGAAACCCAAGCTACCAAATAACACCAATTTCACCACTATCCTAGCATTAGGATCGTTTGGAAGGTAATGGTATTATTGATCCTGTATCGATCTTTTCTCGTTCTCATGTCACTGTTCACTAACGCTCCAGTGGGCGGGGCTAAAGCTGAAGTGTGACGTCCCAAGTCTACCCTTTTTAGATCCTGTCGTTTGCTGGCCTTGGTTTCAATAAAAGCAGGTTTTGGAATAACACGAAAGTTTTGAGTTTTGAAACTTACAGGGTATTTTTATAGTATAACAAACTCTTAACTGTCAAAGGATCAAGGAACATTTGAATTCTCATTCTATGACCACTTTAACAAAAACTATAATAGTATAATGATATTACAAGAACACTGACAGAAAATGGATGTTTAATTATTTCTATTAATTATCATCAGCTTTACTCCCACATTAACTGGTAATTAAAAATACTATTCTCGTTAAGAGATGTCGGTTTCGCTCAAGGTGAAAGAGGCGTCACTTAATGAACAGAAACAAGCAATTGCTCTTGCACTTCAATTAGAACATGTTTGAAACCTCTAGTGATTGAAAAGTTCAAGTAACATTTCACACAATTACCACATTATCTTGGGAGAACAATGAACATCATTACAACATAGGCTTGATTCTTTTTTTATGACTGTTGAGAGGCAATAATTTAATGATGACAACAAACCAACAAATGGTTGTATGGATTTAAATTATATATATTCAAATAAATTAGTTATTTGCAGATCTAAAACCACAACAATGGTTTGTTTAAACATGGTTTTAGCAAAAGAGTGGTGATTTTATACATTTTTTAATTAGTAAACAGTACTGTTAAGATCTGCTGGGTATCCTGCAGTAAATAAAACCACAGAGACACATGATTGACAGTTCTTTTTTTTTTTTTTTTTTTTAAATTTTATTTAACTTTTTTATGATTGACAGTTCTAACACATCAATGGCTAGTTCACATCCGCTTACCTTGTATCACCCCGTGCATCATCTGTATTTGCAATGAATGATATTTTAATCTATGCAAAGCCTACTGGTAACTGCTTTTTTATACAGATCAATCCAAATTGATCTAATTGATAAAAAAACAACAACAACAACAACAAAAAAAAAACAACAACAACTAATAATCCTCTAATCTGTATTCAGGAAAATGGACCTTTTAATAGACCTTTCTCACAACTTCCGTATTTGTGACCGGAAATACGCAATCGTCGTGGTAATCTACTTCCTCCGCAGTCAAGGCAACATAAACAAATGGCGCAAGCAACTAGCAAGAGCTATTGATACGCTAATGATGTGTCATTTTAGTTAACAGTTCAGTAACAGTTAGCCTCGCTCTCTACTTATCTTGATATTTATGGACAATTTCCGTGTGGAAATTTTTTTACCCTTTATTTCGTTTTTTCTTTTTGGTGACGGAGTTTTCCTCTACGAGTCGTCACATCAGCAAATGTAATATTTGGCAAATCCGTTAATGAAGTTGTGTAGACTCTTTGATCCATTTTAAACTTGCCCGCTTTTATGTTTTTCTGGTGTGTTGATGCTTGACAGGAACTCCGCTTCCACAACGATTACGTATTTCCGGTTATTGTGAGAAAGGTCTATTGGTCACAGCATACTGTGAGACACTTTTAAGGATTTAAAGACAGCAAAAACCCAATGTGTTTCAATAACTAATATTGTCTTGTTTTTTAACATATTAAATATTTTGAAATATATTATTTTATATTATAGTAAGATATACAGTATATCAGCGTTGGGGGTAACACATTACAAGTAACATGTATTATGTAATCAGATTACTTTTTTGATATAACAAGTAACACATTACTTTATAAATGTACACATTCCTTTTAACCTCTCGACGATGCTCTATGGCTTCTTTAGTTTAGAAAACAAATCACTCGAGTGGGTGTAAATACCACTCACTTTCATGTTGCTGTTGGTTTTTTTTTGCACAGCCTGCAAAAATCGCTCAATGCCACTGCTGCTTCTGCAAACCGCTGATCAATGCTCCAAACCAACACATTTGTTGACACGTTTTCTGCCTTGAGTTTTCACTGGAAAGTACGTCACCTGGATCATTGGTCTGATTGGTTGAAGGACTATCCAATTGAGTACAGAGTCATTTGAACTGTGCCCGCTGATCACGCCTCTTGTGCAGTAGAAAATACAGAGCAGACTCCCCAGGCTAATGTTCAATCTTAAAAGATTGAGCTTGGTCTGGTGATAGCCAGACTAGCGTTACCATACATACACAGCGAAAAGAGCGGAAGCTGCTGACTGCAGTGCATAATAAAAGCCCTGCTGGCCTCGAAACTGGTGTGTATTGCAGGTGTCTTTCATTAACATTCACTCCAACGGCCTCGTTTAAATTGAATAAATTAGCTCATCCAAGAACAGGATTTCTGTCCGTTGCATCCCTTTCCACTGGCTGTGGAGGGGAAGACGACAATTCCCATGATTTCACGCTCATTAACGTCATCATCAAACCACGCCTTTGTTCTGAATAAGTGACCTCTACTGGCGAAAATTACATATTGTGCTTTTAAACGGTTGCAAAAAAGAACTTCTTAGTAAAAACAAAAACAAGATTTATCTGCAAGGCCTGAAAGAGAGTAAGCCTCAGCAAGGAGAAAAAAGTAATGCAAAAGTAGCGCTCTACTTTCTATGAAAAGTAAATAAGCAATGTATTTAGTTACTTTTTAGGGAGTAACAGTATTGTAATGCACTTACACCTGCAAGGCCTGGAAGAGAGGAAGCCCAAGGTGAGAAAAAGTAACGCAATACATTGCTTTCTATAAAAAGTAACTAAGCACCGTATTTAGTATTTCAGTATTTCAATGCATTACTATTAAAAGTAACTTTCCCCAACACTGGTTTCTATATACACAAATAAGTTATCCACCAAAGTTATTATTAACTGACAAAGGTTGAACAATATTAAAAGGCTAACAGTAAACTCAAAAAGAGATAATACAACAGAATAGCTGATAAAACATAATAAATGTCACTGTGCATGATGATCTAAAAAGGAGATGAGTCACTACATTAAAAGCTAAAAAAAATAATGATTTAGCAGTCTGAGCTACAGTATCAAGTGAGCAATTTAATCAAATTGTTTGTACAGTGCCTTTCTCATAAGAATATAATGAATGGTGAACGAATGTGTGCACAACATTTCAAGTGGTCTGTTTTGATGTAAATTAATATTCTTCACACCTTTTTGTTATATTAACTCATTCCCTAATAGCTCCCAGAGGAAACACAATTATATCTTTGAACCGCAGAAGCATTGTACAATAAGCTTTTGTTTGTGCACGCCTTTGAAAGTCAACATTTTATCTGATGTCGCTTATATATAGTACAGCCTATTGACAAGAAACAGTTTGTTACAGCCAGCCATTTCCCAGACGGAGTAGCAGCCACCATGAACATAGAGACAGATCAACCCTAGGAATTATAAAAAGTTATTTCTTCATAATAATAGGAATATGCACATCTGAAGTACTCATATAAAGATAATTAGAAAATTTTGAATCATGAAGAAACTTTTGAGTTAGACTTTGATTTATTTATGTAAATGAGATAAAACCGAGCAATAGGTGCTCCTAAAGTGATGAATAAATAGTAAAATATTAACTGCTCATGTTTAAATATTATACTATGTCTAGAATTTGTATACCATTATCCCTTGTAAATTGTTACAGTCAATGGTTTATGTTTAACTAAGATTTGTTGTGCATTGTGCATAGTATAAGAATGAGATTGGGTAACCAAGTTTAAATATAAATTGTGATTTATACAAGCACATAACTGACATCTTAGAGTCATTTTATTTTAGTTTCTTGTAAAAAAGAGAAAAGACAAAGAAATTTACATTTATACACTGTATTCTAATTAGAGTTTTCCTGCTTTTTCCTGCGTTTTGCAACAAAGAATGCTTGCTTTTTTCCACAATGAAGGACTAAGCTTTTTAATAAAACGAAGAGCTGCTGTGTTGATAACCAGAAGAGTTTAATTTTGCTGTTTAAATTGATTTTTGCGGTTCTCTGAGTGTCACTGCAGAAAAATAAAAGAGGAAGTGGGGCCTGCAGCCACCCTCCTGAAAGAGGAAGTTGACACTTCTGAGAGGGGTTAGCATGGGGAGACTGAGACAGTGCAAAGGTGACAATTCACTTGAGACTTTCCCATGCATTATGCAATTTTGTGGCAGGATGGATCAAAAGCCAGACTGAGGAAAGTGCCTTCACAGCCTGATGATCCAATGTATCAGCCTGATGTTCCACTTAATGACAATCCACACAGACAGACAATCCAATGTATCAGCCTTGTGGGCTAGGTTTCAAATTTGAAAGTGAGACCGTTTCAAATTTAGTTTATTATCATATTAACTTGATTGTTTTTGATTATCCACTGGTTTCAACAATTCTTCATATTTCTTCAACTAACACTTTGAACCTGCTTTCAATAGGTACCAGTAACAGCCCTTCTGCACAGCCCTTCTGCAGGAAGTTCAATAGTGGAAGTGAGAGCATGACTCACAAATCAGATAAAACTGGGGCTGGATTCTCTGGAAAAGACATAATATGACATTAACCAACTAGTGGTAAAAACATGAATAGATTATTAACTGTGCAGAATTCTCTGGAAGAGACATTATGAATCGAAATTCAACACTATTGGATCAAACAATCCATTTCATCATCAATAAAAACAATGAATCTAAAATTCTAAACTTTTGAAATCGCATGCTGTCATCACCAGGGATACGAGAAGGGAATGTTTTTTTTTCTTTTTGTCCATGGATCAAAGATTGTGTAAAGATTTTCAAAATCTTTTAAATAGCTTATGAGCAACAACAAAAAGTTTTGAAAATTGAAATTGTGCAATGAATGACAAATTGCATTTGAGAAATTAAAACTGATTCTGTCAACCTCAACTGTAGGCCTATACTATTAATTATTTAAAGTGTTTAATCTATTTGATTTTGAAAAGTTAGGTTTACATTCACTGTGTAAACTCAATCACATGACGACTACATCGGACAATTGAAAATTGATATCCTAACGTTTAGACATTGTCGCAAGGGGAATGCCACAGTGTGTCTACGTCGTCGAAGTTGTTACCATTCAGATTTGGTGATATTCCACTTCTAATAAATATATGTTCCCCATTCAGTTCATAAACTGCTATGGCAGACAAAAAAGGTATGAATCTCTGGCCAGAGAGGGGTGTGTGAAAGATGGTGTTCTGAGAAACACCAAGAAAATGAAATTATGTCAATCAAAACAGCTGTTTCCAAATTTATAAAGTGGGCACAGAGGGTAAAATATGCCCAATTAAATAACGGCCATGGATGATTTTGGCTAACTATCCGGAGCTGGGTTATTGTTGTGGCAGAAAGAAACAATGCCACACCTACGCAGCGCATAACTTTGGGAAGGCAGAGAGCAAACAAGCTTGCCCTGTCCACCCCATAATTAACTTTTTCCTTTTGCAGGATGTCATGATGGATCCCATCGGACAGAACTGATTCTGTTCCAAAAGTATAAAAATATTGTCTTGTTACTGTTGAACATGAAATTTTACAGATCTCATCAAAAAAGGACTACCGGCCAGACTAGCAGATGATGTTAATACATGTTGTCACTAACAAAAATACTTAAGGTTTCCATTCACAGGTGAAAGCAGCCAGGAAATGGTTCACTCCACGAACAAGGTCCAGTGGAGTGCAGTTGTGTTCTGGGAAAAAAAATCTTGCAACCATCAGCAAGGTTGAGGTCCAAGCCTCTCACCTTAAACTTCACCAACCAGCCTCAGCAACCCCAAACGCCAACAGCAACGCCAACAAAGCAGGGGATCAAGGGGATAAAGTGGGGGATCAAGGACGTAATAGTAACGTACCTCCCTTGCCAACGAGGGAAAGCCCATTGCAACGGTTCGCAAAGAGTCACCCTGGTGAAGATGGAACGTCGAGATGATTAACACATCTGGAGGAAGATATGGACCAACTAATTATTCAAGCTTAGCATAAGAATAATTTTTGTGATGTTTATTGGTGTTTTATTTGGTTCAATCAAACTATAGGGCTGATATTTGAGCAATTAACTGATTAATTTGAAAATATTTCAGGTACATGTACATTGAGAAGAGGAAAATCTCTTAAATTGGTAGACTATGGGGACTCTAACTAGGCACATTATTAAAAAAATAATAAATAATCTAGGGACTATTACTGAAAAAACTTGAGGGTTTAAAATCATAATGCAGACATCATAGATGATAAAAAAAGTAATAGTGGCAATAGTTCTCTTATAAGAGAGAATGGGTGATAAGTCACTTTGCCGGACTAGGTCTGAATAGATAATCGGGTAAACTTCTATAGAGATGAATGAATGACTACATTAAATATATTTTAGATGTTTCCATTTGCTAAAATAAACAAATTTCCAACATATTCCTAAAGATTTTAATGTTTTAATGAAGCCCAAAGCATGAATTAAAACAAATTATGTAGGGGGCACAAAGTTAAAACCTAGACCAAGAACAATGTGACCCAAACATTTTAAATTTAAACTAAAATTGAGTCTAGATATTTCAGCAAAATAGAGTATTTGCTCATAAAGAAAACTTCTGAAAAGCTTTCTTAATTCACAATGAAGTTACAGATTTAATGATCTAGATCAATGGATCCATTATGAACTATTCCACACTGAAAAAAAATAGAGGCAGGACATGTTTTGTCCATCATTCTGGAAAAATAAAATGGTATACGAAGATAAGTAATTAAAGATTAAATGGCATGTCAGCAGCTAAGGCTATTCTCATGGCAAGAGCTGGGTGAAACAGAGTTAAGTTTAAAATAATGACATTGTTTGAAACAAAATAATAATATTACTGATATTTATGTTAAGGATAAAAATGAAAAATTATAGAACTTTTTTGGTTACATTTTATTACACAGATCCTTAAACAGAGCTTATTAAGTAAAACAATCGCCTGCTTGAATTAAAAGCTAACAAAATCATTTTAAGGGAAAAAAAAGGCCTAATAAATGAAACTTGACTCAAGGTTTACTAAAGTTAAAAGGCAATGTACTATGATATGTTTAGTTTTTTACTAAAAATAGAATTAGATTGCTTGAAGATAGAATGTTGGGTAGCCTATGTGAAAGATGCTATGTGTATGTGGTAACATTGGAAATTGGTATTTTCATTACAGCTTAGGATGCTGATTGAAGGAATATCTTACAGGTATTATAAAGTAAAAGATGAAACATGAAAATGATTAGAGATAACAGGTGGTATGAAAGTCACTGACTTATAATGGGATGATTTGGTAAAGAGCAGGTAAATCATGCAGGTATGAAAGATTAATTTGAAGAATTAAAAATCCAGTTGGTGGTCGTGATGATTACGACCAGACAGGGGAATGTGATGGATTGTTTAATTAATAACTAACATTTGTTTTTCTTGCAGGAACAACAATCATATGTTTTTTAATGATGTATGTTTCCCCTTTCAGAAAACTTGTGACTTTGACTTGTGACTTGTGAAGTTGTTAGGTTATTACTGTATGCTTCAATAGGAGCCACAATGAGACATTTATGCTTTTCAAACATTTTTTATAATTGTTTGATTGCCAAAATCCTGGTGAATGACTGCGCTACCTCTACCATACTATCACTATTATTAAAGAAGAACTGCTAATAATACTGAAATGTGATACACCAAGATATACTCACATCTCCCTGCATTCTCCATGAACTTATTAAGATATAAGATAACTTATTTTATCTTATATCTATTAGCTTTCTTTTCAGCATCATTACTCCAGTCTTCAGTGTCACATGATCCCTCCAAAACCATTCTAATATGCTTATTTGCTGCTCAATAAACATTTATTCTTATTGTCAATGTTCTAAACTGATTTTTTTGTGGAAACGGTAATACTTTTTTTTTTTTTTTGGATTATTTGATGAATATAGAAAGTTGAAAAGAATGTCACTTATTTGAAATAGTAAAGACATTTATAATGTTACCAAAAATGGTCACTTTTGATAAATATTTTTTATTCTTGCTAAATAAATGTATTAATTTAATTTCTTTCATTTTTAAAGTTACTTACCCCAAACCGTTGAATGGTAGAGTATCACAGTTTCCACACAAATACAAAGCAGCTCAACTGTCTTTAACATTGTTGATAATAACCTTGAGCAGCCAATCAGCATATTTGAATGATTTCTGAAGGACCATGTGACACTAAAGACTAGAGTAATGATGCTGAAAATTCATCTTTGAATATTATTTCAGCTTTTGAATTAAATTACAATTTAAAATATATTAAAATAGAATTCAGAAAACATTATAAAAAAATGACATGCCATTATTACATGGCTTGGCTGAATTCCAATGTAGAATGCGGTCTGTTATTTCTTGATAACAGACCGCTGCGAGCTATAACAGACCGTTGCCATGCAAAACAGCGCGTTGCTATGGACGCGGAACGGACTATTTTCTTTGGCGGAAGCAATACAATCGTTTTTAAAACAATAAACTCCTTTTTGAATCAATAATTTGTGTCAAATTATTTATTTATTTTGTAGGTAGCCATGTAATAAGCGGGATAATGAGAGGCGGTCGTTATAGCGAATAACAAGCCCGACAGGCTGAACGAGAACCCGACGCGAAGCGGAGCCTGTCGGGCTTGTTATTCGCTATAACGACCGCCTCTCTATACATTATCCCTTACTTATTGACTTTTTGCTGTTACAGCAATCACAATGTTGTGTGGGACAAGTAATGTATTCCCTCATCAGAAGCATCAAGTAACCAAAGTAACTTTGTACATTTTTGCTTCAAATCAAAGTCTGTCATGTGTTGACTCATCTCAGAGATGGTTGATTTGATTTATGACTAGAACTCTTCATTGAAAATTTTTAATGCCTTTGAGGAAAAGGAATGAGCTAAATCCTTCCGGAACCATGGCTTTTTAAAAGGTGGGCGGTCACTGTTGCACTCTATTGAAGAGAGAGTAACATATGCTGCTGGTATATTGGTGAGAAGAACAGCTTTTTGTGTTTTATATTTAGATGTTGTTCTACGAATGAGCTTACACCATCAGAGATGCACATGTTTACTGCGAGTGCCCAGGATGAGCTAATTCTCACAAACTCAGGGATGAATTCATCCCGTAGAATGAATTGACTATATAACGACACAGTCTTATACAGCCTCGCAATAAAAAAAAGCAGCCAAAATCCTGGCAGATTTATGGCCACCATCGTTGGATCAACCTTTCACGCCTCTCACCTCTACGGTGAGCATATGTTTTTCCAATCCCCTGGATGGTGCGGAGAAAATGCACTGAGACTTTAACATTTCAAGACAGTGTTAGGGGAAACATGACAGCTTCATTTCTCACTAGTTGTTTGTAAATACCTTTGAACAAGCCTTTTTATCCCAAGACTCTTGCCACAGGCACACTTGAGTTGATATCATGTTCTATATTTAAACCCTTATTATTTCAAACTTGGTAGACGACTGCTGTTTAATTGGCTCTGCATTCAGAACCAGCCAAACTGATTTGATTTATAGTCAATTGTTGAGTGCTCTGAGATAGGAAAGGCCCTAGGAAGAAATATAGCTCTGTAATAAAATATCACCTCTGCAGAGCAATATTCTGTGAGGGAGATTTGCAGTTTTACAAAGAGGTCAGTACTGACATGAACTGCACATGCATTAGACATTGAATCCATTCATCTGAAATCTCTGGCTTTACTCCAGGAATTCTTCTGGAATATCATTTCAGCCATTTTGCATAATCAGAATTAGATAACATGCATGTCAAATCGCTTCCTTTCATTGACATGGATTTTGAGTTGGATTCTGCCATTATGCAGTAATGAATAATCATTTCATAGTCATGCTATTATTGAATAAATCACACGAGTGGATTGAATATACTGAAGTTCCAGTTTTTTATGTGGATTGATCTATTTCAAAGTTTCTTACAAGCATTTGTCTTAAAAATTTAGCTTTTGTGAATGCTCATATATTAATGATAACATATCACATTGACATCATGGCTTTGTGCTTTGTGCTATTTTGTGCTCTTGCAAGATTTTAGCGTTTAAACATTGCATTATTGTATTAATGTCTTCTTTCTAATGGTTTATGTTATGTAGAGAAAATCAGTGTACTTTCCGTTGTGTTTTTATAGTGTAAATTATGCTTACTGTTACTTACCACCAGTAAAATGCTTGGTTTGATGGCACACTGATCGTTTTAACCACCTTCATGAACAAACAATCCTGAATTTATGAATTTATGGCTAAATGTCAAACAATTACATATGAAAATACAATAGTTCTTATAGCATATTCAAAGGTTTGGTAACACTTTATTTTAAGGTGACGTAGTTACACGTTACTACCTAATGACAGTAAATTATGCATAATTACAAATAACTAACCCTAAACCAAACTAACCTTAAATGAATAGTTCACTTTTAAATGAAAATTCTGTCATCATATACTCACCCTCATGTTGTTTCAAACCTGTATGAATTTCTTTCTTCTGCTGAACAGAAAGGAAGATATTTGGAAGAATATCAGTAACCAGGCAGTTTCTTGGTCCCACTGACTTAAAAAAATATACTATGGAAGTCAATGGGACCCAGAAACTGTCTGGTTACTGATATTCTTCTAAATATCTTCCTTTCTGTTCAGCAGAAGAAAGAAATTCATACAGGTTTGAAACAACATGAGGATGAGTATATGATGACAGAATTTTCATTTAAAAGTGAACTACTCCTTTAACTGTAACTTTATAGTTAGTACATGTAGTTGATAAATATTACTCAGTACTTATTTAAGTATGTAATTATGTCACCTTAAAATAAAGTGTAACCAAAAGTGTATAAAATGTTTTTAAGAAGTCTCTTATGCTCATCAAACCTGCATTTATTTAATCAAAAATACAGAAAATTCTGTAAAATTGTGAAATATTAATGCAGTTTAAAATAACTTTTTCTGTTTTAGTATTTTTAAATGATTTTTTAAAATGTAATTTATTCCTATGCAAAGCTACATTTTTAGTATCATTACTCCAGTCTTTAGTGTCACATGATCCTTCAGAAATCATTCTAATTTGCTGCTCAAGAAACATTTCATATTACTATGTTGAAATCAGGGGCACGTTCAAGCTCAAACCGGTGCGCAATGTTTTGCTATGGTTTATGGGATTAACAACATGTTGCCTGGAAATGGTGAGCAACTGGGTTTGAGATATGTTTTCTCTTGTTTGGTGGGTGTGTCAAAAATGTCAGCCCAATCAGCAGTATTTATGTATTAAAGAGACAGCTCGCACAATGGGTCCATGTAAATTGGGATTGGCAGGGCGCTGCAGCTCGGTATACGCATTGAAGATATTAGAAGACATGTTTGTCATAAGTTTTATAGTAAATATATAGCATATCAACAGTGATAAGCAATAATGATAAGCCGAATACTCACAATAAAAATAATAAGGTCATATCATAACACTGTCTCGGAGATGAGAAGTGGATTATCCTTCACCTGAAATGTTTGTCTTTTCATCCTGAAATGCAAGGCAAATGTTGGATCACAATAATTAGGAACCACAGTTTCCACAAATTCCTTCACTCTATTGGGATATTCTCTTTTATTCTTTACGGCAAGGGCAGCGACATAACATCGAGCATATTTTGCTGTATTAAACACATATTTATACCGATTTCAGCAGGCTTTCGAAAATTCTTCATAAAGAACACAAAGAATGGCCTTCTCAGCTGCCATAGTTGCAACACTTGCGTCATCAGAACAGGGTGTTTAACCATAGACAGTATAAGAAATGGACACAGCGACCCCATAGACTTGAGCGGAGAAAAGTGAAGTCAATTAGAAGCACTCACTTCCTGATGGCTGAGCGTACTGCGCGGCCTCAAACTGAGCTTGACGACGTAGATGTGACGAGAGCAACCTGTCTGACAGTCTCATAGCTGTGCCAAGAGAAATCTGAATTATTCCCTTCAGAATCTTGCAGAGACGGAGCGAGTAGGAGCTGTCCATGAGCTAGGAGCAGCAGCAACTTTTTGACTCTCTATGGGGCTTCTCCCTTGACTTTATGCCTCCACGTCCCCCCAATTGCCTGCGAGCTTCTCCTCCTTTCTCTACGGTAATTTCTCTACTGTGCGACAGAGAGTCGCGTGATTATGACGCAATCGCCTATTTTTTTAAAAAACTGCTTCTATGGGGCCATAACATTAGATACAAGGTAATGGAACATTTTATACATTGTCGTGTTTCTTTAGAAATAAACAATGGATAAACAGAGTCTTTAAACACCTCAGATGTAAAGTTATTTGCTGTCAAAGTGACTCCAAAATGAATGGGAGTCAATGGAATGCTAACAGCAGGTGATGGCTTGCTAACCAATGGCTGCCCCCAGGGAAGGTACGCTTTCCGGGTGCTGGATTACCCCCTTGTGTTTAACGCACCATCGTGTCCATTTAAAAAATGTTTTGCAACTTTTTATCGGGGCTGAATGCATCCCAGTTGTGCTGATTGTTTTAAAAAAATTGTATTAATATAAATATCAAAAGAACAGCATTTGAAATATATATTTTTGTAATATTCTAAATGTTTTTGCTGTCACTTTTGATGAGTTGTAGAAATGAAGGGGGAAAAAGTAGAAATGTAATGTAATGTAACTTGCAATTATTTCCTGGAGCAGTTTACACATTGTAATTATTAATCACATTGCAATTATATAATTTGACAAAATAGTACAACATCCAGTGTACTGGACATCAAATCTTTGTTTTAAGTTGGGTATGACACATCTCATATAAAAATGATCCTCTCTCTTGAAACAAGTGATATGCTTTAATGCTAATTAAAAACGGCCAAAAACGTTTTTTTCCCCCCAAATAAAAATATCTGAACATTAAGTTATTTGAGAAGCAAAGCACATTCTAGAGAATATCACTGAAATATTTTTCTTACCCCTTTAGCAAATATATATATATATATATATACACACACACACACACACACACACACACACACACACACACACACACACATATATATATATATATTATATATTATATATATTATTGTTTTCGTTTTAAATCGCACAAAGCACAAAGAAGAAGAAGCAGAGAAGCCAGCGGGGAAAGAAAAACATAATATTCTCGAAAAATCTTTTTTTTAGGATGTTTAGAAATTTCACTTGAAAATAAAACCTTTTGAACTATCCGATTTTTGCCTCCCAATGACTCAAATACAACTAAAACGGTATATACCAATGTCTGTATTTTTATATACAGTATAAAGTACAGACATTGGTAAATCTCTGTAGATTTAAAAAAAAAAATCTTTGCATAAGTTTTTATACAAGTTTTTCTCTCTGCGCTGAAGCTGCATCAGAGACATCTACATGAAAGTCTTGCTCTCGCCCTCGCTTCTTCTAACTTGCTTTAATCCAAAATAAATGGTTTCTAGGGGAGAAAAGAGCAGATGCTATCAAGCGTAAAGTTCACTACCCTCAGTGCTTCTCTGAATGTGGGAGTGTGGACCATTACAGCACTAACAAAAGCAAAACGGTTAGATGTGAGGCCCCCATAGCCTTCAAATAACTTCGAGAAATACTTGTCAGTTAGTTGGAAAGCGTTCAGTAATGCTGTGGTGCTTTAAGGTTATAGGTTGTGTCCATCTGCAGTGATGACTATGGACCAGATAGACCTTAATTAAAAAGACCAGGCAATTCCCTGAATTAAGCAACAGCGCTCTGACATTATTCCTGTAGTCCATTGGGCTGAAAATGCCAAGGTCATGGTTCTCAGGGAATGCATACTGATAAAATGTATATTGTGAATGCATTTTTCATATGAAATAATACACAAAATGAGCATGCAGCTACAAGCCCAGATCACCTTTGAAAGTCAATCAAAACCTTATGCAATAGTCATCATTAGCTGGGTTTTACATTTACATTTATGCATTTCAGATTACACTTTTTTTTTCCCAAAAGGACTTACATTGCATTAAAGGTACACATTTTAGTGGGAGGGTTAGTATTTTATTATTTTATTATTTTATTTCTTAGGAATTTGTACAATATGATTCATATGAAAATGCATGGGACTTTGGATTTTATGCCTCCATGAAACAATACTGCATATTTGACAACATTTTAAAGGGGTCATGACATGAGAAACCAAATTTGCCTTGATCTTTTGGTATATAAGAGGTCTTTGTACCATTAAAACGTCCTGCAAGTTTCATAGCTTAAGACGTCCTCCCCATTATAAACGAAGCATTTATTTAATCAAGCTCTAAATACAGCTCGTTCTTATGGAAGGCCAAAAGGGCCAAAACGTGTGAAACTGTCGTGTAAACACGTAATTACGTGTTAACACGCAAATTACGCGTAAACACGCAATTTACGTGTTAACACGTCATTACGTGTTAACGCGTAAATAACGTGTTAACACGTAAATTGCGTGTTAACACGTAAATTATTAGACAGCACCACCTACTGGTTTGGTGCTCTTGCTCAAACACACAGAACCTAATTAGATTAAGGTTGTAAAAAGCCGTTTTTAATGTGAAAATACATGTTGAACAATGTATTTTCAGAATATAGGATACAACTACATATAATAATTATTTTAAATGGGCCTATTTAGACAGTTAAGTTAACTATAACTAATCAAGCCCTGAAAGGCATGACCATTTTCACAATCACAATAGAAATTGTGTAAGGATAATTACACATTTCTCCAAACAGTATTTTCATGTACACTTATACCATATTTCTAAAGCATCTTTTTATAATTTAACCTCTATGCATTTGTTAGAGAGCCCCTTCTGATAACACCATTAAGCCTTATGAATCTGAGATAGTGCATTGTTTTGCTGTGTTTTTCGAAGTTAATATATATATATATATATATATATATATATATATATATATATATATATATATATATATATATATATATATATATATATTGTATATACATACATATATATTGTATATACATACATATATATTGTATATACATACGTATATATATAACAAATAACAAAGTTATTTATATTACAACACACACACTACACTTTACGCATTGTATTACATTACACACACAAACACATATATTACAAAGTTATTTATATTACAACACGCACACTACACTTTACAAATTATACTACATTACACACACCACACACGTGATTTGCGTGCTGGCACATTGGAAACCATGGAACTTTACTGGCTGGTATGGCTATCTTGCACAAGCACAAATAACAAACAAATCCTGTAAATTTGCGCAACTGCATAATCAAGGTCAGTGAGAGAGATTGTTTCTGCTTCTGTATCAAGTCTTCATGTCAGGTCCAGCCGGAGGACTTTGTCCACATCACAGACAATAGGCCTAATCTCTGCAGGCAAAGGGAAAATCCAGATCCAGCCTTGACAACATTCTCCACACCTCCGAGAGAGAGAGAGAGAGAGAGAGAGAGAGAGAGAGAGAGAGAGAGAGAGAGAGAGAGAGAGAGAGAGAGAGAGAGAGAGAGAGAGAGAGAGAGAGCCCGCCCGGCGCGCGCACTCTCACCCTCACCGCACTGTCGACCACCACAGAAGACCAATTTATTATTATTTTTCTATAGTAAAACTGTTAGCCTATATTCGTAAGGGTCTGTCTGTCATCTATCTATCTTTACTTATTTATTATTCAGTTTATAATGACGTTTATAATAACTGCATCCAATTTCTAAATTTTGTCATTTGATTAGTTGTGCCAGTTGTGCTCATATTTTTATTTTAAGGACTTAAATTATTTTTTTACATAATTGATATCGATTATTTAATTATATGCTACCAAATGTCATCTCTGAGGAAAAAAAAGAGAGAAATGGGTTAGGCTACGGACATTCACTTAGCCAACTCTTAATAGACATGGGGGGATAATTCGAAGTCGAAGATAAATAATTCATAACTCTGAAACAACATCAAATCGTATTGATTCCAAATGCAACGGTATTTTGATTGCATAATGGCAGACTGTCGCGCTAATCGCGAAGCAACTCATGACAAACTTAAATAAAGTAAAAAAATAACTATTTTCAACGTATACAACCCACCGTAATATGTTTAACAGTGTTTATTAAAACCGAAAGTAGCTATGTTTTGTGCTGTTTGTTTTCACGTCTCTGTATTTACTATACGATGCGCATCACGGGCGTGCACCAAACTGAAGATGCCAGGTGACGTAGGCTCAACGTATCCATTAGGTAAGAGCTCGTTCACAATCTCATGAATAAATACAATACAACGAAGGTGTGCATCATCACATTAATAGTCATGAGAATGATTACAAACAGTTACGACAGGCAGTGTCAACGTGACACAACTTTATTTTATTTGAATTATTCATGATAGAGTGACGCAAGCACAACGCTGAGCATACCTCATCAGCCATCATAAGCCAACGACACTGACGGAAGGGTATAACTTGCAGGAAACTGAATAGATAGATCACGAGTGTAATCTCCAAATCTATCCAAACATTGGCGAGAATATAGCATAATCTCTTGTTCTGTGTAGTAATATTACAGTTTATTTTAATAATTGTTGGTCTTATATTCACAGATTTCACATTTGAATATCCATTGTAAAATGTCATTTTATGGCAGGAATTCTGTCTCATTTCAATTATTAATAATTCAAGCCACTCTCGTCTTAGATTATTATTATGACATACGCATGTGTGTATAATATAAATAATATAAATAAGGGGGGGGGTGTGATGTAGTATAATTTGTAAAGTGTAGTGTGCGTGTTCATAGGCGTCGATTTCGGGGGGGACGGGGGGGACGTGTACCCACCAGTTTTCCTCATGAGTCATTTTGTACCCACCACTTTTAACTTCCGTCCATATTAATTTGACTTTTGGTTCGATTTTTTGACAGTTTTCAGTGGTTGTGAGGAGCATGAGAGAGAAATTTGGTAATCATTGTCTGACCCAACAAAAAAACATTATAATATTCGTTTTATTTTATTTTCCATGTTCGCATTTATGAGGGAAAAAAGTTTACGGTTACGGAGTAAAGCGGTCTGAAAGCGGCACTAAAAGACTGCTTTAAAACTTTCACAGACACCTCAAACAGAACAGCTGCCTTTCTTTAAAGTGAATTTCGTTTTGTATTAATTATATCTTAATTTTAATCAGTGTTTCATGAACCAATTGCCTGGATTTAATAGCCTATATAGCTAAAAAGTAAATATAGCAGAATCATACGGTGACGCATTGCTGCCACATATTATTTTTTTCACCTCAATTATGTCTAATAACGAAATCTTATGTCGTTTTAAAATAACGATGCATTTTAATTGTTTATTAATGAGCTAGTCTTTTCTAAATCAGTGTAGGCTGCCTGCATACATATCTCCACATCTCCGCTGTAATGTAGCCAAGATGCGCCTTTTATACGGACAGGATTACATAATCAGATGGTAGCTACCGTATTTGCTTTCGATTGGATTTCGATTTTCGTTGGTGGACATTTTTTTTATTAACTTTATTGTTATATTTCTCATGTCTGTGAGGCTTGTCTATACACTGTTTGTCAGTTCATTTTTGAGGCGCGGTCCATTTCACAGAAATCATGAAAGCGCGCCCTGTTCGTTTTCTTTTATTTTACAAAGGCACACCGCTTTGTTGTGAGTTTACACAAGTAAACGTAGTTGCGACTGATGTATTATTATTTTCTGTATGACCAGAAATGGAGTAGGTTTCAACTGTTGATAGGAAAATGCGAGTGATGGCACCGGCGCCTCTATCCATGTCATATAGTGCGCGCTCCACACTCCGCACAAACACTCGGATATACGCTTCATAACAACAAACATTTAGGTTAACGTTAGAGCGAGCGGCCATGCCAGACGGATAATCATCTTCATGTTTAACTAATCAAATTGTGTTGCATTTTCTTGCGTCTGTTTGAAAAGGGTCGTCTGAAACACTTAGCCTATAGCTACAGATAAACGCCAAACGCTGGTGTTTTTCTTTAAACAAATTCGTTTAGGCTTTAAAATAAATATTTTTTATGGGCTAATTAATGCCACAATAATTTGTTTATTTTATTGGCTAATTGTATTTTTTAATTTTTGTTTTGCATTGAATACCATTGAATATTTTCATCGAATGCATTGAATATTTGCTGTGCACCGCTATGCCATCCTCCCATAGAAAGACACGAGCCACCTATTTTAAATAATAAAGGGTTTCTATGGAAGGAAAACGCTTAATGTATAATTAAATGCATTGCGTTCATATTCTTTATCACTGAAGCTTTTTCTTTATTACAAGGGTGTATCATTCCATTAAAAAAGGGACTGTTTATAAGGTGACAATCCGTTATACATCTTAATTAAACAAAATAAGAACACAATGTTGTAAAAAATAAACAACTTAGTCTATGTTCTGTTAGATGTGTTTTGACTACTTTTTGTTTAATTATATCTCTAATGGAGATATAGCCTAGCCTATTAACAAAAATAAATCTTATTAGGCCTATATAATATATAATATTAAAAAAACGTATAGGCTATATGAAATATAAAAAAGCCAATATAAAATATATTTTCAAAAAGATTAATTCATTGATTAATTTTGCATGATTGGGGGCTGATACTATTTGCTTAAGGTTTTTGAGCGTGTGATAAAGATACACATTCACATTCACGGCGTATTTAGACACATTTAGACGCATTCATAATCATTACTTTTACGAAGTGGACGAGCGTAGCGGAATATTCAGAAATGTGCTCTCCACTCTGATCGGAACAAACCCGAACCTCACTGTCTGCTGAACTTACGCAGAAACATCAAAATATGACCAGCTTTTAAAAATGCTTTTTAAAACTAAGCACTATTTTAGCACAAATTATGAGGTTATTGGCGATTTTTTTGTATAATTATTGATTATTTTTTAATCAAATTATTAATTATCATTTTTTTTTTTTTTTTTTTTTTGAAAGTTTTGGGTGGGCCTGTTGAAAAGTGGGGCCGTGTCTGAGCTACAGGACATCGTATTATAACCTGCGCGAAAGAGAGAAAAAAATGAATGCGTCATTGTACCCAGCACTTCTGAAAATGCACTTCCAAATGCGTCTCTGTCCCCACCACATTTCAAACCAAACTGACGCCCATGTGCGTGTTGTAATATAAATAACTTTGTAAAATATATGTGTTTGTGTGTGTAATGTAATATAATGTGCAAAGTGTAGTGTGTGTGTTGTAATATAAATAACTTTGTTATATATATATATATATATATATATATATATATATATATATATATATATATATATATATTAACTTCGAAAAACACAGCAAAACAATGCACTATCTCAGATTCATAAGGCTTAATGGTGTTATCAGAAGGGGCTCTCTAACAAATGCATAGAGGTTAAATTATAAAAAGATGCTTTAGAAATATGGTATAAGTGTACATGAAAATACTGTTTGGAGAAATGTGTAATTATCCTTACACAATTTCTATTGTGATTGTGAAAATGGTCATGCCTTTCAGGGCTTGATTAGTTATAGTTAACTTAACTGTCTAAATAGGCCCATTTAAAATAATTATGTATCCTATATTCTGAAAATGCATTGTTCAACATGTATTTTCACATTAAAAACGGCTTTTTACAACCTTAATCTAATTAGGTTCTGTGTGTTTGAGCAAGAGCACCAAACCAGTAGGTGGTGCTAATGTCTAATAATTTACGTGTTAACACGCAAATTACGCGTAAACACGTCATTTACGCGTTAACACGTAATGACGTGTTAACACGTAAATTGCGTGTTTACGCGTAATTTGCGTGTTAACACGTAATTACGTGTTTACACGACAGTTTCACACGTTTTGGCCCTTTTGGCCTTCCATATGGCCCTTTTGGCCTTCCATACCAGGGGGGCAGCGTTTCATATTTTATTGAAGGTTCCCCGGGCGCCGCCATTGGCTATCAGACCATCACCTGCTGTTAGCATCCCATTGACTCCCATTCATTTTGGCGTCACTTTGACAGCGAATAACTTTACATCTGAGGCGTTTAAAGACTCCATTTGTCCATTATTTATTTCTAAAGAAACACGAAAATGTATAAAAGGCTCCATTACCTTGTATCTTACGTTATGGCCCCGTAGAAGCAGTTTTTGTAAAAATAGGCTAACGATTGCGTCATACCCACGCGACTCTCTGTCGCACAGTAGAGAATTACCGTATGGACAGGAGGAGAAGCTCGTGGGCAATCGGGGGGACGTGGAGGCAAAATGGCAAAGTAATTAATCAGAATACTTAGCAAAAGTTTCTCCTGCTCCAAGATCATGGACACCTCCTACTCACACTCTCCGTCTCTGCAAGTCTCGGAAGGAAATGATTCAGATTTCGCTTGGCACAGCTACTAGAAGACAGACGGGTTGCTCACGTCACATCTACGTCGTCAAGCTCAGTTTGAGTCTGCGCAGTACGCTCGACCATCAGGAAGTAAGAGTTTCTAATTGACTTCACTTTCCTCCGTTGAATCCAATGGGGTCGCTGTGTCCAGTTTATATACTGTCTATGTTCCATACGTTCTGGATCCATGGTATGAAGTGACGTCACGGTACGAAGTGACGTGGCAGTCGTTTGCATATGACCGCCTCCAGCGTAGACAACTACGCTTCAAGCGCAAGATAACTACGCCTCATTTCATCATTGCATCTGTCACGCGCTTCACATGTGTTCAGTCGACGTGCAGCGAGTGGGTCAGTTTACAAGAAGATTGCGATGTCACGAAACGCAGATGTGCTGTTCCTGGCTGTGGACAATAACATGTTTGAAGAATATACGCTGCTGAAAGATCCAGACGTCAGGGGAAGATGGATGCAGTTTATTTTTCGCGGACATCCCAGTCACGGCTGTGTTAATTTAAGCGTGTGTTCTCCACATTTTAAGGATGAGTGACAGTTGAGAACAATCGCAGTTTGATGCTGGCTTTGCCAGAAAACTTTTGTACAAGATAAGGCTGTGTGCTATTCTGGGCTACACAACGACGACGCAAACTGTAAGTAATGTAGGCTATTTAAAACTTAAAACTTTTTTAAAACGTTAATTGCTGTTTAATTCATTATGAATAATCACCGTGTTTTTTAGCTTACTTATTGTTTTATGACCGTCATGTTCATGCCCCGTAGGCTATTAAAACATGTAGGCTGTTAAACTGACAAAATAGTTTCACACTTTCTATGTGGACGGGCTGATGCATTCTTAGTTGTGTTGATGGTTCATTTCCTCAAACTCAGATTCATTTCCCCGACTCAAACATCATTGCAATCACTGGTCATTCTATATAGATCAGTGATTGCAATCGCCAACGCCTCGCACGCATCACCCGTTACTATGGTAACGTAAACACAGCTCCGCAAAATCCGCACGTTTTGACAAGGGGGCGTTAACAATTGATGCATAGGCACTGATGTTATCCAATCATAACAGTGGGTGTTAACACTGAACTCTTAAAGGGGAAACACCCCCAAAATAGACTGTTTGAATCAGAGCATGAGAAACAGGGTGGGAAAAGGTCATAAATCACTAAATTTTAAACGTTTTTTGTCCAAAAAACTATAGCAATAATACTATAATTGCACCTAAGGGAACACAATAAAAGAAAAGAAAAAACCATGTCATGACCCCTTTAATTTCCATTCGTAAAATGGAACAAATAACACAAATTCGAAATAATACGAAAAAAAAAAAAAAAGGTTTTGAAGCACTTCACATGCAAATTCCAATTTCCCCAATCATGTTTTCTCAACTTCAATTTGAATTAAAGGTTACATGCAGTGGCGGCTGGTGCTAAAAATTTTTGGGGGGGCACAACAAACTGAATTTTTAATTCAGGACTGAATGTGGCTTATTGTTAAATAACAATTTAACAGTGATAATAATGTAGCTATCATTAGCCTAAAGTTTAGCTAAAACTTCAGCCGGTAGGGTAGCCAATTGCCAAATAAATCTGAATTTTTGGGCTAAATGGCGATGTATAGTATAATCTGAGTATTTAATTATTATTTTTCTATTTGAATAAAAAAAACCTGTATTTAAATTTTTTTTTAAATATTTAATATCCTGATCGATATTGTCCTACAAACAATGTTTATATTGAAGGTTATAAAAACAAACATAGTGTAACCTTGCTCGGGTTAACACTGGGGGCGCTCGTTTCACGGAAGTATAGCTTGCAGAAAGCTCGCCCACTCATGACAGCAAACTGGACTTTCTAACATTTACAGATGGAGAATATGTCCGTGAAATGTAAGTTATGCACTGAGGAAATTATTGGATGTCACTTCAGCTTATGGCTAAATACTATTAGAGGAACATTTGTTTCCACCAATCGCTGCACAAGATAAGGTTACGTATGATGACGAAAGCACGTTAGTGCGAGCCCTCCCGGAACCCATAGAGAATGCATTGCAGTGCCTGCAGTTCGAAAAAAAAAATCTTTGAATGTAAGTCTATGGGAAGACTCTGGGCGATTCTCAGCCAGAGTGAAATCGCCCAAAAAGAGGCGGTACTCCACAGAACGTGACTCGGCGCTGATTGGACTATATCCAGAGGCAGAACAACAGTGAGTGACTGCTAGCGTAACTCTGTGGTTGAATGAGATAGTGATTGAAAAAGTCCCTTACTCCCTTACACACTTTGGTGGTGCGTCGCCCGATCGCCCTAATGAAGAAACCGCCACTGGTTACATGTTTTCTAAATTAGCAATTTTGAGTATAAGTAAAGACATTTATTCTCTTTAATTTAAACATAATTTATTGTCATAAATAATTTTTAATATATCAAACCATTAAATTAGCTTTTCTCTCAAACTCCAGTCCACCTTGTTACAGTGGTGGTACTTGTCCTTTTAAATTGTATGCATATAAAAATTAGATTAGTCTGCTAAGAAAAATTACAAGCTGCGCATTGAACAGCATTTTAAATAAAAAATAATCATCGCAGCATGTGGCAGGGAATCAGGACAATAACAAACAATACAGCAAACTGTGGCCCACCCCCCTCTTCTGTTGACCCTTCTCTCCCGGACCAGCTGAATCTCTTCTTCGCCCGCTTTGAGGATGGAGCCAGTGCAGGACAAACCATCGTCAGTACTCATATGGATGAGCAACCAATCGTACTAGATCAGCACCAGGTCAAGCGGGCCTTGCAGAAGGAGAACATTGAAGGAGCTTGTCATTGAAGGAGGCTATAGTTCCTACCTGCCTAAAGACTGTTACCATCATTCCTGTTCCAAAACAGACAACTGTTGCATGCCTGAACGACTATAGACCAATAGCATTAACACCAATCATAATGAAATGTTTTGAGAGATTGGTACTGAACAGCATCAAGGCCTTCATTCCAGCTAATCTGGACCAACACCAATTTGCCAACAGAGCCAACAGATGCACCGATGATGCCATCTCACTTGCACTTCACACTGCCCTCACTCACCTGGAGAACCCCAACACATATGTTTTGTTGACTTTAGTTCAGCTTTTAAAGTTGGTATCAGTGATTTCAGGCCCAAAAATATATATATATTTTTTCCTAACGATCCGCTAGCTGCCCGCCCCATTAACATGCCGTCAAAAAAACGCGTCTATGTAGGCAGCCTAGGCTCTGAGATCTGCACACAAAAACAAATGGTATAGCCAAACACTCAAAACCAAAACAAATAGTGTTCCAACCAATCACCGACAGGGGGAGGGTGTTGTGAGGTTTTGTGCTCGTGCACGGCTGCACGCAAAGTCAGAGCTGAAGAAAAAGCTGGCTCAAAACCTCACAACACCCTCCCTCCCCCTGTCGGTGATTGGTTGGAACACTATTTGTTTTGGTTTTGAGTGTTTGGCTAAACCATTTGTTTTTGTGTGTGTAACGGAGGTATTTTTCTCTATGGGGACTTTTATTTTGACGGGTTTTTCTTTCTCCGGCGTGCTCGCGGGAGATGCAAAGACGTCTGGGAAGAAGAAGAGAGCGCAATAGAGAGCCTAAGTCCCGCCCCTCCGCTTCCGGCTCATGGGACCTTACTTCGGAAAAAATATGTATGGAAGTCAATGGCGAGAGATAACTTATCTTTTTATTCCGTCTGAACTGTGCCCTGAACTACACATATGATGTTTGTCAATTTAAAAGGTAATTATGAAAGTCAAGAAAGTCGCAGTTTGTCATAAAACAGAAGAGTAACGTTTAGTTTTATGTGAAAATCGCTCAATGAACTACATCTCTCGTCTCGCACTATGTCCGTCACAAGATCCGTTGCTCGTATGTGTGTATTCTGGCTCAAAACACTCAGGCATGACGGCGTAACGTTACGATTATAATGTAAGACTATAGAAAAAATGACAGACGTTAGCTTCAGTAAAGTTAGCTTCATTCATTGAGAGAAAAGGTATGACGTCGCATGTGCGCCTTCTGGGTTTGTAGTCTTTCTAATTACGTATTTTCACAGTCTTATACCTCAGCAGTTTTACATCAAGCTGCGACTTTCTTGACTTTAAAATGTATCTTTTAAATTGAAAAACATCATATGTGTAAATCAGGGCACAATTCAAACGAGATCAAAATATTTGTTGTCTCTCGCCATTGACTACCATACAATATTTTTCCGAAATAAGGTCCCATGGTGGTCGACCGGAAGGGGAGGGACTTAGGCTCTCTATAGTTTACGAGAGAGACACGCCATGATTGCTGTACAAGAGGTCGATATTTTTCCGTTTAAGCTGTAATGTAAAACAGTGATGCACGTTCGGATTAAGTTTCGTGAGTATAGTGTATATCAACATTGTCATGTGAAACTGTAGACGCAGTTGAAACAGAAATTCGGTCGATTGCGTCATCGGACGGAGAACGGTGTTGGAGACTGGCTGAGAGCACGAGAGAGAGTTGCTAGAGCCGTGAGTTTCTTCCGGAACACTAGTTTTTCCGTAACGTTAGTATGACTAAGAAATTTTGAGCGTCCTACTGTTTTTCTGGGTGATCTACAGACCGTTTTGGAACGAGAGACATTTATTTTTTTCTGAGAATCATTTGAGTGCACTTTTCAGTGCGCGAAAATGCTTATGTGAGCTGATCGATCGATCTTGAAGGAGTGATTCGTTTTTGGGAGACTGACGATCGTCAATGGTGAAGATTTGTTTTTGAAAGAAGTTTTTTTTTTTTGTGTGATCCAGATCATTTGATCTATGCGTGCCGCGTGCGAGCTGGGCTGAGCTGCGCCATTTTGTTCCAGAAATTTATTTTCCTGAGCCACGCTGAAACTTTCTTGTGTTTTTTTTTTTTTTTTTAACCCTGCCATCCTTACGACATCTCACTGTCCTGTCTCAGCTGTTCACTAAATCGTTACAGCTGTTGTTCGAGTCATCGCAAGTCATCACAAGTCATCGCAAGTCATCACATCAAAGTTGTCGTTGCCACAGACTGGTACTACAGTTCGATACACACACACACACACGAACATTTCACTGATATAGTGTGAACTGAACTGAGTGTTTGAACAAACTGAGGGTTTCAACTGTCAAATTGGACTGTGTTTGTGATAACTGAGTTGTTTGGAAACTGAATCATAAAATTGATTCATGGGAATCGTTTAAGTGATTTCAAGGTTACCTAGGCTACATTCGAAATGAGTTGTTAGAAGTGAGTCATTTAAATGGAATGAGTTTGTGAAGTGAATCATTTGGATTGAACTATAAGGCCGTGTGTCCACCAAAGCGTTATTAGCCAGCTGAAAACGCTAGGCGCTCTGCTAAAAACGCTCAGCTGTGGGCGCTTGAGAGCGTTTTGGCCGCGCAGCGTTTTTTCAGTTGAGACGGTTGAGACCGAGACACTTTGCTTGTTATGATACGGAATATCCGCGAAAGTCTTACTAGTATCTCATTTCACACATATTTTATTTCTGTGTTGATTCTATATTAAAATGTCAATACAATATGTAATGTATTTTCTCTGGCTCTTGATTTTGTTCCGTTATTATGCTTGTTGTCATCTGTTGACGTACGTTGTACAAGCAGAATCATGTGACGGACGCGGTTGGCCGGTGTGGTATTAGTCCCGCCCCTCCTCCACTGTGATTGGACGGTTGGGTAAAAAGTGACAGTGATGAGCGCTGCGTTTTACCAAAAGTTGAACATTCTTCAACTCTCGGCGACCAGTAAAAAACGCCGAACGCTCAGCGCTTCAGCGTGAAAAAGACGCTCAGCAACTCGTTACGCTCGCTCCCATTGAAAACAATTGAAAAAACACGCCAGCCGCGAGTAAAAACGCTTTGGTGGACACACGGCCTAAGAGTCATCTACATCCAGTGTTGTCTGTAAATAAGTTTGTGCCCTATTCTGACATTAATTTTGGGGAAACACTTTTGAGGTGTTAAAAAAGGGCTTGTTTTGAAAGTGTTAGCCTAGCTATTTGAAGATCTTTCAAGAAAACAAAACAAAATCTCAAAACTGTTTATTTTTATTTTATTTTATTTTTTGTTACTTTTTGGTATTTTATGCTATTGAAACAGATCCTTCCAGCAGAAATATAATTTACAAAGAGAAGGAAAATAAATTGCTAATTGTTAAAACGTGAAACATTTGACAGTTATTTTTTAACTTACCCTGGGGTAGGGGCGTCTCACTTACACTATTAGGATTAGGTGGGTGGGGATGTGAATTTCAATTTATTTTTCACTACATACACTTCAGGAAGCCACCGTGTCGACATACTCACCTGAAGCCTACGCTACCTATTCTTGTAGCATAAAATAGTGTAAGAGAAAACATATACATTAACATATTGCATATTGAGGCTCAAAGCACTCGAGCGGGGACTAAGATCCTTTCCCTTTTAAGTCTTCCAAGGTAGTGTTTTAATTTTCCCCTACGAGGCGAGACTTACAGTCCCGTTACATGTGCAGATCTCAGAGCCTAGGCTGCCTACAGAGACGCGTTTTTTTGACGGCATGCTTATGGGGCGGGCAGCTAGCGGATTGTTAGGAAAGATTAGATGAATGTGATAAAAATATTTTTGGGCCTGAAATCACTGATACCACCTTTAACACCATCAACTCCAGCAAGCTAGTCAACAAACTGCTGTTGCTTGGCCTGGACTCTCACCTCTGTAAGTGGATTAAGAACTTTCTCACTGACAGACCCCAGCATGTCAGACTTGGAAATATTACCTCCTCCACCACCATCCTCACCCTTACGAAAAAAAAAGTATACATCAAGTTCATTTTATGGAGTATACTTGAGTAATGTTCAAGTATATTTTAAGTATACTTTATGTAGTAAGTATACTAATGTCAATATGTACTAGTAGTAAACTTGTAAGTGTACTTGTAATGTAGTCTCAGTAAACTACTAGTTTAGTAGTTTTATACTACAAGTTTTCTTTAAGTGAACTTAACATCATATTTATAGTTTACCATTTATATATTATTTTTACTCTTTTAGTGTACTCTCAGTAAACTAATAGTTAAGTAGTTTTATACTACAAGTTTACTGAGAGTACACTAAAAGAGTAAAAAGAATATATAAATGGTAAACTATAAGTATGATGTTAAGTTCACTTAAAGAAAACTTGTAGTATAAAACTACTAAACTAGTAGTTTTTTATACTTGAAAAATACCTTTAATACTTTAATTTAATTAAAAAAACAACATTTTATTAGCTTCATGCATCCTTTATCATCACTCGAATGTCAGTAAGTTTCATAAAGAAAGTCAACATTTTGTTAAAATGTTGAGAAAATAGTTGAGAAAATCACATTTTTGTCAAAGACTACGCCTTGATCAGATCCAGAACGATGATCAAAACACAGGTGGAGTAAATCGAGTCCGACCCCCCTAAAGCTTCACAGTCGTTTTCTCTTCATGGCTTAGGCCTACGCTTCATTTCATTTGGAAACATTAAGCAGTTTTGATTTACAAGCTTTTTAATGTTTGATGATCACATTATTTTACATTTGAGTGAGCAATCTTCTATCACATGGTTCAGCTTCTTCTTCTCCTGTGTTTTGATCCAGAGATTCTGTACTAGAAGGTGTGTCATAGCGCCCCCTACCGTATACCAGTGAAAACATGGATAGCTGGAAAATTCAGTCAATGGTGGGGAAAAGTTTAATTAAAGTAAATATGTACACTTCCAGTGAACTAGCCAACACAAAAATTCAGATACGCAGAATTAGAAACATATCTGTTTTATATTAACATTTTAATCAATATTTTCAAACAAAGTTTCATAAGACTGTATATGAAAACCGATGTAAAAAAAGTATATTTAATAGGCTACTCGATCAAAAGAGTTAACACAACTATAAGCCAAGTATACTTTGAATAATTAAAAATTTACAAGTATAGGCCAAATATACTTGGACTTTTCTCTCAGTATAAGTCAAGTACACTTAAGTGTAATTAAGTATATTTTTGAGAAGTATATAAAATGTAGACTTGTTCTTTTTAGATGAAAAGTATACTAATAGAACACTTGAATAAACTTATTTTCCATGCTTATTTTATTTACTCTATAAGCTATTCCACCCAAAAGTTTGTTACTATATAACGCTGAACATGTTAGTTTATAAGACGGTATGTAATATTATGTTAAAAAAAAGTATTTAATAAGCTACTCAATCAAAATAGTAAACACAAGTACAAGCCAAGAATACTTAGAATACTTAATTATACCTTTAAGTATATCTCAATCAAAAAGTATAGGCCAAATATACATTTCTGTCAGTATAAGTCAAGTATACTTAAGTGCAATTTGAAGTATATTTCTGAGAAGTACATAAAGTATATTTCTGAGAAGTATATAAAAAGTAGACTGAAAGTATACTTTTTTATTTTTAGTTTAAAAGAAGTATACTAATAGAACACTTGAATAAACTTCTTTTTCGTAAGGGCAACACTGGCACTCCCCAGGGTTGTGTTCTTAGTCCGCTCCTTTACTCGCTATTCACCTATGACTGTTTTCCCATTCATGACTCAAACTCCATTTTCAAATTTGCAGATGACACAGCTGTGGTGAGGCTGGTAACCAACAATGAGGAGACCACCTACAGGGAGGAGGTCCAATCACTGGTATCATGGTGTAGCAGAAACAATTTAATCCTCAACACAAAGAAAACAAAAGAAATCATAATTGATTTTAGGAAATGTAAAAACAACAGACATGACAGTCTTGAGATACATGGAGAGGAGGTAGAACAGGTCCAAAGTTTCAGATATTTAGGGCTGCATCTGGCGGAGGATCTGACCTGGGGAGTGAACACCAAAGAGATAGGGAAAAAATCTCAGCAGAGACTCTTTTTCCTGCGAATCCTAAGACGAATTGGGCTCCCGCAGACACTCCTCATAAACTTTTACAGGTGCACAATAGAGAGTGTGCTGGCATACAGCTGTACAGTGTGGTTTTCCAGCTGCACTACTGAGGGAAAAAAAGACCTGCAGCGGGTAGTTAAAACTGGCCAGAGAATCATTGGTGCACCTCTTCCAAGCCTTGAGGACATCTATTCCAGTAGGCTGCAGAGAAGAGCAGCAAGCATCAGGGCGGATCCTACACACCCTGGCTATACCCTGTTTGACACCCTACCCTCAGGCCAGCTCAGGGTCATGAGGGCGTGGACAAACCGCATGAGAAATTGTATCTTGTATCTTTTTCCAAGGGCCATAAATGAGCTGATGAAAGGCTGAAAGGTTGGAAGACTAATTAAATCTGGACTTGAATCATACTGTGTGTTTTTAAGTGGAGGCAAAATGACAAAATAATTACTCAGTATACTAAGCAAAAGTTGCTCCTGCTCCTAGCTAATGAACAGCTCCTACACACGCTCTCCGTCTCTGCAATATTCAGAAGGGAATGATTCAGATTTCCCTTTGCACAGCTACTAGAAGACTTACAACTGTCAGACAGGTTGCTCACGTCACATCTATGTCGTCAAGCTCAGTTTGAGGCTGCGCAGTACGCTCAGCCATCAGGAAGTGAGTGCTTCTAATTGACTTCACTTTTCTCTGTTGAAGTCAATGGGGTCGCTGTGTCCATTTCTTTTACTGTTTATGGCGTATACCCTAAAAGTCTGTTCACACCAAGGACAATAATTATAAAGTTAACGATAAAGATATAGTTCTAAAAATCATTCTCAGTATTAAAGAATAGAGTTCACACCATAGCTGTAACGATAACGGCACAGAGAAACAATATCGTTGGAATCACTTTCAGAATGATTTTATCCAGCTGATTATCCATCCTGCTGTAACGAGCTCAAGCCTTTTAAAGTGTCAGACAAGCACACACTTAGAATAAACAGAATGATATCATCCGCTGGTATGGACGCTAATATAGTTCCCTTTCGTGGTCACTACGAGTTAAGTCGTGGCGACGAATGGGGTTTCGCTTAGAAAGCCTCTCATCTTCGAGAAATAAAACGAGCCAATGGCAAAGAAATGCCATGGGTCGGTGGAATTTTCATTCCGTAAGTCTGCCCCACCTTGTGGGTATATAAGGAAGTACGGTGGCAACATGCAGATATGTTTTCGCTTCGGAGCCAAGAGTTCTCTTCACTCCCACAAGCCATTCTGAATCATCTTCACTCTACGAGACGAGTGGCTCTTCAGTGTGTTGGTGCGACGGCACGTTCCAGCGAGATCGCATTGCTTGCTGCTGATCTGTGCAGTGATCTGCCGACAGTGTGGGTGTTTCTCCCTAGACGTTTCAGCACTCTACTGAGCTTTTCCTCTCTCAAAAAGAGCTGCACGCGACACGTCTTTTTCAAGACGGTTCGCCCCATGTATTTTCTGGATGTGGGTGCGTGATCCATCTGCCTAACAGTCACGAGCGCTGTTTCGCGTGTTGGGCTTAATCATGCTCGGCAGCGCTTGTGGATGAGTCATGTTTTCATTGCGGGAACATGACAATCGTGATGTTTATAGATTGAGACTCAGTGATCTCCGTGTGGGTAGAGTCCCCTCTGCCACACCCCAATTTATCTCTTCCTCGAGAGGGGATACTTTGGCTGGTGGCCAGGGTGATCAGGGTTATGGTGTGGCATATAACCGACAAATCATTTGTCGGGCCACGTCCCCCTCCACATCGTGGGGCTTCCGTGTGTGGCTGGTTCCTCTTGGGGACCCAGTTTTTCATTCGGTGCTCTGGCAGATGATATCATGTCACTGACAGCATCACAAGGCGAGCTTGATTTCTCTGGAAATGAGGATTCGACTGCGTTGCCTCCCTCGGGAGTGCCAGCGTTAGTCGAGTCAGATCCAGAGCTGATGGTCATGCTTTCCTGGGCAGCTGAAAGTGTCGGTTGGAGTGGCGCCGCACTCCCCCGAGCGTTTTAAGCTGGATGATTTGTTCCTGGGCATGGCACGTCCTGCACTACCAGCACTCGCCCCCAGTGCCTTACTTCCCTGACATGCATCAGGATGTCTCTGGGTTGCGAGAGTTCCCGAGACTTATCGCGGCCCACGGGCGTCTTCCGCCTTCACTGCACTTGTTGTCGCGGCGATCATGGTCTGTATGTTCTCTGCCACTATTGTGTTGCCACGCACACTACTGATCTCGCTCTACGGGCAACATCGGTACCTGCGTGATCTCTGGGCCAGCTGATGTCCACAAGTGTGGTCCAGGAATGGGCTCAGCCAGGTTGATGTGAGGGTGTCTGGGAACTCGTTTTCTCAGCCCCCCCATATCCCAGGCTGGGCTCTTCAGCGGTGTGGTTGAGAACTGCGCCCAACAGTTTTCAACTGCCCAGAAATAGACTGAGACCCTTCTGCACCGACGGCCATCCGTCCGTGCGGTTTCCTTAGTCTGCTTCCCGCCAAGACCGCGGCTCCCCCCCTCCTGCTCCACAGCCTTCACCGGCCCCGGGAAGGAGGAGGTCGCATGAGGGCGGCACAGCCCGTCTCCTGGCTAAAACGCCAGGCTAAGCAGCACTCATGAGATGGACAGCTTAGAGTTAGGGCTCAGTTCTTCTCAGGAGCTGGTAGCAGGGCCATTCCTTCTTTTTCAGAATCTTTTGTTTTTTAAGAACTGATGCCCCTTCCTCTGAGCCCCCAGAGGTCCCGGATGACAGTGTGCGCCACTCGCGAGCCTCGCCACTCTTGTCCACCTCTGTCACCAGACCCCTGTTAGAGCAGGCCCCCGTGGAACGCTGGTCCTTCCCTGTGCCCCCACACCGGGTCGCTATGCCGCCCACGTCCGGGCCGGTCATTCCGCTTCGCTGCCCCACCGAGGGTCGGTCTGTGGTTCCCATGACCCCACTGGTTCAGTTCTTGAGAGCCTGGCTAGAGCTCCCAACCTGTCCCACTGGGTTGAGAGAACCATCAGGCTCGGCTATGTGATTCAGTTCACACGATCTCCTCCCCGCTTCCGGGGAGTCCGTTACACTATGGTGAGTGGCAAT
Source organism: Scardinius erythrophthalmus (assembly GCF_964197995.2). Classification (NCBI taxonomy): domain Eukaryota; kingdom Metazoa; phylum Chordata; class Actinopteri; order Cypriniformes; family Leuciscidae; genus Scardinius; species Scardinius erythrophthalmus. The sequence goes on from NC_138243.1 coordinate 12,408,280, forward strand.
GCCCCTGTCATGCGTACGGAGGTCGCTACCTTACTGGTGAAAGGTGCAGTCAAGATTGTCCCTCCAGCTGAAATGAAGTCCAGGTTCTACTGCCCCTACTTCATTGTACCGAAGAAATCTGGTGGGTTACGGCCAATCCTGGACCTGCGCGTCTAGAACCGATCCCACCACAGGCTTCCGTTCAAGATGCTCACGGCTAAACGCATTCTCAAATGCTACTATGGTTATGTTTAGAGTAGGAGTTGGTACGGGATTATATCTATATTGATCAAGCAATGCCAAATCCAAAAACGACTAGGTTTGTAATCCATAGGGTTACTATGGTTAGGTTTAGAGTAGGAGTTGGTACGGGCTTGGATCTATATTGATCAAGCGATGCCAAATCCAAAAATGACTAGGTTTGTAACCCAAAGGGTCACCACGGTAAGGTTTAGAGCAGGAGTTGGTACAGGCTTAGATCTAAATTAACAAAGAAATGTTAAATGCAGAAACTAAAAGGTCTTTTGGTATAATCTGCATAAAAATCCATTCCCTATTCCCTCAAGGAATGTGTGAGGGAAATATTCAAGACACTCTCGTCAGTAGTGTACCTCAGGCTCATCAGATGTTTCGGCCCTTTGAACACTAGACACCCTCATCTGAGGCGGTCCATCCTGGTCTTTCGAGTCTCTGGACTATCACTGGCACTCTGGCTTTGGAAAACGCTCCGTATCGAACTACGGTTCTCCACCTGTTCAAAAAGAAACTCATAATGGGGCGGGCGTCCAGACTGGCGGGTGCGGAGCATCAAGCTTCTACCAGTTCTTCCCCCTCAAAGTCAAGACAACCCAAACAGACATCATCCCATTACAGGACATTACATCCCATTTGGTGGCAGTACGTCTCACCCTGCACCATTTCCATGCATTGCTCAAGGGTCAGCACGTACTAGTCCGATCAGACAATAACGCGACAGTAGCGTACATCAACCGACAAGGTGGTCTGCGCTCCCGCTGTATGTCGCAACTCGCCCCCGCCACCTCCTCCTATGGAGTCAGAAGCATCTGAGGTCGATTCGAGCCATTTATATCCCGGGAAACCTGAACCGTGCAGCCGACGAGCTCTCACGGCTTCAGCCTCTCCCTGGAGAATGGAGACTTCATCCTCAGACAGTTCAGCTGATTTGGGAGCACAGACCCTGTGCAAGATCAGGGTGGACGAGGAGCAGGTCATTTTGGTTGCCCCTCATTGGCACAACCGGACCTGGTTCTCCGAACTAGTACTTCTCGCGACAGCACCTCCCTGGCCAATCCCTCTGAGGAAGGACCTCCTTTCTCAGAGACAGAGCACCCTGTGGCACCCTCATCCCGATCTTTGGAACCTCCACGTGTGGCTCCTGGATGGAACGAGGCAGGTTTGAGTACCCTACCACCAGCGTGGACATGGTTGCTACCATCACTTCCGCTAGAGCATCGTCCACGAGATGTGCCTATGCGTTGAAGTGGAACCTCTTCGTCACCTGGTGCTCTTCTCGCCGAGAAGACCCCAGAAAATGCTTGATCAGTGTCGTGCTTTTCTTCCTGCAAGAAGGGTTGAAGCGAAGGCTGTCTTCCTTTAGCCGCTGTCGCCGCACATCACGACGCAGTTGAAGGTAAGTCCTGAGAGGAGCGAGGAGACTAAATCCTCCTCGCACTCCTCTCATGCCCTCTTGGGACCTCTCAGTGGTTTTAACTGCCCTGCAGAGTGCTCCCTTCAAGCCTCTGCAATCAGTGGAGCTTAAGTTCCTGTCAATGAAGACAGCGCTCCTGGTTGCATTGGCCTACATCAAGAGGGTAGGGGACCTGCAGGCATTTTTGGTTGACGAATTCGGGCCAGCCTACTCTCACGTGGTCCTGAGACCCCAGCCTGGATATGTGCCCAAGGTTCCCACCGCTATTTTCAGACGTGAATCATGGCAGAGTCGACGAAGAAAACGAAGTTGGAAGGATAAAGGAAAAGAAAACAAGAAAGTGAGACACCCGGTCAGGCTTTCACTCATTGGCGAGTGTTAAAAAGCAGCAAAGGATGCAACAGCAATGCTGCCCTGGCGTTCTTGTTGATGGACTAGTAAGTAAATCTCTTATTTGTAAACTTGCTTGCGTTCTATGTTGTACAGTATGTTGTTGCGCTTGCTTGTTGTATGTCAATGAAATTGTTCATTCATCCAATGTTGATATTAAGACCAGTCCATTAATTTCCACATGTCTAGCTAGCTATCAATTAGCAGAGCTGTTAGCAGACTTGATAACAAACACTTGTTTCTCTTACGTGTTTTTGCGTTATGTTTTATTGCCCAGCTTTCCTCACGAGCAATTTACCAGCAGAACTCAGGTGTTGTGATATGTATTTATCACGTAGTCCTTTGTCTGGTTCAGGTTTCGTATGGCATGTGTTCTGTGCTTATGCAAACTTTAGCTGGCATATTTGTATGAAATCGTGAAACATAACCTCGTCAGTAGACATCTTCGGAGGCTAGCTGTGCCTGTTCGATGTCCGACTCTTCCATCCTACTGAACAGGTACCGGTATACAGGGGGGATCAGGTCGTGAGTGCAGAGACTGCTCTGTGTGAGTGGTATTTACGACAGTAACGTTAAATACAAGTACTCCACAGCAATTCTAGGGGTCGCTGTTTGACAAAAACGGAAAAGTGCCTTTAAGTGATCTTTCGTCCTTGTGTTCTCGTACTACATCATCATCAACTGTCGAAGTTCAATTTCAATACTTTAATAATATCGAGGATGCATTGAATGCAGGCTGTGTCCCAATTCAAAGGCTGCATTCTGCGAAGAACTCAGACTTCGAAGGCCAAGCTTTCGAAGGCTGCGATGGTTGCCTGGTGATATGAACAAATTCAACAGTGTAATTATGATCTGTGAACTGTGTTTTCTGCTTTACAGCATATTCTCTTCAGTCCACAGCGCTCCTTTTATACGAGTTATAATGGCTCAAGGCCACTCTGTTTTATAGCTGTTTTGTCAGTGAGGAGATTCTATTTAGCCCGACGTTGAAAATCATGGTGTTTTTACATGAACAGGAATCCCAATGCCACTTTTATAAAACCCTGAGTGCAGAATCATCTCCAGAAGGACAACCTTTCTGTCTATAGACATGATGTTCTGTCCGCTCTCATTTTGAGTTTCAGGACGAGTTTGTATTGCCTATACTGCCTGTACCAACAGACTCACAAAAACAAAACAATTGGCAAAACACTGTGTTCTGCAAGGTAAGGTATTGAAATAATATGACTGTAACTGTCAATCCTTTTCTCCTCAGAATAATGCTGTCAATATGCCAAATGAAATATTATTTTGTTATAGTCATCATTTCACAATAAGTTCACAATAATGGGCTTCAACAGAAGTAAATCATGTAGAATTAAAATCCAAATCTGGATCCAAAAGTCTGAGACCACATGGAAAATCTCATTGAAATCTGGAAATAAACTATGCTTTAGGATTTAGAAAATTGTAACACCTAGACAATAATAATATTGCAAATTTGTGACACCCTGATCATGAGATGTGAAAAAAAAAATATTATTCAGTGTTTTTGTCTTGTTTGCAGCAACGTTAATATTGCATATTCAATTTAATTTATGTATTTCTTGTTTTAATAATAAATTGAACATTTCATTGAGGTTTACCCACTGATCTACATAGACCCCTTTTGCGCCGACGTCACAATTACGTCACGGCGCTAGCTGGAGGCAAAACAAAAGGAAAACTGGAGGCGGCCAATACAAACCAGCACAGATTCGGCTACATAATGAGGAGCTTAAATTATTATTTTTATTATTAAATGTCATCTTGTTGTGTTGTTGGGTGCAAGAATCAATGAAAAATGAGTATGCTGTATCTGGAATTTTTATTTCTAGAAAATATTCATATCATTAAAATTGCACCGTAATGTCACTCTTTACATTGTTGTCTTCTTGGTGCTGGCTAGGCGGAACTGCGTACCAAACAAGTCTTTACATGACCATTCAACACATAGTTTTTGGCATCTAAAGATTTATATGCCCTCAGTTTCTCTTTACCCTCGGTTTCTCTATCGGGTAGGTGTAGAAGTCAGGCCACTCAACTGGAGGTAGCGTTATCATTAATCCCGTCAGATCGTCCATCCATTGACTGAGCGTGTAACGTTACGGGTCAGCCAATCTGGTTCCGTCCGTTAAAATTTACTTTTACAAATAACAATCGCGGTCCTGGACAGTAAGTGACCTTGCACATTAAGACAAAATTGGATTTTCTCCAGTCACTGTTAAAAAACAAGTTAACAAAACTTGCAAACTAACGTTAGTGAAGCGGCCGGAGGGATCGTTCTGCCTCCACCTAAGCTCCACCCACAAAAAAACGTCACTATGTTTACTAACTGAAAAGGGGTCTATAGAATGACTGGATAGCTCATGACGTCATAAACTGCCAGCAGGCATTGAAGTCACCGGAAGTATTTGAGCGGCCATCTTACGATTCCCTACCAGCAGAGGGCTCCAGCGGCCGTTATACAGAGATTGGTAGCTCTGACGGCACGTTTAAGATGACCCAGGCTGCGTTCCAGTCCAAAATTGTCATGCCCTTCACTCGCTAACTTCCCTCCGTCTGATTCACTCGGATGTACGTCACTGCTTACGTTGCACGAGTGCCCACTACTGGCGGAAACTGCGGCGGGCTGAATTGGAACGTCCTAAACCCTTGATCACTTGGAATCAGCTATGAAGTTTTATTATTTAAATTTTTTTCCCTTTAAGAATTTGTTTAATGCAGCATCCAAATGTATATAGGCGTGTTTGGGTTGTTTTAAATTAAAAAAGGGTCTGTTTCTCGTCCAGTTCACCAAGTGGAACGCACTTCAAAATGGCGGCAGAGATTCCCCCGAAGGGAAGTGCTTCGGGAAGTTCGCAAGTGCGTGTGTAAAAGTGGACTGGAACGCAGCCCCGCTGTGCAGCATTCAAGTGTAAAACGACGTTCACAAAAGGATGTAGAAAAACTGCCCACAGGTTGTAATTCAAGCCCTGTAAGTAAAATTCACAAAAATAGGCTATAGGTCTTTAGCATTCACCATTTAATTAATTGTATCAAACTGTTTTTCTTACCTGTGAAGATAGCTCTTCAGTGAAGGCCTTCCTTTTGCAAAGAAATTGCCGTTTTTTTTAAAAAAAATTAATAAGCAGGAAAAATTTTCGACTTTAAACAAATACCCATTTAAATGCTTAGGATATTTATGTTTTTCAGAATGTACAGTGAGACTTTAGATTTAAAACGGTGTCTCGTTAGGCAATGTTTTCTCAGCCAAATCATAAAATTTCCTATTGATTCAATCGAATGCATGACCTCACTAGGGGCTTCACAGTTTATGACGTCATGAGCTATCCAGTCATTCTATATAGACCCTTTTACAGTTGGTAAACATGGTGACGTATTTGTGTGGGCGGAGCTTAGCTGGAGGCAGAAAGATCCCTCTGGCAGCTTCACTAACCGTTTTGTTAGCTTGTTTTTTAACAATGACTGGAGAAAATCCGATTTTGTCTTCCACAATAACTTGTGCAAGGTCACTCACTGTCCAGGACGCCGATTGTTATTTGCAAAAGTTAATTTTAACAGACGGAATCAGATGACCGTACACGCTCAGTCAATGGACGAACTGACAGGATTAACGTTAACGCTACCTCCGGTTGAGTGGCCTGACTTCTACACCTACCCGATAGAGAAACCGAGGGTAAAGAGAAACTGAGGACATATAAATATGTGATGCGATCTGGGAAAACCCACCACATGGTGAAATTTTACCTATTACAGGTTTTGATATCATATGGAAGCTGGTATCAAGCCCTTTCCAAATCTGTTTTTATTTTTATCATAGCTTGTTGGTAGCAAAAGTTATGTTTATCTGAAGTCGGCCGATCGCTATGATTTTCTGGAACGGAATTTTGAGAAAAACAGGTTTAATTAACTGTCACCGTCGAGACGCTTCTTGTCCATCTCGCGACTGTTATAAAACTGCGTGACGTTATAGTTTAAACAGGATTGCCGCGAAATGCGCACTATACACATTCACTGTACATGTATGTGGTTTATTTTAAAGGTAAACTATCTTTGTAGTGTTAAGGGACGGACAGATGTATGGGATATACGGCGATTGTTTTTTTTCACCTCTGCCGGGCGTTAGAGAAATGGTCGCATAGAATGCATTAGACGAGAAAGAGAGTATTTTCAGCTTGACACTATAAATCGCTGTTTTTCTGCACTAAACAAGGGAATTTTGCCAAGATATTTTCAGAGATAAGAGAAAAGATGTTATAGAATAATAATTTAATGGAAAAAAAAATTGACAAAAAAAAATGACATTCAAACTATTTTGGAATTTACTGAAAACGGCCCAGCGCGACATCCGACGGGTTTTCCCAGATCGCATCACATATATTTAGATGCCTATAATATAACTATGTGCTGAATGGTCATGTAAAGACTTGTGTGGTTCAATCCGCAGTTCTGCCTAGTCAGCGCCAAGACGACAATGTAAAGAGTGACACTACGGTGCAATTTTAATGATATGAATATTTTCTAGAAATAAAAATTCCAGATACAGCATACTCATTTTTCATTGATTCTTGCACCCAAGAACACAACAAGATGGCTTTTAATAATAAAAATAATAATTTAAGCTCCTTATTATGTAGCCAAATCTGTGCTGGTTTGTATTGGCCGCCTCCAGTTTTCCGTTTGTTTTGCCTCCAGCTAGCGCCGTGACGTAACTGTGACGTCGACGCAAAAGGGGTCTATAGATCAGTGGGTTTACCACAAAATAATTGAGCAATTAGTAAAAAAGAGAGAATATATTATGAAATTTTGTCTTGTTACCTCACACAGTTTTCTTTTGTTTTAGGATTTTGAAAGTTTTAAAACAAAGGCAATTAAAAATAAAAATGAAATATTTAATTCATTGATAAAATAAGCAAATTTGTGACCCTGATCATATGACCTCCTTTGTACAAAAGGTCACAAAATAAAATTTGTCATGAAAAATGTTGTTTAAATTACAAAAGAATGCTTTAGAAGCTTTTAGACTGTTGAATCCTACAGACAGTGTTTATATTGTGAATTTATAAATATATGAATATATTCAGAAGTTATTGTGGCATTCTTGTATCTTGCCTTGCAAAGACATAGGATTCTGAGACAGAAGTTCAACCAGTGCAAGCAAGATAATATGAATTCATATTGAGTTTGCAAGTCTGTCAGGCAAGTTTCTAAAGTTTGAGATATTAAACCTAAAATAAAGTTTTATAGAGAAGTCTGGAGATTTAGCTTGAATGTCAAAAATTATGCCAGGTCAGTGTAGGTATATGGAGAATGGAATGATTAAAATAAAAAAGGAAGATAGAAATTAGTATTTGTATTGTACAGCACAGGCTTAGGTGTTAAAGCTCCTGGAATAGGATGAAGTGTAATCTCTACCATAGCATACACGTATTGGAAGTGGGATTTGGTGAGAATGAGAATCTTTTTCTAGGTTTGCACTCCATGAAGGTACACGTGTGTATGTGAGCCTGGGAATGGCTGTGTAGGAAAAAAACTAAAAACAAATACGAAAGGCAGAAACTACTGCTGTGTAAAATTATGTTGTAGTTGGTTTGAAGTTTTAAGATTGTTGTAGACCACTCTCCCCAATACTGCTCTGATTACATGTATAGCTGCAGTCATGCCAATTATAACTGCAGGAGATCTTAATTAAATGAAGGACCAATTAAATACCACTCTACTGCTTTACTGTGACATCTTCATGCTTTAAAAATCACTGATCACAAGATCACGCTTTTTAGCCACTTATCCTCTTACTCTCTTAGTCCCTTGCTGAAATCCTGATGTGAAGATGATGCTGAACAAGAAGTTTTCTAAGGACCCCCAAGCTTGTGCCAAGCTGCGGCCTTGTCTTTCCATTCACCAAAGATCCTCTGACTTCCACTGGTTCTCTCTCATTAAGACCACATCAGCAAAGATCAACTGGAGCCTCAACAAATTGCATCAGGACAGTTTAATTCAAATGGACAAGACATGCAAGTATCAAACTTAGTCTAATTATTTGATACATTAAGTATCATTACCCCTTTTTAAAGAAGGGTGTGTTAGAACTTAACTGATGGTTTGCTCAAGGCTGCCAATCTGCTGAATTTCAAACAATGCTATAACTTCTTGCTTTCCTGTATTCTGCTTCAGCTCTCTTTCCCTTGGTAAACTGTATGTATGTATGTATGTGTATGTTAGAGTAGTTTAAGTGTTTAGTCTAGTTAATAAAGTCTTGTTCATGTCATACGTAAAGTTGTCCGTGTCTCAAGCTCATATCTGGAGTCTCTAATCATAAAATATTGACTACTTGCTCTTAGTAGTACTGAAAGTAAGAAAGAAAAAGTAAACAAATCCTGAGTGTTCCCGGGACAAACAGGTTAATTGATTGTAATATTAATTTACAACATTAAGTCAATTATATTAACTGATCTACATATTCATAATCAGTTATAACAAGTTATTATTGTTATTAATATTTCATAGAGCTAATTTGCTACAGTTACATTAGTAACCGAGACGTTCCCTTTCAGTCGTTCACTTTCAACGTAATGTCGACGTGACGACGTAATTGGGATCCCTTGGAAAACGTCACAGTTGCTGCCACATCCAGCGCCCTACGCAAGACTCTCAGACCCCCAACTAACTGGGGCGGAAGGCCTGCATAGAGGGAGTTCAAACTGTTCTGTTATACCCCACACAGTGGAACTCTTGGATAACACTGGGAAAGCGTGGCTTTCCAGGGGAGAGGTACGCTGCGGAGCCACATCCTGCCCGAAGGGAGGTACCATGTGGAGAATACACATATGGACTGGCCGGTTAGGGGCAGTGCAACATATGGAATGTCACTGGGGTGGCTCCTGCCTGAGAAGGGGGAGGCTACACCGGACAGTGACGGCAGAGCAGACTCTGCCAAGGGAAAGACACAGGCTCACCACAGGGAGCTGATCGTGGAAGAATACGCATATGGAATCGCCACAGGGATCACCACATATGGCACCCAGCCTAGCACAAGTTGCACAAGCATATGAGCACTAGTCCTGGTGTCGGACGCTCCACAATGTCTGACTGCCGAAGGGGTGCGGAGCAACTCTACAGGGTTCGTCTGAGTGGGGAACTCGACTGGAGCAAAAAGCGCCTGTATCCGTTCCATGTGAAAGGGAGTGGTGCAGCAAGCCGATTCTAGAGCGGGAACTTTGGTGTTACAGAAGAATCCGGCTCAACACATAGGCTTTAAAATCTGGTGAATGTGTTAGTTGTTGCCCAGCCCGCAGCTCTACAGATGTCTGTCAGCGAGACAAGAAGAAGCGACACCCCGAGTGGAGTGGGCTTTCAACCCGGGCGGGGAGGGCACGCCTTGGGCTTCATAAGCCAAGGTGATGGCATCCACTATCCAATGGGCCATCCTCTGCTTGGAGACAGCCTATCCCTTCTGCTGGCCTCCGTAACAGACGAAGAGCTAATCTGAGGTTCTGAGGCTTTGTGTTCTGTCCACGTACAGGCGCAGAGCGTGAACGGGACAGAGAAAAGCCAGGGATGGGTCTGCCTCCTCCGAAGGCAGCGCTTGCAGGTTCACCACCTGGTCCCGGAAGGGAGTGGTAGGAACCTTGGGCACGTATTCGGGCCAGAGTCTCAGGATCACGTGAGAGTTATCCGGGCCGAATTCAAGGCACAATTCGTCGACCAAAAATGCATGCAGGTCCCCTACCCTCTTGCGGAACAGAAACAAAATGAAACAAAAGATTCTCCGCCCGGCCCTCCACAGGGGGAAGGAGCGGCGCCTTCGCCATCTCCTGAAGAGCAGTTTGATCCACCTCTGGGTCGCCCGTCTCAGGGTCGTTTGCACCTGCGCTTGCCTCCTGGTTTGGCAGTGGACGGGATGGGCGGGGTCGTCTTCCTTCGGCTTGCTCCACACTGAGCCTTAGGTGGTTGCTGCTGCTGGGGCTTAGAGGAAGCGGATGACGCCACAGGAGGTCGACCTCGGCGACGAGCAGACGAAGGCTCCGTGGCCAGCGGACGGGTAGGGGCAGCAGCAGTCCGCCGGGGCAGGATGTGTCAGATTGCCTCCGTCTGCTTCTGGGCGGCCGAGAACTGCTGGGCAAAGCTCTCGACCACGTCGCCAAATAACTCAACCTGGGACAGAGGAGCATCCAGGAACTGATATTTATCGGTGTCCCTCATATCGGCCAGGTTTAGCAAAAGGTGGCGCTCCTGGACCACCAAGGTGGACATTGCCTGACCGATGGAACGTTCGGTTTCTTTCGTCATCCAGAGGGCGAGGTCAGTTGCCGCATGGAGCTCCCGGAGGAGCTCTGGGTCAGCACCACCCTCGTGCATGTCTATGAGCACCTGGACCTGGAGGACCTGCAAGAGCGCCATGGCATGCAGGGCGGAAGCAGCCTGTCCACAGGCTTTGTAAGCCTTCGCCGTGAGACCGGACGAAAACTTTCAAGCCTTGGACGGGAGGAGTGGATTCCCCCACCAAGAGGAAGCGGACGCTGGACACAGCTGCATCGCAACGGCACGCTCCACTGGCGGGAGGTCCGCATACCCCTTGGCTGCCCCACCATCGAGGGTGGTGAGGAGGGAGGAGCCAACAGGCCGTAGTCTGGCACTATACGGCGCCGACCACGACTTGGTGAGCTCCTCGTACACCTCCAGGAAGAAAGGCACCGGGGCAGGCCGTGCTGATTTCTTGTTGTCCAACCGAGAAGGTTCGGACGTGGTGGAGGGTTCCACTCAAGCCCGACATTCTCGGCAGCTTGGGAAAGCATAGCTGCCCACTCTGGATCGGACTCGGGCAACGCTACACTCCCCGAAGGGGGCAACGCAGCTGAATCTTCATCTCCAGAGGAGCAAAGCTCCCCCTCCGATGCTGTGATTGACATCTGGTCGTCAGGAGGAGCCCCAAAAGACACGGCTGGTTGTTCCTGAGAAGGACCAGCACGTTCTTTTGGAACCTCCAGCGGCGGCCGCGTTTGTGAGGCGTGAGGGGCCCAAGGAGATTGCCTCGGCGGGGAAGCCCTCACAGTAATCCTCAGATCACCCTAGCTAAGCGCTGAAGTAGGCCTATTCTGCAGGGCAGAATAGATGCTAGATCGGGGCATAGGCCAGGGGACTGCACCTCCCTTGAGGTAAGCAAGTCTCGATCTCAACGCGGCCATAGTCATATTCCCGGAGTGGGAACATGAACTATTCACAAAAGTATTTTGCAAAATCTATACAAAAAAGACAACTATTATGGCCGTCTGCTGGAGCCAGGGAACGACCGCACCCAGAAGCGCACAAGCAGAATGACATCCTAAAAAGGACGCAGGGTCACGCTTATGTTGCTTTTAGTTGAAAAACAAAAAAGAGAAAATAAAACTCTTTCCGCACTGAGGCACCCAAGGCTAGCCACGGCTGTAGTGAGTATAACTCAGGAAAACGCCCACCGAACCAACACACACACACACACACACACACAAGTGTAATGCTGTGAAAACAGCAGTTGTGAGCTCTAAAGCTCATGGCCACTGCTGATTGCGCCGTCACATCAACGCTAGAACAGAGTTGAAGATAAATTTCCAACTGTAGAGTCTCTTCTTGCAGCACTCATGAAGTCAAATCTCCTCTCGGCTCCGAAGTGAAAGACAATGTGTGCGTGCACCCGCTTCCTGTTTATACCCTTCACTGTGGGGCGGGGTGCGTGACGCGATTCACAATGGTCATTGGCTCATTCTGTAGACACTCGAAGATGATAGAGCTCCCTGAAGTGATTCCAATTACGTTGTCAAGTCGACGTTACATCGAACATGAGCGACTGAAAGGGAACTAGTTTTGCATAAACCGTAATTTTTCATATACTATGTGTGAGTTTATATTTCTGTAAATGTGACATTAGGGACTTTGTAAATTGATGTTTTGTTGCTTTTTTTTTTTTTTTAAAAAACGACTCACAGGTCAGTCATTATCAGAATAGACCTGCTGGAGAAACCCATGTTGTGCCATTTGCACAATGGTGGGAGGACATGAATATAATCTCAATGACTCTCCACTGACTGTCTCCTCTGTTGGCAGCTCAGGTACTTACTCCCACCTCAACATACTAAAATAATCTACTGTTCTATATATATATTTATATACTGTATGCATGCTGTATGTAAGAAAAAATATATTTTACTTATCAGAATTTTGGTCTTGCATAAGATTTTTAAGTAAAATATATATTGAATTAATTTTATGTTTTCTTGATTTCAGCCTAAATTCAACAAAAAGAAATGAGGTTTATTATGTTTAAAAGAATAAAATAATTGGTAAAAAGGAGAAGAATACTCCATAAAGATAATATATCATAAATTTAGTCTAGTTTTTAGTTAGTAAGTTTGCTCGAATAAAGTTTATATGGTTTATGGATATTTCGATTTTTTTTATGGTAACAATTTATTTCAATGGTCCACTTTAGATATTCTATAAGGAACTTTGCAACTAAATGTCAACTTACTCTACTAACCCTAGCTCTAAATTAACACTTTACAAATACTCTACTCTAATGAGAGTAAATGAACATAGCTGCAAAGTTCTTTATAGTTAGTAGAATGAATGTCTAAAGTGGACCATCAAAATAGTTTTTACTGGTAAACAAAGCAAAAATAGTGAATTTTTTTTGTAATGTTTTTTCACGTTGATCAACTTGAACAACTGAATCCAAATTTTATCTTTAATTAAAATTTCGATTGACATGCTGCTCTGCTTAATGCATCGGAGTGCGTGAATGTGTTGAATTATGCAGAATGAAATGGCCCAAATAAGCGTGCAGTCTCAGGTTAATGGTAATTGAATTTGATGATGAGTTGTCCCTTTAAACAAATTGTTTTCGACTAGTTGTCTCTTACTCCCAGAACCTAATTAAACATGCTAAAAAGGACAGGAGAACAGACACTGTGTGAAATAGAGCATGTATTTGCACTACCTAGTGATAGCTAATGTGACATATTGCATTGTGAGTCATTGTAAGTCGACACACACAGTTCAAACCTACTCTAATTATCTAAGACAAAAGCTTTTACAGCTTGTGCCACCTATTGTTGCAGTCTTTCTTCATGCAGACTCTTCAGATTTTATGTTGGAGACAGCGTTTTTGCATGAAATATACTGTGGTGCTTTTTTTTTTTTGATGAACTATAAAAACTTAAACTATATATATTTATGTGTGTGTGTGTGTGTGTGTGTGTGTGTGTGTGTGTGTGTGTGTGTGTGTACCTCCTGTAGAGGTATGACATTGAGGCTTGTACAATAAAGGCAAGACTATCAGGAATTTTTTGTTCATATGCATAGAGTGTCATACCCTTGAAATATTTTTTCTATAGACCTACATGCTTTACTTTCAAAATATAATTCTCATTTTGACACACAACCCAATTGTCTGTGCTGTCTGGAGGTGAAGTGACTTCATTGTTAATTGCTCCCTATGCAGTACAATAATATAATTTTCTCAAAATAAAGAAAATCTGAAGTTTAGCTCTCGGGGTATTTGCTTGCAACCATTTAGGCCTCTCTTCTTATTAATTAGCACTGGCTAGAAATAAATCCCACCGAGGTCCCATTGAGATGATAAAACAATCTTTTCTTTGGTTAAAAAAAACAACAATTCATTAGAGGTGAAGGCATCCCCATCGGAAATCTCAGAGAACACTCTTCCACAGCATGTGGTTACTGATGAAAACATGGAACCCCATCGCCTCCAAGCGATGACAAATTGGATTTCCATAATTGTCAGTGCAGAAGTGTGTTTCCCTATTAGTGGAATGCTTATCTTTAAAATAATGTAAGTAAAAAAAACAACAACACATAAATGTAAAACTATGGTATAGATAGATTAATAAGTGAATAACAACCTTAATTTCAGTCTGTTCCTCACACAAATATATAGAAGGACAAATACGCTGAACAAAATTATAAACGCAACACTTTGGTTTTTGCCCCCATTTTTCATGAACTGAACTCAAAGATCTAAGACTTTCTCTATGTACACAAGAGGCCGATTTCTCTCAAATATTGTTCACAAATCTGTCTAAATCTGTGTTAGTGAGCACTTCTCCTTTGCCGAGATAATCCATCCACCTCACAGGTGTGGGTATTTCAAGATGCTGATTAGACAGCATGATTATTGCACAGGTGTGCCTTAGGCTGGCCACAATAAAAGTGATTATTCTAGAAGTGATGCTAGAGAAACCATTTTTGGTTGGAACCTTTCAGTGATCAGTTCTTTTTTTCTTGGTGTTAAAGAATACTTTAATAATCTAAAGAACCTTTTTTCAATATAAAGATCATTTTGTGCAATTGAAAGCTTTCATGGATTTTTATGGTTTATGGAACCATCCATGAGAAAAAGAATTGTCATTTTTAAAAGTGCACAGAACCATTTCTGTGGTTGCAATTGCGGGCTGCAGGTCAGTGGAGCAAAAAAAAAAAAAAAAAGAAGAAGAAGAAGAAAAAAAAACAAGGTCTAGATACCTTAAACTTCTTTAACTTGAGCACCACATTATTTAGAATGGCGTCTCAAGCGCAAGGCACTGCAAAAGATGTGAGCGCAATGGTGAAACACGTCAAAATAATGAAAACGCAGCACAGTGGACTGCAAAAACTCGTTTTGTGTGAACAGCCCCTTATGACATTTCTATTGAGCTTTTTGTCATTGTTGGAGCTTGACATTCCCCTTTTGCTGTATGGAAAAGAACAGCATGAACATTTCTTTAAAGCATCACCTTTTGTGTTCCATGATGTTTTTTGGGTTTGGAACAACATGAGTTGAGTAAATGATGGCAGGATCTTTTTTATTTTTGGGATTAAATCTCATTTTAATACATCTTCAAAGCATTTCTTTTGTCTGCATTTATTCTCAAAGTATTCATTTTCTTTTGATTTGCCTAATTTTTCAGTGCCAGCTTTTGTGACTGCATGAAATTACAGCTCATTGTGCAGTTGTTCTTAAAATACAAGACATGCTGTCTTCATGACAGAAGTATAAAACGATTACCAGGGCCAAGTGCTTTTAAAATTACAATTCTCAAGTCCATACACAAACACACGCATACATACAACATCTTGCATCCATAGTTATTGGATTTTGTGGTTTCTCAATAATATAATATTGATGTAGATGTGGAGAGGGTAATAGACAGAAAACAAAGGCTGTTGCGACATGCAGAGCATTATTTAGAAGTATACAAGCTGGTGTTTTTTTTTAACATCTCTGTCCCTGTGTGAACTGGACATGATCCAGTAACACTGATAGCATCTTGCGGCTCTTATTCACACTGAGAGTGAATGTTGGCTGTGAACATGACAATGGATAGGCTACCCAAAAACCTCAGTACACTTTTCTTTTCTTTTTTTTTTACTTCTTTGGGCGAAAAAGAAAATTATAGAACATACAAGGTTTGCATTAAAAAATATTTCATGGAATAATGACAGTAAAAGAGAGAAAAAAAGCATTTTATATTTTTAATATGCACAGGTAGAAAAGTCCACTTACAGTATGTGTGTACAATGCTGATGACGGAAATTTCCATTATGTGACACGTGATATAACACTTAAAGATTGAAGTATACGACTCTGAATAGTGAATATGCCTTTAATGCAGGTAATATATCCCCCCCCCCTCCTTCTTGAAGAGCACATTTCTTAAATTTTATGAATTTAAAAGAATCGACGTTTCCTGCAAATATGCTTAAGCTAGCAAGATGAGTGATAAAAGAACATGTTGAGCACAGCATATTGCGAGAAAGGACAGCGAGTCGTTAATCAAATAATCAGACATGTCAAAAAGCATGCATAGAAAAGAAATATATTTTTAAAAAAAAGGTCAACCGAACAAACCTTTATAATCAGAAGGATTGCAGACAGTATTATTGATTAATGAAAGCATGTGCCTGTGCTATTCCTGTACTTTTACAACTGAGTGAGTCAAGCTTTAAAGTTATAAAATGTATCATGTATAGCTTGCCAGTGAATATACTTCAACCCTGTCATCCTTGTCTGTTTTGATTAATTTCCCTCATCATTCATTATTATTTCACCAGGCCCTTGTGATTTGTGCCTGGCATGAAAACAAAATTCTAACACAAAACCTGTCTCTAGTATAAAGACTCACATTCAGAAAATGACACAATAAACCTGTCAAGTGAGGGCGATCCGGTACGGCTTTGCATTTCTGATAGAACAACAGGTCTTGCAGGTCTGAAGTTGTTATTTTTACAACTACGAGGGAAAAAAAGGTTTAAAGGGATAGTTCACTTTGAAATTATTTTTTTATATGTTTTAGCTTACCTCAAGGGCATCCAAGATGTAGGTGTCTTTGTTTCCGCAGTACTTTCAATTTTGATATTTTTAGGTCAAAGCGTTCTTGTCTGTCAGTCATATAATGCAGGTCGATGGTCACTGTATCAAAACACAAGCACATCGTCCAAATTAAAACAATTCCCCATCGTAAGTACACATTGATGGCCTAAGACACGAAACGAGCGGTTTGTGTGAGAAAACGAACAGTATTTATATCGTTGTTACTGTATCTCTTGAAAACAGCACACGTCTAAATGATCTGACGACGCGGGCGGGTATAGATATATACATAGATGTCGCCTTGGCTACTGCAGTTCATTGGAACGAAACCGTAGCCAAGGCAACATCTATGTATATATCTATACCCGCCCGCGCCGTCAGATCATTTGGACGTGTGCTGTGTTACAAGAGGTAAAAACGATATAAATACTGTTCATTTTCTCACACAAACCGCTCGTTTCGTGTCTTAGGCCATCAATGTGTACTTACGATGGGGAATTGTTTAATTTGGACGACGGGGAATTGTTTTAATTTGGACTCTGTGCTTGTGTTTTGATACAATGACCTTCGACCTGCATTATATGACTGACAGACAAGAACGGTTTGGCCTAAAAATATCAAAATTGAAACTACTGCGGAAAAAAAGACACCTACATCTTGGATGCCCTTGAGGTAAGCTAAAACAAACCAAAATTTATTTTCAAAGTGAACTATCCCTTTAACTGAGGCAGTCTTTCAGAAATTTGTTAAGCTATATTTGTGTAAGGGTTCAATTACTGAGTGCTATGACATTATTTTTTTGCAGGTTTAGGAAATATATCTATGATTTTCAAAGTTGTGTTAAAAGGATGAAATAAAAATTCATGCTATTTTGGGTACCATCTTGTGATTCCAAATTTTTCTTTCAGTTAAGACATCATTTGTAATGTCTCAGTGCGACTGGTACAAAGGTATCATTCCCAAAGAAGAAAAACAAAAGGTAATAAAGTTTTTAAGAGTTTAGAGATAACTTGTCTTGCACACAGAGGAGGGTCCATCTTCAAGACAAATGGCCTCCTGCTCTCAAAAGGTGTAAACTCTGAATGCAAATTCCCATTGTTAGCAATTGTTTCCATGTGAAGGAAGTTTCTGCCTTAGTCTGGGTATGTAATGATTTGCAACAGGAGGCTCGGGGCGATTTGTAACTCAAATCAGCCCGTGATGCTGAGTGTATGCCAAACACTTTGCATCATGTATTTTATAATGTCAGGTTCGCATCTTCTCTCTTTATTCCAGAGCATTTGATGTTTTGTATTTATTATCTTTGAACTGATTATGAAATTGGCATGATACATTTACCTGACATAATAAATTGTTACATTTGATTTTATTTTGACTGACTCAGCAATTGTTTTCCCAAGTAGATTAAATGGATTCGTATGTTACCGCAAGTTTTGCGTCAGATTAGTGACGACTAATATTTGGCACCAATTCAAGTGTACTTGGTTTGCAAAGACAATAAGTTAATTTTTGTTTAGAACAGTAAATGCTGCTTGACCAACCTAAATCTGGGTGTGTCTTACCTCTGTTTTAATTTAATGTTACTTTAGATAAGTGTACGTGGGAGTGTAAGTGTAAGTGTACGCGCCACACTTCTACTGAAGTAAACGTTACGTTAAATTCAAGTGTATGCAATCACGGGGGCTATACCAAAGTATCTCTGATTGTGTAAACGTGAATGCGACCGATCTCAAGTATATAGCAATTACCTCTGTAGTGACCGAAGCTGGCGAGATTGTAATCGTGAGACCTGCGTTAAACAGGGCGTGAGGACCTCTGAGCGACATAGCTTCCTAAAATGAATGGGCAAAATATAAGTAAAGAGTTAAATAGAACAATCAAATGTATTGCTAAACTATTATATAACTGACCAATAGCCAATTGGCAATCTAACTTAAATTCGAGGTCGTGATAAAATGGAGTCAGATATAAAATGGAGATAAAAGCTTAAATGGAATTAAATTACTTTGCCATGCGGAAAGACAGTAACACGCAGAGACCTTCATCCGTTCTGGCAGAAACCCACATTTGGACTGATAAACGGGATTACACAAGCACATGTCAACTTGTTTCAATCATAACTGTTTGCAAGTTCAGGGCCGTTCACACAGGACGTGTTTTTGTATTCCAGCACACTAGTCTCTCAGTGTTTTTCTATGTACATATGCTAGGCTTTTTTTTTTTTTTTTTTTTCACTGCCCTGCATCTCACAAACACAGAAAATGTCTTCTTTGTGAATGGAATCAATGAACAGCCCCTTACTTGCGTTTTTCTTCCTTTCTAAATGTCCAATTTTTATACCCACAATCTTCATGAGCTTGGTGGCATGTTTTTGCACTGAGAGTGATGCTATACATTAGCCTGATTGGGTTTTTTGTACTTAATGGATCAGATCTGGTCATGTGAGGCTGTCTATTGTGACTGATCAGTCCTGGAACAAGACCGCATCTGATGAGCCAACACTCCTACACTTCTCCATTGGAGAATTTCCAAGCTGCCCATCATTTGAATGCCAGCCCAGTTTCTGAATGGGCCCCCGAGTCAAATAAACAGCAAAAGCTATCTATACTGGAGATCAATCCAGATTACTTCAATTTTGATAAATGCCCTCAAGGTTATCAACACATTCTATAAATCAAGCATATGATGACATAAACTTCAGAGTTTTCTGCAAACAGGAAAACAGCCAGAGGAAATTTAAGACGCTTTAAGAGGAAAACAAAAGACACTGAGCACATGGCCAAACGGGGTAGAAACATCTTAAATTCCCTGGTCAGTATAAGGGAAGCGTCCAAAATCACATACTCTCTGACAAGGCCATAACCATGTCTTGAACATTGGGGGGTGGGGACCAAAGTTCAACTAACTCTCATTGACTGTCTGCTTAATATCTACTAACTCTTTATTGTGATGCTCATCCAACAGACTTTCTACTGACTAGAAGTAACTTTGCAACTACACATCAACTTATTCTAACCCTAACCCTATAGTCTTCTAATACTCTACTAACACTCTAATGAGAGTTAGTAGACATGTAGGTGCAGTTTTACTTATAGTCAACAGAATGTTGAAGCCCCATCTTCTTTGATCTGTTTGGCCATCATTTTAACATTGGCGAGCGCTGTTACACCGCTCAAGCATACCAACCTAAAATTTTTACTTTTTAACTGTCTGTCATTCTAACAACAAACAGGGCCGGGCGTAATAGAGAGCAGAATTAAGAAATATCATATATTGGGGGGGGACAATTTAGTAATTTCCAATTATTGGGGAGACTTGTCCCCATTGCCTATGGTGGTTACGGCCCTGCTCTCTGAGCAGGTACTTCTTTTAATTAAGTACTTTGCGACAGTTAAAAAATGTATGCTCTATATAATATGTATGTGTGTGTTATGAATGAAATTCAGACATACTACATGTTGTCTTTGTCATGTGACCTACAGCATCAGTTGTGTCGCTTCACTGGCATTCATTAATCTTCTCGTGGCATCATGGGATAGTAAACTGTACATTGTATGCACAATTCAAAATCTCACCAGAAGTAGTAGGTCATCTAGTTTCTTTTCTACTTTTATGACCTTTTATCACCAACTATCACCTTTTTATAATAGAGTAGTATGCCATGGTTTATCTGGTTAGCACTGTGTTGGCAATCGGTAGTTGCCATTGTCAGGTACAAGAAGATTCAGATTTTTTTTTAAATGAAAAAGTTAGTATTTCAGCATAGAATTTACAAGTTAACTGCTTAGCGTACAGATTTAGCCTGCTAGCATAGCCTATACTCACAAATGTTCAATTAGGACTATGTTTTGATTATTTGTTAAAGGGGGATAGCATTACAAATGGCCATCCCCTGCACTGTAATTATTTTTGTAATTTTAACATTAAAAGTCCATCAACAGTAAAATCCTGTTAACTGGTTGACAGCAAGTTCTACCAGACTTCTAAAGACTTGGGAGAATAAATACCGTAACAAGTATACATTTATTAACAGCTCAGCATTTCCTTTCCCCCAGGGAGGTATAGGAAAGGGACAATCCTGGTGGTGGTGGGGAGGATGGAGGTGAATGTAGGCGTCAGCATCTGCGAACTCAGACATGTGTAAGTACCGCTCTTTTATACTACAAGTATTAGAGTATAATTGGATAGATGAGAAGGTAATAAGTGACGTAACAACTGAATCTTCCCGGCAGAACTTACGCAAAAGCTTTCATTTCTCTTACTATTTGTGATGATAAAACTGTATGAGAGCCAATAAGATTTTAAGTAAATTTACAGCAATATACTGTTAAATGTACAGACTGTGGACATCTCTGGAAGTAAAATGTTTTGCTTACAGCGAAAACTGTAAACTAAACAGTGGCTTGTGGGCCTCCTCCTTGTGCAGTGCATATAGACACGTGTAACATATAAGGACCCTTATGTCACGGAGTAAACTATAGGAAGGGGTTCACTGCTCTCTGCTCTCTTGCCCCACATGTCTGGTTGGTAATCCTGCCCTGTTTTGGAAGTAATTTATTTGAAAAATCCCAAGCCCTTATTATTATTAATAATAAACATACCCTGTCCTCCTTTTGTCTTTCTTTTTGGACTGCTACATGGCCATAGCGGCTGTATGAATTAAACATGTAATCACTTTTAAAACAAAGCCTTTCTCAACTGCAAAACATACTAAATCTTGCAGGAAGCACATCACGATACATGCAGCCGAGATGTACTTCCACCCTGAAAGGCTGAGACAGGGAACCCTCCTCCAGGCGAGTGCAAACTCAGATTCCGTCCCCAATCCATCAGAGGAAGGCAAGGAAGAGAATCGGCTCTGGCTTTGCCGTCGTTCGCTCATCATGCAGTAGCCAAAAATACAACCGGAGTGAACCAGAAATATATGAGTGAAGGGGCTGACATAGTCATGCTGGGAGAAAAGCAGTGGGCTATAAGATACACACACACACATACATACACACACACACACACACACACACACACACACACACACACACACAAACACACGTTCAAGCACACGTGGATCTGTTCCTCCTCCACATCTTCCATATCCACCACCGCCGCCTGAACAGGCTTAGCAATGGTAAAATGAGCACTGCCCACAAAAATCCACCGTGGTAAAAAGAGGGAGACCAGCAGATATATTAAGTAGGATGGGAACAGATAACTTTGATGCTTTTAACATTTTGTGACATTCATGAGCAGCTCTGTCCTTATTCTTAATGGCAATATAATTACATCGTTCAAGAATCCGCATACATTGATTCTTGCACAATGAGCTTGATTGGCCACAGGCTTTAGCTCAAGCTTAGAGTTATGGCACAGCTGGGGAATACAGTTAAAAGCCCCTTGCGCTCAATATCTCTCTATTAGATGTGAGGTTTTCCCTGCTCATTTTCTCCATCTCTCTATCTCACTTTGGCTCTCTCCACCATCCACCCCTTCCCACCAAGTTTCATCACAAGCAAGGGATTGCATCTGCCTATTTTTAGCAGATTTTCAGCTTCCTCCACTGGACTCTCACGGAAGGTTGGGAAACATTGTGCTACGATATTGAGTGGCGAAAATATGAGGGGATTTTCTTGTTTCACAACTGTGGAGCTTTGAAGGTCTGAAAACATCTTCTAGAACATGGGAAAGTGTCAATACTGCTGAGAGTGTTGCAGTGAGCTCCAAAAGACTACTATTGCAAATGTATCTATTTGGAAGATAAATATAAAATTTAATATTTTTAATATAATATGATTATTTAAAAAAAAAAAAAAAAAATATATATATATATAATAATAATCCTTATTATTATTATTAATGTTGTTGTTGTTATAACAATAGTAATTATTATTAGTAGCAGTAATCATAAATGTAATATTTATATTTATTAATAGTAACAGCAATAATTATTGAATAATAATACATTATTATTAGTAGTAGCAGGAGTAATATCATCATCATCATCATCATCATCATTATTACAAACTATCAAAATAAATATTAATATTAATAACACATGTATTAATATTAATAACAGGTTAATATAAACAATATTATTATCATGATAATTACAAAATAATTATTTGTATTAAATTTATTATTAATAGTATAGAAATATAAATGTAATGTAAATAATAATAATAATACATTGTTATTATTTATATTTTTTAACAGAAATAGTTATTGATATTAATATTAATATTCCTAATATTAAATACATTATTAATTATATTATAATATAAACATGAAGTATAAAAAATTTATATAATAATAATAATGTTAAATTGAAACATTTACTCAAACTTTAAATTATTTTAGTATTTGCAATGTTTAATAAATATAATTAGAATAAGTATATTGGTTGATTCAGTATTAAAAGTCATGACCTCATCTTTATTAACAGCCAAAGCTATTACACAGTTTTGATTTGACTTTGACTTTATAGCTAGTAATTTTTCTCTAAAAAAATCACGACAATAATGGTAGGCCTATTGTTTTCAAAAACCTAAAAAAAAACGTATAAAACCACTCAAAAGCTTGCGTTTACAGTGCCTCAAAACGCCGTTGTCATGTAAATGAACGACCAATATACATAAAAAGTTTTATGTTTTTATTTGAAAAGTGTCGTGTGAACCTGGTTTGGAACAACTTGAGGGTGAGTAAATGTTGACAGAATTAAACATTTTAGGTGAACTATCCCTTTAATGTTTTAGTGCTGTGCTCTGTATTCATCAAGAAAAAAAAAAAAAACAAGATTAGGATAACAAGATTATTACATACAAGGCATAAACTGCGCAACTGGCAAAAAATGTGTGTCTCTTTCACAACTCCAAACGCAGAACACATAAAAATCACATCAAAGGCCAATTATTACTGTACAAAAGGGTTGTAAGTGCAAAAAGAAAGCGTGTGATCCTCCATCTGTTTCCTCATTGCGGTTCAAAATAGAAATAAGCACGACATAACAACTTTACACGTCGCAAAAGCTGAGGAGAGAGCTTTTTTAGTTGTTATTGTTGTCCTTTGCTGTTTTGCCAAGTTCTTTTCTCACGTTATCCATTATTAATATCTTAAAATGTAATTGCTGTATTTATTGTAAAACACAGCTTCAACCTTGTAGCAATCCAGCCGAGTGGAAGTTTCAATTAAAAAACATAAGCAGCATTCAGGCTCATAAACAGCAAGGATTTGCCATGTAACCTCATTAGCATTTAAAAGGCATTTTTAATAAAGTCTTAAATGCTTTTTTAACAACGTAAATAAAGCCCAGTGACAACCTTTATTTTATTCAGGCTTTGTACATATATTAAACTAACTGTAACACACATTAAAAGACCAAATGTTGTTGTATCTAAACCGAAAGTTTTCATAGTTTAACTTTTTGAACTCATTTTGATGCAAACACCCCGGACTTGAAGTTCTGTGCATGTTTTGGGCGTTTGAAAAACACCTCATAATTATGCAGATATCTGACAGATGATGTGGTTTAAATAATAAATATCATAACTAGTGCAGGAGACACTGTAAAGCAGTACAATGAAATGTCATTATCATTCAGCGGCTACAGAGATGAATTCGACTTCGAGCTGTGAAATTACATAAGCTGTTTGGTAAACTTGGGATATCTCCAAATACTCACAATTATATAATATAAAACATTTCACACCTATTGAAAGACATTACTAGCATTTTTCAGTATTGTGTTTTGAGCACAGCTACTTCAAAATAGTGTGGCTTTTCCAGTCACAAGCTATTTTTGCTAATGACTAGCGATCTAGGATCATCAGTGTTTTTGAGATTAACTTATAGTTAGCCTCATAATCAGTTTTACTTCAAATATCAGGAGACAATTAAATGTAATAGACATCAATAATTGTCGCAAGGGATTTAATTTAGAAAATGTTTCATTTGCCTTACATCATCATAGCGGATGTGATCAAATTTCTAATTGATGTCTGCAAGCACATAAAATATTAATAGGCAAAAGAGAAAGCTCTTAAAAAGGCTTTTTGAAGAAAATACTGTACATCAAAGTATGTATTGTCGCAAAATTGCATTGAATTATTTATGAGGGTCTGTTTAAAGTAACAAGTCAGTCAGATAAAGAAGGATTCTTTTTAAAACTTTTGAGATGGATGAATCATCATACTATTATGATCTAACATGGCATGATCTGTGTCATTACAGCAGGATATTTCCAAATGGCCTCGTTTTCACTGTGCTAAAAACATTATGGTAGATATGTTAAACCCTTTTCATCTTTTTATATCGCCTCTAGTTATAGCTAGTAATTTATGGTCATTAACTGACCTAAGAGCCATGCTCACATAAATCGTCCTCTTATTTAAATGAATCAGTTCATTCAGTTCACTTGAGTCCTTACCCAGAAGTCCCTTATTTGTTTAGATATTACGGTAACACTTTACAATATGGTTTCATCAGTTAACAGTAGTTAACATGAACTAAAAATGAACTGTTCCTCTATAACATTTATTAATCTTTGTTAATGTTCATTTCAACATTTACTAATATATTAGGCAAGGCAAGGCAAGTTTATATAGCACATTTCATAAACTATGGCAATTCAAAGTGCTTTACAGAAAATAATTAAAATAATCACAAAATAAAAGCAAGGAAAATTAAAACAGTTCTAAAAGAAATTAAAAGAGATACAGTTATAAAATTAATTAAAAGAGTAAAAAGATGATGCATAAACTTCTCATCTGGCAAAACATATTTTCCACAACTCCCAGTTTTACTGTGGGATTTTCCTATGGGGATTGCAATGTGTCTGTGATGTTCTTTCGGCGCGCCTAATACATCTATTGGACGTCTCCGATGGACCCGATTTTTCCCTAAAATCGGACAGGAGGAGCTCTAGGTTCACTGCCCCATCAGTCCGCACACCAAAAACCCATTTGTTCGGAAGCTCTAGGAATGGAGTCGATCCAGTCCGCACCCCACAGAACCTCGAGTTTAATTACACAAACTCACTACTCCACCACAGACCCAGGTCATCAGCATGGTTTTATCTCTCAAGTTCCCCAATTAAGTCATTTATGTTTGTCTCTTACCCAATTCTCAGTGCCAGTTCAGTTTAGAAAGGAGGAATACAGTACAATCAGTCGGACATACAGTGGATACAGTTATAAAAATAATTAAAAGAGTTATAAAATTATACATAAATAAACTTCTCATCTGGCAAAACACTGGTGTATCATATTTTGTACAGCTGCTTGTTTTACTGTGAGATTTTCCCATGGTGATTACACTGTGTCTGTGGTGTTCTTTCGACGTGCCCCAAAAATCTGTTGGACGTCTCTAGACCCGATTTTTCCCTAAAATCGGACAGGAGGAGCTTTAGGACTGACTCACGGGGTAACCTTGGGTTCACTGCCCCATCAGTCCGCAAAAACCCATTTGTTCAGAACACACACCAGTATTTCCACAAAAACCCATTTGTTCGGAAGCTCTAGGAATGGAATCAATCCAGTCCGCACCCCACAGAAGCTCGAGTTTAAAGGTGCTCTAAGCGATATTGGGTGTCGTCACTTCTTGTTGACTTTCGAAGTATTGTCAAACAAAATGGAGGCTAACTCGACCCTCCCTCCTCCTCATCCCATCCCCTCCCCCTCCCCCTCGTGCTTCCTGAAACAGGCTTTTCCGATGTAAATTCGGGACTTTGCGTGTTCCTTTTCCTTTTCCCTCCTCTTTGCTATTTGTTCATCGGAGCGTCGTCTCTTTGGTTGTGTGTCGGCCATATAAAAATTCAAGAGAATATAATTCAATCGTTAGTCGTTGTCGTAATCTAGGACATCTCTCCTCGATAGTTAACTTCCCTCTTCATGCTTCTCTCTCCTCCACACCCCCTTCATGTGCATGCGCACTAACCCCCTTTCCCAAATCATTCTTGTCAGTTATTGGCTGGAACACTGTCTGTTATGTTTCGTGGTGCAGGTTGGCCCAGTTTGTTTTTGTTGCCATTTGTGAAGCCTGGGCTGTCTACAGAGGCCGCGTTTTTTTTTTTACAGTGTGTTCAGGGGACAGGCAGCTTGTGGATAGTGAGGAGATGTTTGCTGTATGTGACAGCATGTTGTTAGTATGACAGTATGTTACAGTTTCAGCCTAAAAAACGCATATCATCGCTCCTTAATTACACATCAAACTCACTACTCCACCACAGACCCAGGTCATCAGCATGGTTTCATCTCTCTTACACAATTCTCAGTGCCATTTGAGTTCAGTTTAGAATAAAAAACATGAACTAACAATGAACAGCCATATTTGTATTTACTAACATTAACAAAGATTAACAAAATAGTAACAAATGTATTGCTCATGGTTAGTTCATGTTAGTTAATGCATTAACTAATGTTAACAAATGAAACCTTATTGTAAAGTGTTACCGATATAACAATCGAGAGTCTACTTTTTCTCGTTTTATTAGTTGTGTTCTGTCAGAATTCCAGCCTGTGTTCCCTTGGTTTTGTGTGGACTTTTATGTTATTTCCTGTTCTGCACCATGTTTTGAAGTCCTTTGTAGTTTCTCTAGTTGATTAGTTCTGTGATCATTCCCAAATGTGTCTTGTTTGCCTTTTACCCCTCTAGTATTTAAATCCCAGTGTTTCTTGTGTTATAAATTATACATTACATTATTGTGTAAAATATGTATTTCCATACCTCCGCGCACCCTGCTGCGCTCTCCTGCTTTCACTCCATGTCATGAAAATAATTACGAGATGGCAACCCGTGACATTCTACCCGGAGCTGGTCACGTCCTCATACTCAGATTTACACGTTTCTATGTCAACACTATCAACGCAGAAATAAATCTGCAGCAGTCAAATGGTACAAGTAAGAGCTCTGTAAGTTGTTTGTTCATTATAATTGTAATGTTATGTGCTTTGAGACATGAGGTAGTTTAACGCCGTCTCTTGTGATGCTTTGCAGACTCTGCTGTGTGCGCCCATTTGTTTTGAAGGAGGCGTGACTTTGGAGACTGAGATCTCATGCTTTCAATGCTAGCTTGCTATTGTTAGCCTCTTCGAAATTGCTTACCCTACCTAGAAAATCTCATTTTGATTAGCAGCTTGTAGCTGCTTTTTTAAAAGAGAAGCTTCAGCTTTAAATTGTGAGCCAACACTGAACAATAACATTAAAGATATATGATTTAGAAAACAAAAGTCTAGTCAAGTTTTTTTATGTAGCGCTTTATACAATACAGATTGTTTCAAAGCAGCTTTTCGTTGATAATGATTCAATGATGCAAACAGAGTTCATTTCGGTTGAACAGCAGCTCTATAAGAAAATAGTGTCATTGTTCAACTGAAGATATTTCAGTGTTGATTCAATCCCGTTGTAAAGGTCGTCAATTATTGAATTAGTTCATTTCATCTATAAAGCAATCCTGCAGAAAACAGTAATGTCATCATCCAGCTCAGTTCAGTTCTCATTCAATAGTGTCAGTGCGGTCAAATCAGTAATATTGCTGAATATTACGTGTCCCCAACTAAGCAAGCCAAAAGGCAGCAGTGGCAAGGAGCCCAAACTCCACCCGTCTGTGCAGAGGACTTGTTTGATTCTCGTGGTCTTTGCTGAGGATCTGTGCCGATGGCTGTCGTGTCGACGAGGCCTTCACAGGGGATTGTCTGGTTGATAGGATCTCTGCTGACATCCAGTAAGAAAGACAAAACAAGCCTCTTTCAAAGCTCTTGCATTTCCGATATGACCCCGAGGTCTGGAATAAATGAGGCCTTATGGGGCAACCAACTCCACAAATTAATTCCTATTCTCTCGAACATGCTGATTCCCAAAAGTGTTTCCTTTTCTTCTTTTTGACTGTTTTCTGTGCTATTGTAAAAACCTAGTAAAACGCTAATCTCCAAATGACCTTTGAGTTACTCACCTCTATAGTGATCTATACACCTCTAAATGCAGTGGGGAAACTGAAATGAGTTTACTTGTTTTTTCATTTGCTAACCACGCAGTCATTTAAGCTTGGTACCGAATGAAATGGGTTCAATCACCTAGCTAGTACATTTCAATAAACACAAACTAACACTAATTTTCTCACCCCTTCCTCCTTTTTATGGTCTTGGTCTTGAGGAACTTTAAAGATTGCTCAGTACTGTATGATTATGGTATGACTCCACTGTTCTTTAAGCCAAAGCCAGATAATTTTAATGAGCAGTGGGTTGAATCTATAGCCTGTGGCTGAGTACTAAATGTCAAGTAAGTGCAAGTCAAAATTAATTGATACAGGACCTTATCTGTGTACATAGCGCTGTTAGTTTTGTCAAGTATTCAGAAGCCAAAAGGACCAGACTTGGCAAAAAAAAGGCCATTTTTATTAAAAATAAATACTGATCTTACAAATTTCTGCTAATTATAGTTCTCTCACCCACACGAAAAGGGTATGTGAAATTGTGTTCACGTCCAAGTTCGGTTTTTGTGGCCAACTTATAGCGATAAGAAGGTTCACTTAAGGTCTTATTCATTCCTTATTTATTTCTTGGCCCTTAGAACATGACTTGAATAAAAACAAGATGTTTTGGAGTCCACCAGAAATCTCTCATAAGCACAATGTGTGCTTTACATTCCCAAAGTACTTGCAATGATTTTCAAAACCATTGTTGTTTCTCATGCACTGAGCCAGAAATCTCTACTTTATTTGCACTTACATTCGACAAACTAGGGTTACTTTGGTCTGTATTGTGAATAGTTTTATTTTTATCAGAGTTGTTTGTCATGGAGCTTGTTTCCGCCACAGAATAAAAAAAATAAATAAATAAAAAAAGTAATTCTGACTTTTTTCTCTCGCAATTCCAAGTTTATATCTAGGAACATTCTGCCAAAAATGTCAGAGTTGTGAGATATAAACTTCCTAACACCCCCGACTTTCTAACTTGCAATTCTGAAGTTGCAATTGTTGTTGTTGCCTGATCTCATGAAAGTGTGTATCTATACCACAAATTGTATTTATCGCGCAATTTATAAGAGTTTCTTCGTGCATTTGATATGCAGTTTTCGCGTGCATATGATACACACTTTATGGCGTGTAATACGCACGTAATCCACACCACTCCTAATCCTACCCAAGGGGTTTACAGTGCCTATCATATGCACGTAAAAACTATTTTTTGCGTATAAATTGTAGATACTCATTTTCATGAGATTGTGTTGGCCAGATTCACACTACTGCGTGAGCACACGTTTCATTTCAATGCCCATGTTAGTGGCATATTACATACATATTCAATGCCCACTCTAGGTGTCAGTGCCGAAAGTTGGGTTGGCATCAGAATCCAACGTCAGACTGAAGTCAACATCTGATGTCGGACAGATGTTAGATTTTGGTTGGAAATGAAAATTTGGTTGACGTCAGAACCCAATGTCACCCCGACGTAAACGTCTGACGTCGGACAGACGTTGGATTTTGGTTGGAAATGAAAGTTAGGTTGACGTCAGCACTTTAGGTGTCAGTGACCAGGGGCACCAAAGAGTCTTAATCCGCCACTGCTCACAGTAGGTCTGTCTTTAAAGGTTTAAAAGTTATCATTCAAAATGAATTTCCAAATGGAGAAAATGAATGGAGTTTTTACTTCCGGAACCCGACTGTTGCACTCTATTGTCTCAATGTACTTTGATTAATCAAATGGGGAAGTATAGCGATATCCATTAGTTACAATTTGTCCCTTAGTCACCTGTGGTGTCTTGCCTTAAATGAACTCAAACGGTCATTCCATAAATGATGGTTGTACCAACATCTTGTGGACATCTTTAAATGTGTGAATAGCCGTTATGGATGTGCAACGCCAGCAGAAACCCTTGAGAAATCCCTGTTAGCTCCCTGATAAACACTACGGCTGAATCGCTGAGCACAGCTGTTGTTGTGCAACTGATTTGTTTCTTAATAACCATGTAATGGATGCAACATGGTTTCAAATCAAAACACGGAGTTTCTGATTATCTTTTCTTTTTTTCTTTTTTTTGCGTGTCATATGTGTGTTTATTACATGCGTGCCGCTGCAGGCTTGTGCAACATCAGCTGATGCCTATCAACCTTAAAGGTTACTGTAAATAAAGATTGTCAGGACTGCAAAATCTCGCAATGAAAAGATACTCAAATAAATGTTGTTTATATCACAAGTGAGTCAGTTTGCAAGAGAGACGTTATTATAGCAAATCTACCTGTTTTAATATAAAGTAGGCAGTTTTGTCAGGTCAATTATTTGGGCATGTATTGCAAAGGTTTAATCCACTTAAGCAGGAAAATGACACCCCTGCTAAACAAATGTCTATAATCATCTCACTTCAGGGGAAAGGGCACGTTATTGTGTTAAAAAAGCACAATGCTTTCCAAGGTTGGCTGAGAAAATGAACACAAGATTATTCGAATTTCAAATATGGAAATATTTTGGATAAAGATTTTTGATCTTAACAATGTGGGATTTCAGGGGTGCAGCAAAAAAAAAAAAAAAAAAAAAATGTGTATGAGGGGCGTATTAACATATATAGTGGGCCTGAGAGCACACTTAAAAAATCTGAGATTTTATTTACATTTAAATTTGGAAATAAAGTATTAGGATATTAAAAATATGGGTATATACAATGAATGAGAAAAATAGGAATGAACGTTTGTTTTTATTATTGTTTTACATTAGATTACCTTTGCCATCATCTAACACTTATTTAAAATTAATTTTTAAAAACAATAATTTAATGAAGTCTTTAGCTAATCTTAAAATGAAAATTCAATTCCATGTCGTTCCGAACCCATAAGAACAGAAATGAAGATATTTTTAGTGAAATCTGAGAGATTTTTGTCCCTCCATCTATTCATCCAAAACTCTGATGCTTCAAAATGTTCATAAAGAGATCATCAAATAAATCCATACACATCGATCGGTTCAGTCAAAGACTTTTGAAGAGACACGATCACTTTATTTGAGGAACAGATGTAATTTATGATTATATTCACATTTAAACATTGATCAGCGAACATAAACAGAAGCTCAACCGGATTTGCTTGATGCGCGAGATCAAACCTCATTGGTTCTCAAAAGTGCTGAGTGACATGCGAGAATGAACCTCATTGGTTCTTGTGTGTCCAGCATGTACAATTGAGCTTCTGTGTACCATATTTGATATGCTCTATGTACATATATTCGCTGATCAATATTTAGATGTGAATGAAACCCAAATTACATCTTGAGGGACCGAAATCTCCCAGATTTCATTTAAAAAATCTTGATATGCGTTCTGAAGATAAACAAAAGTCTTATGGATTTGGAATGACATGAGGGTGAGTAAATGATAACAGAATTTTCATTTTTGGGTTAACTATTCCTTTAAAACAATTCATTTTTTGTGTTATTTATTTTTACAAAATGGTGATATAGTGTAACATAAAAATAAACAATGTTGGCTGGTCGCTATCGGACATAATTTTAATATCGGTGCATTAAAGCAAAAGGCAAAACCAAATGACAAATATCCGTTTTTCAGATGCTGTTCATTTTATAGCTACCACTGAAGCTTGCTTTTCAAGTTTGTTCTGCTTCAATTATATTTAAGAGCTCAAACCTTTTGATGATGACTGAGCTGCAGAAATTCCCACCATGTGAAGCGATATTCAAAGGATGGTTCTGCAGCACGTGTAGGGCTGATTCTGAGTCAGTATCTGAGTGGGTGGACATCAGCCTACCTACAGCCCAGGATGTTGGCCTCACGCTGAGGAGATGTATAGACGCTGTCAAACGTTTGCCAGTCATCCGTATTCAAGTTAGTGCATCATTATCCCTTCAAATAGCCCTGCTAATGCGAAGCAAAGTGGGGCTCTCCTACACTGCCAGTTATGGCACAACAGAGGTAAAGCTAGCGGTTCGCTTGACACTGCTGGCAAGAGGATTTGGGGTCTCCCTGGCTCAGTGCGACACAGTGATCAGGATGAAAAACAAAGAAACTCTTAGTCACATAACCCATTAAATGAAAACCAGTGGAGAGAGCTGTGCCTTTGAGATAGAGCGAGCGAGAGAGACTGCCAGAGTTGTAGAGTGAGGCGGAAAAGAGATTTATTTATTATCAGACTTTTCTGCACAACTTGGTGTATTACAAAATGAATTATTTAAATTGGAAATGAGGCTCTGAATAGCTGTGTTATTTATTTTATTTTATTTTACAGTTTTTTTTTATTTTTTATTTACTCACATTTCGTTATGTCATTTAATAATTTCAGCCAATTTTACCTTTAGTTAAATAGCATAGTTCTAGTCAAGGAAAATAACATTTTAAGGTGTGGTCACATTAGCGGCAAAAAGATCTATCTATTTATCCATCCATCCATCTACCCACTCAACCACGCATTTATCCATCCATCCACCCAACCAACCAACCAACCACTAATCCAACCACTCATCCACCCATGCCTCCATTCTTCCATTCATCCATCCATGCATCCATTTATCCTTCTTCCATCCACTCGCCCATTTATCCATCCATGCATCCATCCATCCATTTATCCGTCCATTCATCCATCCATCCATTTATCCTTACATTTGTAACCACCTCCACTCTATATGTAAAGGGCTACACAAAAGAAAAGGGGTTCTACCTATTAAAAATTGTCTGTTACAAATCACACCAGAATCTTCGGCATGAGGGAACCATCTGACTTATTTTATAGTGCTTAATTACACAATGAAAATGAAAAACCCCATCAAAAATAGCCATATGAATTAACAAAACATTGAAAACAAACCAAAAGAAAACAACAAATTAAACTATACTTTGACAATCATAAGCAGCTTGTTTCAATCTCAAATGGACACAATAGCAGTATTCAAATATCACCCATTCATTTAAATACCACTTAATTCCATAGAAAACATTCCTTAGACAATCACATTAAAGCATGACTTATCTGTTAAAGTCCAAAGGTGCATGAAAGACAGACCAAGTCTCTGGTGGAAATCGTGAGAGAAGTCTGAGTCCAAGCAACAGCACCAGAATAAATCCAATCCAAAATGGTGCATGGAAAAAATCAGGATCCACTTTTATTCACAATCCTTTCAGTCATTTTGCATGTATCCACCTTTCTCAATCCTGCAGGCGTTTTCTACAGACTCCAAACAAAGAGCATATTTATACTCATTCAATGTTTAGCAATATGTCAAAACACCACAAGTCAAGCATAAAATAAATGCACTTAACATTGTTTACAGGTTAGCTGTGGAGGCCAAAAACAGTTAAACCATTTCAGCTTAGCACCTGTCACCTGCCTTCTTCTTCTCTCCCTCTCTTTAAAGAAACCACGTCTTAGTGACAACATTAGCGGCCGGGATGGTGACCTCTAGGGGCCGGAAATTACACCCTGTAATAGTGGAACTGTTACACATTCATCCATCCATGCATCCATTTATTCTTACATTCCTCCATCCATGCATCCATTTAGCCTTCAATTCCTCCATCCATGCACCCATTTATCCTTCCATGCATGCATCCATCCACCCACCCAACCACCCATTTATCATCCATCCATGCATCCATCTACCCACCCACCCACCATCCATTTATCCTTACATTCCTCCATCCATGCATCAATTTATCCTTACATTTCTCCATCTCTGCATCCATTCATCATTACATTCCTCCATCCCTGCATCCATTTAGCCTTCCATTCCTCCATCCATGCATCCATTTATCCTTCAATTCCTCCATCCATGCATCCACTTATCCTTACATTCCTCCATCCATGCATCAATTTATCCTTACATTTCTCCATCTCTGCATCCATTCATCATTACATTCCTCCATCCCTGCATCCATTTAGCCTTCCATTCCTCCATCCATGCATCCATTTATCCTTCAATTCCTCCATCCATGCATCCACTTATCCTTACATTCCTCCATCCATACATCAATTTATCCTTACATTTCTCCATCTCTGCATCCATTCATCATTACATTCCTCCATCCCTGCATCCATTTAGCCTTCCATTCCTCCATCCATGCATCCATTTATCCTTCAATTTCTCCATCCAACCACCCAACCACCCACCAACCAACCAACCATCCATTTATCCTTACATTCCTCCATCTATGCATCCTTTTATCATTACATTCCTCCATCCATGCATCCATTTAGCGTTCCATTCCTCCATCTCAACTGACTTGATTTTGTCACTTAATATAATGACAGTCAGGCATTTTTAAGTGCGATTTAGGTGCCCAAGTGCTTTTTACGGCCACTGTGTATCCTAAAAATGTGTATAAAACAAACGCACATTTTAACACAGATCTTGGCATGAATCCTGGAAAGATTAAATTATGGTATAGGAAGGCAAGAGCCTTGCTGACTTCATCCTGGATCCAGCCCACATGGGTTTAAAATAACTGTCAGTGAATAAAAAGTAAAGAATAATGTTGTTATTTTCAAGTCATTTCAATGTTACGGTAAAAATGAATCACCAGCTATGTCATTCAAAAGTGTTAGTATGAAAAGTCATGAACAATGCTAATTCAAAGAAAATCTTGTTGCTTAGTCTTTTTAATTTGTCAGGTACAGATGCCAACTATATAGTGTAATGAACAGCGAGAAATAATTCAATCAGCAACCACTCAAATTAGCATTCAGACAGCTCAGCTGCTGCTGCCGCTCATCTCCAACTTTGGAATGGATAAGAAAACTAGGAACACTAGAGTCGAGGGAGGAAGGAGCACAGGCGCAGGAGCCAGGGTGACGAGTCGAGGAAGGACTGAGCCATCTGAAGCTGGTGGGGAAGCCACGGGATCATCACGCCCAGGAGGAATTGGCTCCCAGCAGGTCCACTGTGTAACCACGCCACTGAGAGGAGGTAGAGGTGACAGAGGGGCCGATGACTGAGTGGCAGGATTGGCTGAGGAATGGCAGTCTCAAGAGGTGGTGGGAGTGGGAGCCTGGGCGGGGTCAACGGGACTGAAGACAACGATACACATTTTGGCAAGATCAAGGGACACAAGGAATTCATCTCTACACACACATAATCTGTCCAGTAAGTCCTGCTGGTACTCATTCTCAGAAGGCTCACTTCCATACCCTCAAACTCCACGAGGACTCCCATGGCGATGGACAGTGATGCCGGCTCACACCCCTGGTCAGACTCACTGAGGTGCTTCTGTTCTGGGGCAATGGTGGGTGCTGTCCTCCTTTCCTCAGGCATGGGTACACTGGCTCTGGCATAATATCCGTCCATCAGGGTGGTGGCGGGCTGAGCTCTGGGTCTGGCTGCGAGACATCCGTAAGCTGGGGCTGGACAAGGCTGATCGCTTTGCCCACTGTGAGTTTGGATCCGTCCACCCACAATGCAAAGTTGACATTGTCCTCTAGGGTCCAACAGTGATCATGACAAAGCGAGTTTCATTGTCCAGCCCACACCTAAATCCCTCCATGAGGCAGGCAGCTTGATGACAGGGAAGATTTTTTTTAAACCTGAGTCTTTGATAAAAATCCACAGGAAAATCAAACAGAAAGTAGCAAACTAGCAAACACAACATAACTTTAACAAGACCCAACAACTGAACACTGAGAACACAGGAATTTAAGTAGTAAGGCAAGTGAGGAGATAATGGCAGAGACCTGGGATAATTAAATTAATCTCCATGACAACTGGATGACAAAGATGACAAAGAGTGGCTGGGAAACTAGACAAAGGGAATTAGGAAACTAATGAAAATTAATCTAAGACCAAAATAACTGAATGTATGTGACAAATATAGTAAAATATATTTTAATACATTACAGTTTTTTTCGATTGCTAAACGACAGTGGGCACAACTGGAGTCTCATGTGCAAAACTCTAACTACCGTCTGCACAGCAGCAGTTCATGTGGACCAAACTCTAGTTCGTTTTTCATTGCTTGAACACAGTTTTCAAAACTCTACACGCTTATCCCATGACTACACACTTATCCCATGACCCATATCCCACAACCTGCACAACACTGTGGATTTACAGCACTTTGTTCAAATGCTAACACACTGCTGTCAAAACTGTGAACCACACATTCAAAACAGAATAGATTTCAGCCTTGTGCCTTTCAAACACTGCTGATTGCAATTTCAGCTGAAAGGCTCCCATACACAAAAGAAATATATTTGAAATATATTTTCAAATATACGAAATTGGCCCAATAAATATATTTTAGTTAAATATATGTAAATATATTTCACACTTATTGTAACATCATATATTTTTGTTATATTTCAGAATACATTTCAAAATGATAAATATAAGTGACCAACAATGCAAAAATATTTCAATGTATTTGATATGCCACGTATATATTCGACACTTTACGTAAAATATATTTCAATATATTGTTTTTCTGTATGGGTGGAGGTGGAAAGTGTTTGGTCACCACCCACATGACCAAAGGTCTCTTTTGGAAGCCATGCGT
Source organism: Scardinius erythrophthalmus (assembly GCF_964197995.2). Lineage (NCBI taxonomy): Eukaryota > Metazoa > Chordata > Actinopteri > Cypriniformes > Leuciscidae > Scardinius > Scardinius erythrophthalmus. The sequence goes on from NC_138243.1 coordinate 12,445,152, forward strand.
GCCGGATGTGAGGACACGACTGCCAGGGATGGATAAGGCACTCCAGAAGGTTCTTCCCCAGGTGCATGGCAAGAGAGAATATTAGATGTGATGTTCACTAGTTCACACTTACAAATAAGTCAGATAGAATAAAGGCGTATTTGGCGTGCTGTCCGAGGAGAGGGCTCCGGGCTCGGTATTCGGCCCGAACCCAGAGTGCTCCCCCCGTATTCCTGGCTGTAAAAGATTGAGCCAAGAGTGAGGAGTCGGGGTGGTGGAGGGATGCTGGAAAAACTGTCAAGGAATATTAGGTGAGTTGACAGAGTGGATATATATATACTTCTTGTCATGCTGATTAGGGTAGACATAATTGTTTGATGACGAGTAGATTGGATTGATTATTTGAACGTGCTCCTCCCGAACTTTGTTTATAAAACATCATTTGATGAAAACCTGTGGCCTGATGCTAGAGAGAGGCAGGATTAGCCCCTCAATTATTTGTTCGAATTACATTACATTACATTACATTACATTACATGTTCGTATGTACTTTTAGTTTCTACCTTTTTTTTTCTCATTACTGTAATTCCGTAAATTACTACAGACTATTGAAGCAAACTGCTAATTTTCATTTATCTTACAATTTTTTTACGATTGCTATGACAGATTTTTCAATACTTTCAACAATTTTCCAAAACTCTTAACACAGTTAGCACTACATCCGTCTGTGTAAGCTATACTATTAACACATTTTTTGTTGCTTTAACACAAAATGCATACAGTTAACACAAATTTAAAATGCTTGAATGCTTTTACACACAAGCTCAAACAAGACCAAAACAATGGATTTTTACTGCCAAATTTACCAATGCTTTCACACTGTATGTCAGAACAGATAACACCATGTTCTAAACCTAACCTTACAGGCTAAAGAAAGTGAAGGTAAACAGCTGTTTATATTGAGAACTGAAACACAAATATATCCCCTGTATTTTATTATATTCTTACTGAGAAACAGCTGATTGAATTATGCAAATAATTAGAAGATTCCTCTTTTTTTTTTTCTGGTGCTTTTTCTGTTCGTATATTTTGTATTTTCACATTATTCCATTGCTAGTGAGAAACAGCTGATTGAAGTTATGCAAATATGGGACAATGTGGCATTCCACCATTCCCGTGCTGTCACAGCCAGGTTTGACGCCCATCAGAGGATGATGTCTATTTTCCTTGCCCCTTACTTCCCTTTCCTCAACCCCCATTGAGGAGTTTTCTCAGCCTGGAGATGAAAGGTTTTTGACCATAGTCCACAGGACCAAATGTCCCTCCTGTATGCAAAAGATGCTGCATACCAAGACATCACAGCTGAACACTACCAGGGGTGGATAAGGCATGTTACTGTAAAAGATTCTTCCCACGATGCCTTGCCAGGGAAGATATCAGGTGTGATGTGGATGAGAACATGTGGACAAATGCAGAAGACCGAGCAGATTAGAAGATGGCCTTTTCTGTTTGTATATTTTGTATTTTCACATACAGTTATACTGTAAATGGCAGCTATATTGCATACTTTTGTTATCTTGCAGAAATGTCCTGTTGCAAATAAAGCCGTTACTGCAGCAATTCTGTCTCTGTCTTCTTTTTTTCATAAACCATACATTCTATAAAGCTACTCTAAGAAGGGTCATTTGTTTTGTTGTATTGAATTTCTGCTGCAAAAAAACAACAACAACAAAATGCATGCATTTACATTACAAACAAAACCAAAATGTAGAGACTTAAAAAAAAAAAAAAAAACTGCAATGCAAAACACAATCTATGATCAATACAATATACTGTCTGTTGTATAAGGGCAGACCTGACACAGAAAATAATGCAGTTTCTGTAATTTCAGCTGATGATAGTGTTTTTTTTGTCATTGTGTTATGATTGACTAAATGTTCCTGTTGGAAGAGAACATGTGTTAGTGTTTTGAATAATTATTTAATTTTGAAACATGTTTGCAGTGTTTTGTTAGACATAGTGTATTGTGTTAGTGTATTATTGTATTTTGAAAAAAAGGTTTTGGAGTTTAGTTTACAATGTGTGATTTTGAGCATGAAATTAACCGTTTTGCCAATTGTGTGTTTTAGGTGTGTTGGTGCGTTAAGAGTTTAGGAAACTTGTTAAATGTATTGAAAAAACTGTCATAGCGATTGTAAAAAACTGTAAAGAATTGTTATGTTCTAAAAAAAATAATAAATCATGTGAAAAAATTTCACTCTTTTCTTTGAAGAAAATATTACTTTGTATGAAGTCACTGAAATTGTTCAAACTGTAAAGATGAAAAGTTTGTATTTTCTGTATTGGTGTTTTTACTCTCAGTGTGTTCTGAGTGACAGTGTGTGTTATCTCAGTGAGGGTTGTGCATAGTGTTTGGCTGCACTGAGCCTGTTTTGAGCCATGTGTTAAGAGTTGTGTTGCTTGGAATGAGTTTTGCAGGTGATGTGAACTGTTTAGCTCAGGTGACTGTTGGTAGTGCAGACTGTAGTTAGAGTTTTGCACATGTAGCTCCAGTTGTGCTCACTGTCGTTTAACAATCGAAAAAAACTGTAATATAATATACTGTATTAGCATATATGTTAATATATTTATAATTGTATTATTAATATATTAATATAAAGGCAATGATTTGTTCCAAAGTAAGTAGCTTTAAAGCAAATTATTAAAACAATATCTGGAAAATATTTACTTTATATTTGCATGTTGCTTTTTACATTATTTATTTTTTTTAGTTTTATATAGAATATCACAAACCTATGAAGGACAAACCAGCAAAAACAATAAGGGTGGATAAATCCAGCCATACATTTCTGAAAGGGCTGGAATGAATATTCAAGGCTTGATGCAGAGGTCACCCTATGGTGTGCTGTTCTGCATATAAAGCTTTATTGATCTAATGATATCAGTGATCTAATAATCTAATATTCAATCTGATGCTATTTCCAATGTGGATTGAATCATGAATGTAAATGTTCTATGTTAGGTTGCGTTACTTAATTGGTTTTGCTGTGATGGACAACGTGAACGGTTACATTCTAGAAGGGAACCCAGCTACTGTACTGTATATTAAGGGAGTATGATATCATAAAGACATGAAGGTGGACATGTGAGTACCCTAGCAACCACTTTGGAAACGTCCTAGCAACCTCTCCACACCTAATTAGTTGTCCATGTGTTGTCCTTCAAACCTTTTAAACAATGTTTCTGAAGTGCCTGTGTGCTTTTTTCCTAAAATGACAATTTAAAAACCATCTATCGTTAAGCTCTTGTACAATCCTATTGCATATTATGGTAATGATCATAAATCTGTAGTGAATCCTGTGGGTGTATGCAAAAACTTTCACAGCAGCAGCCTTCTGGCTGTTTCATCATCATGTCAATATGTGTGCACTATGTTTTAGCGATCTTCTCATAAAACATTCCCACTATACACTGAAAAGATTAATATCTGTGGGTGTATGTAATAAAGGTCAGTTGTAAGTTTGGTTTTCAAATTGAGACATTTGACACATTTATGTGCTCTTCAGTGACAATTCTAGTTAGTCATTCTGTAGGCACTCATTGAGGGACAACTGATGGGTAATTTATGAAAAAAAATTGTTACTTATATAAATTAAAAATTAGTGTGTATGTGTGTGTATGTGAGTGTGTGTGTGTGTGTGTGTGTGTGTGTGTGTGTGTGTGTGTGTGTGTGTGTGTGTGTGTGTGTGTGTGTGTGTGTGTGTGTGTGTGTGTATAACAAAAAGTTATTTTAGACTGTAATTTTTCACAGTATTTCAGCTTTTACTTAATTTTTGATCAAACGTAAAAAAAATCGTGCAGACCCCAAACTTTCAAAGGGTAGTGCATATACATTTTTTATGATATATTTTAATAATACTATAACTCAATCAGAATCACTATGTTTTGGATGAAGGGAGAGGTTTAAAATATCCATTACCTGGGGGTTATGAGGCATAGCCGACAAAATAATGTGCTATTTATTATTTATTTATTATACTTCTATCTATACCATCACAAAAGAAGCAATGTGAAGATAAACTCACATTACATTCCACAGAACAATTCTATTCTGTCATAGCAAAAATCAGCACATGATTAATTAAGTAATGCAGCCATTCAACACTAATGAAATTTTCTTACAGAATTAATTAGCACACAATTAAATGCTTTAATCCAATGTGACTTACAAATGAGTAATACATACATATATAGATAAAATATTTAATACACATTTAAATAACGTTAAAATTATGTTCCCTGTACAGTCATTGCGTCTTTGCACAAATTGTCATATTGATAATTTTTGTTCTACAAGGGAATATCCATGATTCATTGCTCTTGTATATGTAAACCTAGTTGCTGCAGCTTGTAATGTGAGCAATTTATTATTGTAAACAGTACAATGAGGCTTTTTTTTACCCCTTGGGATACAGTAACAAATGAGGCAAGCTCATAAAGGTTTTTTTTTTTTTATATATAATAATGATCCAAGTGCAACAAACAGTAGTAGCATGTGCTGAATGTTCATCTCATGCCTAATGTATTTCCAGGGCTTCTAGATTCCCATTGAATCTCCATTCACCTGTAAGGGCACTGGGGACAAAAACCATCACGTACAGTAACAGCAGCTATGCCATTTATTAGCCATTATTTTTGAACTTACTGCCTGTGAATGTGAGCAGCACTACATGGAAATATCGAATGGCCTGTGGAAGCCCTCTTCAATGTTTGCAAGTTTGTGCACAAAGTGGCTCTCAAACGAAGAGGTCGGGATCTCTGAGAAAGATGCCTCTGGGGGAGTCTCTGATGGCAAATACTGTCTGTTCCATAGTCATTAAAGTATAAAAGAGCGCTGCTACGGGTAATGTTAAGCACAGAACAAGGCCCGCAGGAGAATAGTCTCACATTCTGGGTTGCTTCCACGCTGTCAAGACACCCTCTGATAACCTCCAGCATGTTATCTATAAACAGTGTTTATCCAAGTGTCAGCAAGGCAAGGAATCAAGAAGCAGCCATCATTTTCCCTGTCACCCATTATCTGGCTGCCAGGCATTGTCAAAAGCTGAGAAATCAATTAGTGTGGAGCATCTTGACAGCAGACTCCACTGGCCCTCATGATCGCCCTGCTGATGGAAGGAGACAAAGTGTAAGTAATGAAGACGGCCACCCACGACCCTTCCCTGCCTGAAAATATCTCTGTTTGCGGTCCACCGGAGCTCCAGGAGGCTGGATCACAGACTGGATTTGGAATGGAAATCCACACTGTAAAAAAAAAAAGGTTTTTGGTTTAACTTAAAAAAGTAAGTAACCTGGTTGCCTTAGAAATGTAATTTCACTGAAATAATACAAAAAATGTGTTAATACAATGGAGATTGGTTTAATCAACAGAAACTCAAAATATTATGTTATCTTAAATACATCAATTATTTAGGCTCTACTGTTCCTGTTTTTTAACAAGCTGCATAATGTCTTTTAGTTTTATTAGCTGTATTTTGTGTAAATTTAATCTAAGTTTAATAATCCCTAATTGAGAATACAGCATGTTTAAATTATTTTTTAAATATGCACCACCATTCAAGTTTTTGAGGTCAAGATTTTTTTTTTTAAATGTTTTTTTTTATTAATGAAGGACGCATTAAACTGAATTAAAATTGTAAAATTTTCGGACAAATGTTCGCTGTTTTACTCAGATATACATCACAAGGGAAGAAAAAACTATCACTACGTCTGTTTCATGCCAACTTTCATTCTATCTATCAGATTAAACTGCATCGTAAATAGATACTGAAGATGGTTGGAGGGACTGGCATTTTGAGAAAAAAATAAATAAATACAAAGACAAAACTTGTATTATTTTATTTGAAACAATGTGCCCTGATGAATTATGCAGAATAAGACCAGAAATGTGCATTAAGGAAGTAAACCGGGTCAAGTTCTATGTCACGTTGACAATCAGAGAAGCTGCTTGAATCTAATGGGCAGTGCAGGTACTGTTTGGAGACACGTGACGTGCGGCTCCTTAGAGTTAATGTCTTTTTCACAGTCGTCGCCTGGCTACATCCATATCTATAATTAAGTCCTTTTACCAGATAAAGGGTCGAGCCACAGTGCTGTTGTTCTTTGTGCTTCTGCTGCGACTTTAGAGAGTAAAGATGGCTATGAAGTCACGTGTGTACAGTAGATCACTGTGGCCGGTCCCTGGGGTATTAATGTAATAGCGGAGAGTGCACACAGTGAGTGTTACTCTTTGTGAAGACACAATCTCAGCAAGATGTGCTTTTTTAAATTCCTCCTCCAGCTCCATGCCTACCTTTGCTGTTGCCTTTTAACAAGCTGTATTTTTCAAACTCAAGGACAAGCGATATATAATAGGCTTACATTACATTGGTGCCACAGAACAAAAAGGGCCAATAAGGATTATTTTATTTTTAATTCCTCTCACTGACAGAATTTATAACGTTCCTTTATTTTTGATTGTGATAAATTTGAGTAACCTGTCAGAGCAAAAAATGCCTTTCAGGACTGAGAGGATTTTCTAAACACACGCTAACCTTTCCAACATTTGAGATACATGTACTGTGAAACATGTGGACCTTGAGTTTGTCTCAACCATTGATTACTGTGCAATTACAAGAATCATATACTGGAATAGCAATAAAAATAATGTATTTTACAATACTCTTTTTTTTTGCTATATAGGTTGAAACTGTGATTAAGGGAAAGATTTAACTATATAATATTAATTATATATAGCCTACCATTGGACTTTAAAAAACAAAACAAAAAATAAATGAATTCTTCTATTCAGCAAGAATAGTAACTTGATCAAAAGTAAAGACATATTATTAATATGCAAACTTTCTATTCATCAACTATTATTTCATAACTTTTCCATACTTTAAAAAAAAATACATGCAGTGATTTTTAAATATCCTTGGTAAGCATAAAATACTTCTTTCAAAAACATAATGAAATCTTGCCAATCCTGAACTTATGAACAATGTATAGCCTACAGTAACTACCAAATTATATATAATGTTTTTTTATTATTATTGTTGTTATTATTATTATTGATCTCAAATAGCAAGACATCATTAAGTGAACAGATCGATTCATATTAGATTGATTTAATTTAATGCTGATGTAGTTTGATTTAATAGATATTCTCCAAATTGGTTATACTCAACTGAGAAGTCTCCAGCGATCTCCTGTCCTGTGAATCTATTTGCTTACCTGGCAACCCACAACTGTCATGAAGGGGTTTGAGCTCTCCTGCTCATGCTTCAGTCACAGTCAAGATTTCTGAAACCTGGTAAAGAAACAAAGACTTTGCTATTCTATATTCATCGGCTAAAGTAATCACTTCTCCATTCACCTGCTTGCGTTGTTTATCATCTGTTTTAATAAATACCTGTTTGGGTTGAACTCTGAGTCTGGTATCCCCTGACAGAAGTCCAGACCTACAACATCATGAACCCAACAGCTTATTCACCCGTCCACCCCGCTGACTTGCTCCTCTCTCTCTCACGGGATGGCTGCCATCTAGAACACTATGTGGAGGAGTTCCTTGAGCTTTCCCACCTGGAGTCTTGGAGTGACGACACCCAGAGGACAGTCTTCTGGAGTGGTTTGGATAATCATCTCTTTCAACAGTTAACAGCGGGAACTACCACCTGTACCCTGGAATGATATCTAGAATGTAGATGAGTGGCTTCTCCCTCGTAATAGCAGAAGAGGATGAAGACACCATTGCCCCTCAGTCGCAGCCTCTCCAGCCCACTCCAGTCCTCCTGGTGCCATCTGTCTTCATCTCAGAGACACCACCTGCCTCAGAACTCCTCCCTAGTCCTTCTCCACCCCTCCTCAAACCCGCCACCATGCTAGAGCTAGTGACTTACAGACTTTGAGCCCAAACAGCCGCTTACTCAACCCACCAGGGTCACTGAACCAGAGCCCACGGTAGACCCAGAACCTGAGCCAGAGCCTTCCAAGGACCTTCCTCGAATGGAGAAAGTTACCCGGAGCCAGAGCCTGCAGCCCTACTCATCCCAGTGTCAGTCATTGTGTCTGACCAGGTGCGATAGCCATCCCAGTGGGGATTTTAGAGGAATTTAACAGTGAAGAGTTGGGTTCCATCCAAGCCCAATCAATAGGCTCCCTAGTTCCCTCCTATTCCCAAACCAAGTCTCCTGTGTCTCCGCTGGTCCCGCCCATCTTCATCACCCACACCTGTTTCTCATCAGCACGCCAACCAAAAAAAGTTCTAGAGCACACACATCTCAGTCACTCATCGTCTGGTCTCCAACATGGTTTACCGACTCCTTACCTGCTGTCTTTACCTGATAAGACTCCAGTGATCTCCTAGTAAGACTCCTGATATCTACATGTGATACTGCAGTTATGTCAGTCCTGTCCTCTGAATCCCATTTACCTGTTTACTCACCTGGCTACTTACCACTGTCATCAAAGAGATGTGTGCTCTCCGGCTCCATCACGCTCCAGTCAGAGTCAAGATATTTGAAACCTGGTAAAGACACAAAGGGCCCTATTTTAACAATCTGAAACGCAAGTTTCAAACACAAAACGCAAGTAACTTTGTGGGCGGGTCTTGGGTGCTGTTGCTATTATACCGGCGGGATAAATGAGTCTTGCGCCCGACGCAAATCTAAAATGCGTTGGTCTGAAGTAGCTTCATTATTCATAGGTGTGGTTTGGACGTAACGTGAAATAAACCAATTAGAGCGACATCTCATTCCCTTTAAGAGCAGAAGCGCTTTTTCCATAGCGGATGCTATTATAAAGGCGGATTTGCCAGGCGCGCACCAGGAGCGGTTCACAGCCGAGGAGAGCAACGTTCTCGTCACGGCCGTAAAAGAGAGAAAAGTGACATTGGGGATGGAGAAACACACCCAAATTAGCTTGGCATATAATAATTTGGGTAATTGTGTAAGCTAGATTTATGCTTTTATAATAAACTATCTATCTATCTATCTATCTATCTATCTATCTATCTATCTATCTATCTATCTATCTATCTATCTATCTATCTATCTATCTATCTATCTATCTATTGTAATAATGTGTGTTGTGCACACGCTACATTGATTATGGCCAAGCATGCGCCCTTAAAATAGCATATGAATAACATGCGCAACGCGCCACTGACTTTAAACTATTTTTTTCCTGGTTAGTGGCGGAATTGTTTTCTAAACCTGCAAAATAGCATAAGGGAACGTTTGCACCGGAACACGCCTCCTCTTTGCGCTGAACCGCCCCAGGGTGCGCAAATGCATTTGCAAGTTTACCGACGTGTGTCTGTGGAGGGAAAAGTCCGCTGTGCGCGGGTGCAAAATAGGAATGATACATGCGTCGGTGTACAAAGTCAGTTGCAATGGGAGCAAGATAGAGCCCAAAGTCTCTGTTATCCTTTTTTCATCTGCTCAAATCATCACATTTGAGCAGATGCAAATTACTAATTTCTCACCTGCTTGCATTTAGCATGTTTCAATACATACCTGTTCGGGTTGAACTAATTCTTTCTCTAAAGTCTGGTATTCCCTAACAGTTGGAAATAGAGCTTGACCTATACCTGGGAGTACATGATTAAAGAATAAATACATATATGTGTTGAAATGGAACATTATTATAAGTTAGTAAGTACTGTTTGAAAGTAATTAAATAATTAAGCAAGCTCCACAAAACAAAACAAAAACACTAGAGAGATTGTGCATGAGATATCCCCCCTGTAGTTTGTTTAAAAAAAAAGAATGGGGAAAAAATGTTGCATAGGCTGTTTTACATACATTTTTTATCATTAACAAGAAACTAAACTTTTATGTGATGTCCATGAATGTCTTCATGTTTAATAATGATTCTTTAATAATGAATGTTGTTTTAAATTATTTACTTTTTATCTTCACAGAACACTTAGAGTAGGCCTATGGTGTGTGCAGTGTTTGTGTTTGACAGCTAAGTTTGCTTGTAATTGGCCAAACTAGTTCAAAACTGTTGACAATAAGGACTAAAAAAATGTACAACTATGCCAGTTTCCAAAGATCAGAAAACAACCAGCCTCATAACTTCCAAAAAAACAACAACCCTATTAGCAATCCAAGCTCTCTCTTTTTCAAAAGCTCATAAAGAAAACTGAATGAGAAATCATGGTTTGACAGCCCACAGAACAATTGTTAAGTGGATTTCCATGTTTTGTTAGAAGTCAGGTTTTCTTTTCATGTAAATGGTTCTGACTTGTGTCCTTTAGAAGGTCACATGTTGGCCTCTCCTCCTTTCCATATTAATGCATTTACCTTTAATCACACAGACCCATAAGTGCAGCTCACTCCAGGCAACGACCTGCAAGAAGACATCATTAGTGATTAAGCCTTTGACAGGTGACTATTAGACCATGTACGGGTGCTGTCTCTTTGCTCTCTGCAGATTTGTTTCCGTGCTTATGTCTATTCTTCTATTATTTGATTAGTATCCGAGTTATTGCGCTCAGTGTGGTGTAGTGGGTGTTATGTTTGGTTGATCAATGCATAAAAGACATCGACAGTGCAATGCAATTAATGTCTTCCCCGCTTTTTCAGCAAGCTGTTGAGAGCTGTAAATATCCTCCTTTTTCCGCTGCCAAGTTTAGTTACCCCTCACCGCCTCTGATAATTTGTGTGTGAGCTTGTGTGTGAGTATAGGTGTCTGTGTTTGAATATATGTTCTTATAAACTGGATAGTGCTTTATGCAGTGTATATATTGTTGGTCCTTGATTTTGATTGGCTGAGTGGCGTTCCAAGAATGCTGATATAACAGTCTAACAGCACTGGGACCGTTTGTATCACTTTGTTTGCGATTTCCACAGTCTGTGCATTTGTGGTGGTGATTATCATTGTTGAGAGAGTCATTGAACTATTCGCCCAATCAAGTTGTTCAAAATGTCTCAGGTTATGACTATAACCTGGGTTCCCTGAGGGAACGAGATACTGTCAGAATGTTATGGGAACGCTTCCGAGTGACCGGTCTCTGAAGCACATGTGAAATCACACCAAATTCTATTAGCTGATGGCAGTCATGAAATGGTGCGCTGTTATGACTAAATGGCCCCTGAAGTAGACATCATTAGCTTCTGATTGGCTGAAGGAAAAAGCCTGGGCATGCAGGAAGTTCTACTCAACTCAGGGAACCGGGGATATAGTCATAACCTGAGACATTCCCGGTAACACTTTATAAAACTGCACGCTATTAATCATTAGTTAAGCATTAGTAAACAGTTAATTCATCATTTATAAAGATTGGTCTAATTTTAATCCGAAAAGTCAGACTGATTGCCCCTTTAGCAAAATGTAGTTGGTCAGACTAGTTCTTAAAGGGACACTTCACCCATTTGCATTAAGCTTTGCATTGTTAGAAACCCAGTCATACTATTGAATGGTCATGCAACATTTTTTCATTTTCCCCCGAGACGAGAGAAATCTGTATTTACCTCTTTACACTTCCTCCTACAATGACGCAAAAATCGTCATTTTGCGTCATTGTAGGAGGAAGTGTAAGAGGGGGGGATTTCTGTTAAGACTACAAGCACTAGATCCACCCTTTCAAACCTGCCCATAGGGGGTTGGACCTAATGCGCTAACAGACCTATCACAGATCAGTGCGAGTGCGTTTGATTTCAACGGCAGAAACCTGCAGAAAACAGGGACGAAGAAAGCTGAGTAGTAGGGGTTACCATACTCTATTTCCCGGACATGTTCGGCCGTCGAGATCGACAAAAATGTCCGGGATTCAGCTTTTGCTTTCTGCGGTCGCCATCCATTGATTACATGCTCACCTTTTGTTTTAATCTAACTGAATTCACCCCGATTGGTGAATCTGAATGTAATGTTTACATGAATGCTCGGTTGATTTGCGTTTTAACATTGCTAAGAAAATACCCGCACCTCCGTGAGAGATAGCACATGAGACCGGTGCATCTCACAGGCGCGCTCATCAGTAATCAAAGTAATACAGGGAGCAGGACGAGGCTAGCGCCGCGGGAGAAAGACGCGAGGCCGGTGGCGTGATCGGTTGATATGTGTTTTACCATTGCTAAGAAAATACCTGCTCCTCCGTGCGAGACACGAGAACAGTGCCTCACAGGTATCGGTCGTCAGTAATCACGCCACCGGCCTCGTGCCGTTCTCCCGCGCCCCTCAGCCTCGTCCTGCTCGCCACAGTAAACATGATGAATGGCGACTGTAGAACGCAAAAGCCGAATCCCGGACATTTTGGACAAACTCGTCACGGAGACTCACTCGTAGCCTAGCCTTGCCTTGATGTTTTTGTTTTCAACTGCGCTGTCTTACCGGTAGGCGTGGCTTGGGAGTGGCCTTGTAGGGCAGCGAAGCAAGTGCATTCTGGGAGTTGTTGTCTTTCATCCACATAAGCCAAAAATACATTTTCTGGCTTTTCTCAGTCTAGAAAGCTCCAAATTCAAAAATAATTTCACATTTCTTCTACATAAATGACCCACTTTCAATACACATTCATGTCTCCACGGGTGAAATGACCCTTTAAGACTTAAGGCTTAACATTGTAACTTTGTTTGGGCAACTGGCCTCTGTAATCTTTTATTCTTCTAACAGATTATTGGAAAAGAGACTTGGTTCTTGGTTCTATCAATTGGTTGTTGATTGGATGTTGAGCTGTGCATATTTCACATAAAAGTGGAGGCAGATGAATGAAAGCTTGCATTGGTAGGGTTTAAGTGGACTAAATTATTAGAGAAGTCTGTCATAACACCGAAAGATCAAGTTATGACATTGATTACACACTATGAGGTAAAATCATAAAAAAAAAAAGAAACAGATGAATTGTTCACAATAAGATCTATAACATGCATTTAGAAAATAGATTGGGTAAATATTAATTTCAAGCCAACAACCAGTGGTTTGGGAAGAGGGCTACATTTGTCACAATGTGTGCCTTTGTATCGTGCTGTAGCCTATGTTTTTGATTCTGCAAAAAAAAAAAAATGGTTTGTGAATCGGACCATATTCGAAGCATTTTTCATTTTTTTTTATTTATTAGAACCAGTAATAGGGATTTGTTTTGGGAATTGGGGTTAGCTGGTTGTGCTGTTTGTTTTTGATTTCAAAGTCATGAGAGTCCTTTTTTCAACATGCAGTTAGAAGTTAAACCGCAAACATGCATGTATACTGGCGCAGCAGCAAACATAAAGAAATACAGCCTTTGTCAGAAAGGCGGTGGAGTTATTCACAAAAACAAATAAAAATGCTCGAAAAAAATGCACGATATGATCACTTTAATATATGAAAACTTGACTTTCACTTGTGATGAATGGTTAAGCCTTGTAAAAAGGCAGATTTCCTTCAGATTGAGGGCTCTTAAAGGCAATCAATAGAAAGACAACTCAGCCCGACCCATGTTTAAGTTCTGAATCACTCAAATGGAGCAGACAGAACTGACCAGTTATGAGAGATTTCCTTTATTACTTTTAAAATGTCACATGCTTATTGAAAACATACTCAAGGGAATGCATGTTATTTTTCTAAGCAAAGAAATTCACATCAGGATAGAACTTTTTGTGTAGCGCAGTATGCAATTTAATGTGTGAACTTCCATCCAGAATGCCTGTTATGACGTCTCATAAGCATGAAATATTTATGACACCCTGGGAGAGATATTGAGAGCCATGTAATTGGCTTACATCAGCATAGCAGAAGCTTTTGGTGTTGTTTCAAGACAAATGGGTAACAATTGGTTTCCTGTCTGGGCGGAGTTTTTTTGTTTTTTTTTACCACTGATTATCACATCCATCATACACTCTCTCTACAGACTCAAAAGACAATATGCTTTTTATAAATCATAGTCCTATGAGAGAGAGTAAATAATGACAGAATTGTCTCTTTGGTTATGGATTAAATGATTCGGATTGGATATTATATCATGCTTAAACTCTCATTACAAGACTTTTTGTTAATGTCAGTGCTTGTGGTCAACATTTCTTTTCAACACAGCAGATAACACAATGATGAATTAAGCTATGCTGTTAACAGTGACCTTGTTTTGCCTTCATCCATCCTTACATTGCCATTGGCTCCTGCCTGTTTTTGCCTAACTCGCACTGCTTAAACTGGATAATCCCCTGCTAAAATTTATTCCATTGCTTAAAATTATCTGCATGTCTTCAATGCGGCAAGAGATCAAATAAAGCCATAGCATCCTTAATCCACTCATATCACGACTGCCAATGTGTGAAAGTTCCAAGAATTTTTTTTCATTGTGAAAATCTTGTTTAAAACAGCCAAGATGGAACTGAGTTTTAAAAAAAAAAATAATAATTTTTAGTTCTAATGAGATATCATCTTGTCTTTTAGATAATCTGCCCAAAACCATTTCGAAAGCATCAAAAACAGGCAGTTGCACCTTGTTAAAAGAGCCCATTATAAAATAATCGACTTACGGAGCATAAAATTAGATGGATTCACAGGTAAAGACCGGAAGAAAACTCATCAACATGCACACTACATTTACCCACAGGATAGACAGTCCAAAAAAAAAAATGTTTTTCATGTTCTAACTACTATAGCATTCCTATTAATTAAAGTATTTGTGATAAAGTTGTCATTTCTTTTTGTTTTACTTTGAATCTGGACAAGTCAGTCAGATCACAAGAACTGCCTAGAACAAATCTACTTCTCAAACCAGAAAATAAATCAGAATAATCAGTTTTCATAGATCATATATCAAGTGTTTTTTTAGTTCAGCTGCTGGCTCTCTTGTTTAACAGCATACTGTATTTTACACGACCTACAGAATACTAAGAATGCCAATAAGAATAACAAAACAACAAGAGTTAAACTTGCCGATTGTCTTCACTATTGTGACATACATCCTATTGAAACGGCTTCTCAAACTAGAAAAAATGTAGGGCAGGACTTGATTTTGTCCATGTGGAATTGATTGGATGGTTGTGGTTTGCTATTGGTCGATCTCATGTGAGTGACAGGTTGCCCCGCCCTTGCCCAAGTAAACGTGTCATCAAAGAAGAGAAGAGATGCCACTGCAAGAGGGAGAGGAAGTTATTTTGATTAAAGATCACATTTAAAAAGAAAAAAAAAATTAATGATGTGCATGGATATATTATTTATAATAAATACAGCAATATTCCAATAAAAAAAAGTAAAATTGTCCATTTTGATTTTACGGTGACTTTAAATTCTCCATTAATTTGATCACTAAATTGGAACTAGCTCTATGGTTGTTTTTCCTAACACTAATTAGAGATTCCGAAAAAAGCTCCGGGGGTACCAAAAGGAAATTTCCATTTTGTTTATCGTTAAAGAATTTTATGTCGCTAACATGCTGGATTACCTTGTTTTATAAGACATTTTCTTTCATTTTTTATGTGCCTGTATCACATACAGTTTTGCATGTGAACTTCTACTTCACAATGCAGCTAATGATAGATTGACTATCTAGCTTATTATGGGGCTTACCAAGTAATGAAATAAACATTAAATATTGATTTGAGCTGAAATTATTTAAAGACGTGAGAACAAAAAGCTTTCAGAGCAAGGTTGCCTCTGTCAAACATACAGTTTACAGAAAATAGTCAGAGTCAAGTGGATCTGTGTGATATGATGAAAAATATTTTTTTAATGCCTAATTTAACCTGAATACATTAAAAGCAATTTTAAGGTTCTGGTACATAAATAGTTTAGTTTTCAACTGGGGTTCATATACTGCAAGGGAGTCCATTCAATTATAAAACATCAAAATATGTATTTATTTATTATTATTTTGTTAAAAACAAAAATACTCTTTCAAAAGTAAACAACAACAACAAAACCCCCGTCAAATTGTATGCTCAAATGCAACAACAGCAGCTTTTATCATCTCATTTGATTGATATAGAGCATGAATCATCTTTAAATTAATGAAAATCTTTTCAGATACAAGGATGCACTGTAAGGTAGTTGAGGAATCAAAACTAGTTTAGCATAACCCAATAATGTATGTCAATATTGTGAATGGAGTATATTAGTGTTAAAGACATTTTTTAAATTAAGAAAATAAAAATAAATCAATCATTGTTAGTGTCCATACCTGTGGTGGGCTACCACACACACACACACACTGGGTCTCTATTGTTACTTTGTAGTGATTAACAGTGTGTCGTTTACATTCATCAACCGTCTTGGTTAAGTAGGGGGTGTTCTGGCATTCTGCTAGTGTTTACCGCAGCAGGTTTGCCTCCGGGTCACCTTTATTATGACTGTGGAGAACCTGAGGGTGAGGGCGGGAGCGCGCAATCATCATCATGGTCTGTGATATTTCTCAGGGACGAGACTCGACTGCGGCGGCGAGCACAGATTTACTCTCACGCAAAGCCCTCAACACTCGGTCTTTCTTTTGGCTTTGCTTACCTCTCTGGTCGATAAGCTCCGCATGATTTTAGCATTATTGCCTAAATTATGCGACCCAGAACAACTTTTGCCCTTATATTCAGACAGTTGCTTGCCTTGATGCGTAGCGAGAATTGAATTACATTCCGTTTGATCGACGGATGACCATCATGTTTAATGCTGTTGGATATGTACCGGTTTGCCGTTTTGTTGGATTCAACGGGGGAGGCAGCTCGTTTTAAAGTTTTATTTTTGCGACATGGAGTCGAATCGATAATGATTTTAGTTCGGCTGTAATACTGCTCGGACTAAAGGTAAAAGTCTTCGCTGGAGTGGACCCTGAGAGACTGATATCTGTGCAGTAACCGCAGGGATTAAACGCGAGTGGAATCAAAAGCGCACGGCTGATATGGGTGAGTATTGGCATCCTGGGATACAGTTTATCGGTGACCATTGATGATTAAAAAAAATGTTTATATAATTTGCAGATTTAAAACATATAGCCGGTCTATTTATGTAAAATTAAACAAAAATGCACCTTTTAACTTTTTTTTTTTTTTTTACCTAATGGTTAAAAAAAGTCAAACTATGTAAAGTAAAATATTAGTTTTTTTTTTTCGTCTTCTGTATTTGTTAGATGATTCATTGCAATTTTAAAATTATCTGAAGGTGTTGATAATGTCACATTTCAAATCATTTTTTGGCTTGCCAGTCAAAATGATTGGCCTTTTTGTTATTTCAACGCATCAATTCGTGATGGGCAGTTCGACTCATTTGCCCGAATCGATTCTTTCGAACAATTCGTGTCAAAGTAGCATTTCGTGAAAAAATATATAATTTGGTCTCTGACACGTGGTCTCTGACATCACAAGGTGGTATAATGCATGTTTTAAAATATTCCGATAAAGTAATTTGTGCACACATGGCTGTTTATTTCTGTTTTTCGATTTAGTTAGCCTATTAATACTTGTGTTTATTGTGATTTCTTTTGTCCCAGTTTAGTTTAAAATGATGATTCAGTTCATAAAAAAACTAACATATTTAGTTCGAAAAATATTTAGAACCTAAACTAAACTGACATCTTTTGGATAAAAAGTTTGTTTTAATAAATTAGGTACTATTATAACCTACTATTATCTCATGTAAAACTGCCATGTGCCTACAGTCAAGATTTAATTGTTAATATTTCTGCTATTAAAATTGGCTTTGACCCCATTAGTCAAATCCTCACTCCAAAGGCTCAGACCAAAAGATCAGCTTAGGCTACTCACTGGCGCTCAGTTCTCGATTCACTTTGTGAGCTTTTTTTTTTTGGTTAACTCTTAACCCGGATCACTGCGAAAGATTAGCCTATACTGTAATTAAACTCATTCAGTTTGTGAACTACTCTTTCAAACGGGTTTTGTCAATAGACCCCTTTTGCGCCTACGTCACGGCGCTAGCTGGAGGCAAAACAAACGGAAAACTGGAGGCGGCCAATACAAACCAGCACAGATTCGGCTACATAATAAGGAGCTTAAATTATTATTTTTATTATTAAAAGTCATCTTGTTGTGTTCTTGGGTGCAAGAATCAATGAAAAATGAGTATGCTGTATCTGGAATTTTTATTTCTAGAAAATATTCATATCATTAAAATTGCACCGTAGTGTCACTCTTTACATTGTCGTCTTGGCGCTGGCTAGGCAGAACTGCGGATCGCACCACACAAGTATTTACATGACCATTCAGCACATAGTTATATTATAGGCATCTAAATATTTATATGTCCTCAGTTTCTCTTTACCCTCGGTTTCTCTATCGCAGGGCTATTCAATTAGTTTCATTCGAGGGCCGCATTATCAAATCGAAAAGTTGAGGTGGGCCGGTGGGTTGGTTTGGGGGTTTATCTTATTTATTGAAACATAACAGTTTCAATAAATGAGTTAAAGTAACCCTAAAGAAGTGTGGTATTTACTTGGAAATGTGGTACCCAACAGTATGCAAATATATAAAACCATAATAAATAAAAACTTGATAATTTACAGCTGTGTACAACTATTTTCCTTGGAACAAATAAATTATTTGTACAAACTTATAGCTGTTGGTGAGAAATAATAATTATTTTATTTATAATTGTTATGCTTAAATGAAAATATTCTGACAGTGAGACTTGTTAACCACAGGCTCCCACTGTATAAAAAATGCCTAAACACAAGTTAAAAACTATAGGCCTACGCACCTTTACAAAGAAACTGACATAATTTCATAACAAGCATTAAATATATATTCCTCAACCCACCTAATAAATCTAATGCAATATAAATCACTATATTTACTATTATACTATAAAATATTATAGTATATATTTACTATATTTATTTATTACTACATAGTATTCAATATAAATATTGCACATTTCTGCCCAACCATGGTAAATTACTACAGTAAATGTGGTAAATGTTTGTAAGGGTGATTAGGGGATTAAAAGTCTTCTAATTTCGTTCATGCCACAATGTTTCTCCTGCTTTCCTCATCAGTCTTGTTGGGAATGTTGAGGCTGTTTCATCCGATTTAATACTAATTAAATCATCGAGTGATTTGTGGTTTGTAACAGAGAGGTTTCTGTCGAACTGAAACGCTTCCACTGGTTATCGCAACACTGTTTAATATAGTGTCCGGGACCGGGAGTAAACGCAACTCCGCGCTGGGCCGTGTTTAAACAACTAGTGAAACAACTGAAAACATCGCTATTTGTTGTAACTGTACTGAACGAGAAACCGCTTCAGATGATTCAGTGACGGAGCGGTCCGAATGAATCCGAATAGTTTTAGACCGTTATGAAAGCGCGTTTAGAATCGAACCAAAAGAATGATTCTTTCACGAATGATTGGTAGCCTATCGCTGGTTCAGTCGACATAAATTCGGGACACATAATAACTGCTGAAATATTCACACGTAAAACGTTTCTAAGGTCAATCGGAGCGAAAAGAGGAGGAGGGAGGTTGGTGCCGTCGGGCCGCATGGAGATGATTGGCGGGCCGCCAATTGAATAGCCCTGCTCTATCGGGTAGGTGTAGAAGTCAGGCCACTCAACCGGAGGTAGCGTTAACGTTAATCCTGTCAGTTCGTCCATTGACTGAGCGTGTACGGTCATCTGGTTCCGTCCGTTAAAATTAACTTTTGCAAATAACAATCGGCATCCTGGACAGTGAGTGACCTTGCACATTAAGACAAAATCGGATTTTCTCCAGTCATTGTTATAAAACAAGCTAACAAAACTTGCAAACTAACGTTAGTGAAGCGGCCAGAGGGATCTTTCTGCCTCCAGCTAAGCTCCGCCCACACAAATACGTCACCGTGTTTACCAACTGTAAAAGGGTCTATTGGAATGCGTTCAGCTCTGACAAAAAGTTGCAAAACGTTTTTTAAACGGAAACAGTGGTGCGTTGAACACCCTGTTCTAATGCTAAATCTTTAGTGAAAGAGTTGCAACTATGGCAGCTGAGAAGGCCATTCTTTGTGTTCTTTTTGAAGAATTTTCAGAGCCTGATGAAATCAGTATGTAGATACATGTTTAATACCGCAAAATATGCTCTATGTTACAGTTACTGCCCTTGCCGTCCAAAATAAAAGAGAATATCCCAATAGAGTGAAGGAATTTGTGGAAACTGTGGTTCCTAATTATTGTGATCCAACATTTGCCTTGGATTTCAGGATGAAAAGACAAACATTTCAGTTGAAGGATAATCCACTTCTTATCTCCGAGACTGTGATATGATCTATATGACTTTATCATTTATCACTTATCATCCTGGCTTATCATTATTGCTGATCACTGTTGATGTGCTATATTTTTACTCTTTTTGACCCATTGTGCGAGCTGTCTATTTAATACCGCGTGGTTTATACATGTTGCTGCTGATTGGGCTGACATTTTTGACACACCCACCAAACAAGAGAAAACGTATCTCAAACCCTGTTGCACACTGTTTCCATGCAACATGTTGTTCAACCCGGAAACCGTAGCAAAACGTTGCGCACCGGTTTGAGCTTGAACGTGCCCCAGGTTAATGACTCATTAAAACTGTTTGATTCAAAAGAATGATTCGTTGAATTTTGGTCCCAAATTGGACATTGCTATTACAGCCTATAATGAAGACCCCCCCCCCCCCATATGGTAAGCTCATTTAGCTACTATCTAAAGAGAATATGAAATGTCATTAGTGGATCATTCAGTCACTGAGGAGGAATTTAGTCAATCCCATTCGCTCCTTTTAAAACCTTTGCTTCTTTTTTTCTTGCCTTCAAAATGTAAACAATGAAAACGCTGTGATCTTATAGAGCTGTTTATATCCAAATGGTTCCTTAAAAGCAGCAATATTTGATTAATGTACCTTTTAACCATTTAATTAAGATTTAGATTACCTGGCAAAACAGTTTTTACAGCGCTGCATAATTTCATATGTAACCTACAGGGGAGACCGAGGCTATTTGGCACACCTTAGTCAAGTGAATATTTCTGTGCTTATATAAATTTCAACTTTGTCACAAGATAATTTATTAAAATATCAGTTTTTACTTTATATTCACTCTCACTGGCCACTTTATTAGGTACACCTTGTTAGTAGCTTACTGGGTTGGACCCCTATTTGCCTTCAGAACTGCTTTAATCCTTCATTGAATAGATTCAACAAGGTGCTGGAAAGATTTTGGTCCATATTGACATGATAGCATTACGCAGTTGCTGCAGATTTGTCGGCTGCACATCCATGATGCAAATCTCCCATTTTAACCACATCTCAGAGGTGCTCTAATTAGATTTAGATCTGTGACTGTGGAGGTCATTTTAGTATAGTGAACTCATGTTCATGTCATGTTCAAGAAACCAGTTTGAGATGATTTGAGACATGGTGCCTTATCCTGCTGGAAGTAGCCCATCTGTTCAAGGTTCGACATGTTCTGCAGACCTTGGTTGTTATGAGTGGTTGTATGAGTCACATGACAGGGGAGGAGAGAGATTGAGCAAGAGGGAGATTTGAAGAAAGACTGGCTGAGAGACATTATAAAACAGAACACGTATCGCTGGAAAAAGAAGGGTTATGATCAGGTAAGAGCTTTATTAGAAAAGCTTTCCAGCACTGGATAGGCTTTAGTAGGAAGACCTGAAAACGGATTCAGAGGTTGCGTTGTTTCTGCTGCATACCTGAGTAACATTGATTTTGAGTGTGTGCGACTGTGTGTTTGTTTGGGTTGATTTAAAAAATCAACAGTGTTCAACAATGATTCTCAGAAATTGCTTACTGCACCTTTAAATGATCTTTCTTCTATATTTTCTGATTCTTGGTTTGAACTTCAGCAGATTGTCTCGACCATGTCTACATACCTAAATGCATTGAGTTTCTGCCATGTGATTTGCTGATTAGATATTTGCATAAACAAAAAATTGAACAGGGGGGTATGTTGAATATTTACGATCAGAAATCCTGTTGTGTGGGAGGAACCCCGAGGACTATTATCACCATTTCTTCTTGCCCGTCATCCGCCATGTTTGTTTACTCTAAAATCATAGTTGGGACTCTCCACACACTATAGGAACAAAACTGTTAAATTATTATTTTTATTGTCATGTTAGTGGTCTCTCACAATTTGAAAATCTGATAAGATTTTAAAAATCTTTTAGTGTAGGCCAGCCTTTAGCTAACATGATTTCACATTTATTCCTGCTCACATGATGGATTGCACTTAGAAATTGCCATGTTGTCATGAAAATACACGTCCATGTGAATCAGATTCATCCTTGTGACCATTACATTGATCGCTAGCCCTACATACAGAATTAAATAGCCTATAGTGAAGGCTTATATTAAAATAACTGACTATGTCATCAAAGATCTCTTTTCTAACATAAAATAACCTTTCAGGCATGAAAGTTCTTCACTTTTTTACACAGACCTTGTCCTTTTCAAAGCTTTTATTTCTAGTTTGGTTGGACTGGAGAGAATAGGTTTTGAAAGAAGACACATGTTTTCATTTTACTTGGGTTTCATCAGTATATTCTTTCAATGCAACACCTTAAGTATAAATGAGAAAGATGAATCTTCAAGATACAGTACACCCAATAGAAAAAACATTCTTTCTTTAGTGGAACATAAAAAAATGGCTCAGTGAAAAATGCCAAAGTCAAAATGTCAATGGTTATCCAGTAGAGCTGTACGATTCTGGATAAATTGAGAAGCACATTTTTTTTTAGTTTCAAACAAAGATCACAATTCTCCCGCAATTCTGAACAGACAACTATAAACTTTTCCCAGTACTTATGTGATAATAAGGATATTTAAAACAGAAATAATGATACTGTGTGGTTGAAAAGAGTGTTGGTGAAGCTGTTTCATACCTACACATGATAACTACTTTCTCTTTGGTCAGTGGCAGCGTCAACGCAGATTTGAATGTTCCGGTGTGATTTTTGTCGGAGATTTAGACAGGCGAAACGTTGAAAAATTGTGGTCGAGATTTTTTTAAATGATTAATTGTGCAGCTCTAGTGTCCAGTGTTGTTTCAGTCCCCATTGACTTTAATTATATAGACAAAACGTGAGAGCATTCTTCAAAATGTCTCCTGCTGAAAGTCATACAGGTTCGAAACAATGAAATAATTTTCATTTTTGGATGAACCATTCCATTAAAAAACATGGGTACAACAAATGATATAGCTGCACAGTATGCAAAGTGCCTCTCTTAATATTTAATTATGAAAGCTAAAGCTTGTCTTTACAGTTATGAGCTTCTCTTTTATCTAATTGGAACATTTAATTTATTTACGAGCAGTCGCCACCAAACTTTTAGCATTCTTAATCCTGAGCCTGTTACTTAAATGCAAATCAATTGCCTTGCTACTGCAACACATTATTCATTGCAGTGGATTAAGCTGATTTTACAATCACAATTCTGCCATAAATAATGCTTTTATAGTATAAATCACTCCTTTGTTCTGTGCTCCACATCCTGAGTGAGGCACAGTTACAGCACTCTTCAATCTCACAATTAATGTGTGTTGAATCTATCACTGCGTAAATTACGTGCTTGAGTTGTGGTCATGTGTGGATAAAAGCGCCGTTACTATATCTTGTTAAATACTGAATGGATTTCATTATGCGGAGTGATCTCTTATTTAACCACTCTTAAATTACATTATCCTAAAACTTTTTATGATTTTGGAACACATTAAAGACTAGGTCTTGATGGAAGAGCCACGGTGAGCTTCATCCAAATGAAAATGAAGCCTTTCTCAAGATGTTTAGAAAGGTTTAGAAAAGCTTTGGTAGCAGGACATATGAGTTTCAGTTAATTTTGTTTTTTATTATGGATACTATTGTTATTAATTATTTATGATTCTTGAGACATGAAAGTAAACTGTCAATCTATTAGATTTTCTCTTTACTTTATCAGAATGATGACATTCCATTATCACTCACTTCCTCTAAAACTAAATATAGGACCACAACTTAATTCAGATTAAAATTAAAACAGCCTCATGTAGATTGAAATATATATTACACTTAAGAAAAAAAAAACATTTATGCTATGAAAATGTATGCTATATCTAGAAGGAAGAGGTTAATTTGTGGCCCTACGTTTCGTTTTTATACAGCACATTTTGTGGGTAAATACCTGAACAGATATTTCATTATATATATATATATAGGCTATATACACTGCCTGTTTTAAACCAGTATTCAAGAACTAGTGTTATGAAATGTTTCAGGAGTCTCATTACTGGGAATTGACTGTTTAGTCATGTAAAGCTGTATTTTTATTTTAAATAGGACCACGTCATGCGCAAGAGTGCATCCTATAGAGAATCTAACAACTTGAGGACTTAAACACATCGTGCATTGGCTATGAGTCATAGTTCATCTTACTTGAGGGAAAGTTTGGATTTGTAGAGAAAATGACCATTATTTTACATTCCAAGAATAGGCACATTTGCATTTCCTGTGGCCATGTTGCTCTCACGTAAGCCATTAATGTAATATTTCACATATCAGTGTTCCTCTCAAAGTTTAGTTTAGAGAAATAGAAGTTTTAATATGGAAAGTGCAGTTTTTTTTATTAAACATTTGCTCAGTCTATCATGAAGTGATATTAAATTGAGTGTTGACTTGACAGCTGAGCTTGATGCAAGCAGTGGGATATCAGTTATATTTAAAGATTTAGTCTAGTGAAACCAATATTAATAGGCAAACGTATGAGTTAAAACCATTTAATTCCATTCTGCTTCAAATGTTGATGTTTTATCCAGGTTTTGCCATTATCTTGGCACTTTGGGTAATAGCCTTAAATTCACCAAAGCATTTATATAAAATATCAGCTTGTCACTCTGCCAAGGAATACAGCAGCTGACTCTGCTGTATGTGCCAGCATCTTCCCCAGCTATTTGAAAGGGGTCTGCCACAGTTGTACAAAGTTAAATGAGTGGCTTTTAAATGAACTAACCTTGGGTGAGTTATGGCGCATGGGCCTTCAAAGTATTTTAATTTGCGGAGTAAAAAAGTCTTGTCCGGATCGATTTTTATCAGCAGTAATACTCACAGGTGGCACACTTGCCACCACGGCCTTCCTTAGATCTCTGATTCATTCTACACTACATCATTTGCAGTCAAATACTACTGCATTACTGCATTTGTAAGTGGCATGTTAGTAATTATCTTGGTTTGAGTTGAATCAAATATATTCTGAGTCTAAATTTTGGTGAGGAGCATTGTAAATATTTAAACTCGATTGCAATTGATTGGCACTGCCTTGGTAGATAAGGACCCTACATTAAAAGGTTACTGCTATCATCTGCCAGTAGCTGGCAGTTTGTTGGTTTGAATATCAAATATTGCACCTGGAATATGAAGGTACCAATTTGATACCAATTTGCTGCAGAATATATGGAGACCAAGATGCTTTTAGCATTACAACATTAAACTCCTGCTAATACACTTAATGCTAAGGGTTGGCGACGCAAGCAAACAATTATGTGAAGATATTAGTAAAAAAGAATTGGTCTCGCAATATGTATCACAATAATAAATATATACATTTATCAATCAATAAATAATTTATTTCTAGAGTATGTTTAAAACACAACCAAAGTTGACCAAAGTGCTTTACAAAGATGCAAATGATAATTTTTTTAATGGAAAAAAAATATAGAAAGAATGCTCAGAAGAAATAATGTACTTAAGAAAATGTCCTTGTGCCTGTCAGCCTATCATTCAGTGAAGCGCTTTTAAACCATTCAAGCACAATTAGATGCAAAAGAGAACTCAAATTGTAATTGGCGCGCGACTGTCTTTGTGCACAAACCCGAAACGCTAGCACAGAAGGCTGCATAAATGTAGTATCAGAATACTAATGTTAGACCTACCGTAAAACCTTAAAGCACTAGTTATTTCATGTGTATCTGTTCTTATGTGTTTATTTGTTCTTATTGTATTACTGACTGTTTACATGTCTTTAAAAAATGTTTGTTAGTTAGGCTCATAGTTTTTGTATTGAGTTTTGTAAAATTTCACTGGTATATGAAATGAAATGAAATGAAATCAAATAAAATAAAAGATTACATGGGTCAAAAACATGGGTTTTTGGCGGGGCCAGTGGAAAAAATCCTTAGCGCTGAGCTCTGTTATATTAAAGGCACAGCTAAATGTGAAATTTTGTTATAATGTGTTTATGTATTGTGAAGATTGTTTTAAGTTAGTTCAGTTAACAGTTTAACACCTTATTAAATGGCTTATTATATTGTAATGATAAATGACTATAATTACTAATTTCATCCCCATATAGTGAGAAATAAATTGATTAATCATGGTCGATTACAGAAAAATGTGCAATTTATTAGCTATTTTTTTCCCATTTGATTGACAGCACTGCTATAAAAGCATACAATTTAGCTTACAAGGACATCACAGTCGAAATACATATTTTTTGCCATTATATTGAGGGACAGTCTTTTTATCTCATTACATTCAATTCAGCCTGCTAATCTACATTCATAGCGTAGGTCATTTATTATAGTATTTATATGCAAAATTTTGTTTGCTGTGGCACTGGAGATTCAGGAGAAATATGCTTTTAGCAGCCAGATCATCAATTTAAAGAATAGCCTTTGATAACAGGGCCGTGCTATTGAGCCAAACCTTGACCTTTGGTTAACTGTGTCCATTATTGTAGGATGACAGACAAACAATCAGCTAGTTCTTCTACTTTTGTACATCTTTGTACTTACAGCTTTTTTCTTGGAACTTGAGGCTGGGTATTTTTGGACTACATTTGTATTTTTGTGCCTACAGTTTGTGGACAGTGCAGTGTGTGTTTCTACATAATCATTGTGAGGGCTAATCTCTTCTGATTCATTTTACCTTTCCTGTTTCTTGCTCTTAAGACTTGCATGGACAGTGGTACGACATGACACAAACATAATGACCCTTAACAAATGTCCTTGTAGAGAGGGAAACAAAATGTGTGAGTGTAATGGACTACCAGTGAAGCATACAAATCGGTAATAGTCAACAAGTCAGTTGTAAACACAGAGAGATGCGCCTGGGCAAATTTTTTCTCTTCAAAAAGCTCAGAGTACAGCTAATAGCGGTGTGATGATTTTCATAGCCATATGTTTAGTTGGAAATCTATTCCGAGTCACTGCATGCTAACAGCAATTGACAACAATGATATGTAATTATGATATTTATTGCATGGACTCTGAATTGGTTTTATCACCAGTAAGCCCTTAAAGAAGACCATTGGACAGTACTGTTGGAAGATGTAATGACAGTGATCTCTCAGGTTTTTTTTTTTGTTTTTTTTTTTCAGCCTCCTCTGAAATTTTCTTAACAGCACCAATGGGATTATAGTTTGGTAAAACAGATGACTCTGTAGTTTGCTGTGTATGCTTGGATGGCCTCAGTCATCCTTTTTTACAGTGGACAATGAGTTCATGGTACACACAGTGCAGATCTTTAACTGAATGGTTATACATTAAGACTTCAATCAATTTTTCTTTGTTCTGCATATTGCTGTATTCTTTTTTCCTGGCAAAGAAAATTCCTGTTGCACTTAAAACGTATGAGATGCAAAAGATTGTAATGAAATTGTCCATTTTGCATCATTTTTTTTTTCTTGGCATGGATAACACAATATGAAACACATTTCAAATAGCATGGGTAATAGCTTCAGAGTAATTATGTTTGATGTAATGATTCAGCTCTAAAATGACTAATCAATTTCCACAGAACACTATAAAATATGGCATTAAAGATATTGCTGGTCATTAGTCATATCTTAAAGTTGATTAGTTCATAGGTGATAATTACTAAGCTTTAAAAATGGTCCTTAGTAAATTCATCCAAATGACTCTCTTGGGACTCCTTCTGTAATTCTAGTCTAATTCAAAAGAGAGTGCCAAAAGCTAAATAACAGATTTATAGTGATTTGCCTTATGCTGTTTAGAACTTTATATACACTCTACATCATATACTGGTGATTTTTATGATGTTTCGCTAGAATATGAGATCTATACACAATCTTATTCATATAGAATATGCATATGATATCTCTCATTTTCTGAGACCGATGTCAGAAACAAACCAATCAGAAGTAATAGCTTTGATTTTTACAGGGATTGGGAAGGTTTTATTTCATGAACTGATCTATTATTGCTCAGTTTGGAGAGACAGACAAACCACAAATTCCAACTATGCAGTCAACCAATCCTGAAATAAGTAGCAAACAAAGAGGCTAAAAGACACATAAAACAACATGTGTTGTCTTGGGCAAAGAAAAAAATCTGCATCTTTCATGTTTATGGTATTACTATTTTTATTTAATGTGATTTATTATTTCTTTCTTTTGTTAGTGGCCATCGATTAAGAGCTATAATGTATAGTCAGCTGGACATTATTACAAAATAAATTACTTCAGGTTCAGGGTGATACAAGTACACTGTACATTATCCCTTACTAATATCAAGGATTCTCATTAGCCACATAAATCTCTAACACTCAAATTGTTGCATGTTAAATAAAACCACCATCTTTCATTAATTACTATTACCATTAACATTCCTATGAATGACAGTATTTCAGTCCTGGGTAATATTTCACTTGTTGAACATCAATGCTAATTAAATTTCATTAAGGCTGCAAATGATTCTGCGTTTCATTTAAAAATAAAATCATTAAAAATAAAATCTGATGGTCCCCAACATAAAAAAAAAAAAAAAAAAACTTACAGAATATAATTAAACTGTCAAAAAGATGACATCTGGACTTCACAAAAATATTGTAGGTGTGGATGGAAGCAACATTTAATTATATGAGTGTTGATAACTGAATATTTAGCTTAATAAAATTGGTCTTCTTGTTAAAAATCATAAGTTGATGTTGTGCTGTTTCCCTCTTCAGGTTCTGTTGCTTGTGACAAGAGATTAGCAGGCCTCCTCCTCCTCCAAGCCTCCTCCCTGCTGCTGTTCAGTTCTGGGGAAAGGATGTGCCCCTATAGCTGTCGCTGCGAGGGAAAAATTGTCCATTGTGAGTCAGCCAGCTTCCAGGATGTCCCAGAAAATATTTCAATTAGTTGCCAAGGTCTATCCCTGCGGTACAATGACCTGCACACAATGCTCCCCTACCAGTTTGCCCATCTTAACCAGCTACTGTGGCTGTACCTGGACCATAATCAAATCACATTTGTGGATAGTCGTGCTTTTCAGGGGGTGCGGCGATTGAAGGAGTTGATCTTGAGCTCCAATAGGATTTCACAGCTCCATAGTGTAACTTTTCACGGAGTACCTAACCTTCGCAGTCTTGATCTCTCCTACAACAAGTTGCAGGAGCTGCAGCCAGGTCAGTTTTATGGTCTTCGAAAAATGCAGAATCTGCACTTACGCTCCAACGGGCTTACGACAATTCCTGTCCGGGCCTTTCTGGAGTGCAGAAGCTTGGAGTTTCTTGACTTGGGCTATAATCGGCTTCGGGTTCTAACTCGCACTGCATTCCTGGGTTTGTCTCGACTTATGGAACTCCACCTGGAGCATAATCAGTTTTCAAGAATCAACTTCTTTCTCTTTCCTCGCCTTGCTAACCTTCGTGCCCTGTACCTACAGTGGAATCGTATTCGAGCTGTCAACCAAGGCCTTCCATGGAGCTGGTATACCTTGCAGAAGCTTGATATCTCTGGCAATGAGATACAGGTACTAGATCCTGTGGTATTTCAATGCCTTCCCAATCTTCAGGTTCTCAACTTAGAGTCTAACAAACTGCCCAATGTGTCTCAGGAAGTTGTGGCTGCCTGGATCTCACTAACAACCATTAGCCTTGCAGGCAACATGTGGGATTGCGGGCCAGGCATTTGTCCTCTTGTTGTCTGGCTCAAGAATTTCAGAGGCACCAAGGACACTAGTATAATCTGCAGCAGTCCCAAGCACCTTCAAGGGGAGAAGGTCATGGAGGCTTCAAAGAACTTCATTGACTGTGATGATTATGAAATTACTGCTCAATCACCTTTGTATCTGCAGACCTTTGATCCGTATTTTGACTTTACCTCTGAACCAACTGAACCGACAATGGCTCCTACAACACCGTCTCCACCCCTGCCTTCACCTGCCTCTGAGGCGCCCGTTCCTCCTCCCCACCCTCGACCAGCTCAACGCCCCACCTTTCCCAGCCATTCAAATATAGATCCCAGAGACTCCCGTCAATGGACACCCTCATCTCCTGACAGCTTATTAGTGACACCAGCTCCTGAGCAAGACGTGTCTTTTCACAAAGTGGTAATGGGTGGGGTTGCACTGTTCCTCTCAGTGTCCCTTGTCCTGTCTGTAATTTATGTCTCCTGGAAACGTTACCCGGGTGCCACCCGGCTATTGCAGCAGAGTTCAGTGGGCCGAAAGCGAAGGAAAAAGAGTCAGGAGCCAGAGCAGAACCTGAGCTCCCAGCTCCAGGAATATTACATGAGCTACAGCCCCGCAGCCACGCCAGAAGCCTTGGAGGTGCTGGGTAATGGGACTGGTACCTGCACCTGCACCATATCCGGTTCCCGGGAATGTGAGGTATGACATGTGAAAGCAGCCTAAAATCAAATCAGATCAAAACAAATGAACAACTCAGGAAATAGAGGTAAATTCTTCATTGAGCATGCAGGAAATATTCACCAGAGCAAGGGTAAGCACCTTTGACTCCTTAGGTCCTTTAAAATGACTTATACAAGAGATTGTTTTATTTAGTCTACTTTCCTTGACTCCACTTTTTAAACTGATATATAAAGTGTCTAGGGATGCACCAAATGGACATTTTTGGTTGATACAATAATTATTTGTATTTTGAAGCTGATAACCAGTATTGGCTGATTTTAGGTAACAGTTGGCATTTTTTGTGATTGATTGCAACACTCCCTTTAAAATTCCAGATCTCTACATGCTTATATTGTCAAACATCATATTAAATATTATCTGCATTTTTTTACTTTTCAGACTGATAATGATAACATTAAAGTTATATTTATTGGTTGAGACCAAAATGACTGCAGATATGTTGTGCATCCCTTATGTTGCTGTACAAGGTAAACCATAATTCAGGAGTCAATGGTTCCTTTACCAAAACTTCCCTGCACTGCCCCGTCTCACACATCTGCATCTTGGTTTTGGCCTCATTAGTTATTTCACTTGTGAAAGGCTTATTCATTCTTGTTTGTCCTCATGATTATGATTAGTATGCTTTGTGTTTGAAACGCATATATACACTTGAGATGTTAAACGGGTTTCTGAAATCCTCTGATTTTAAACATGATTTTTCAGACAGTCAAAACCATGTCTGTTGCATTGGCAATTGGTTTGCCTCACTTACTGTAGCTTCTGAGAGTACAGCAATTACTTATGTCTAAAAAAATATATCTGTCGATAATTAAAATTGCAGTCCAGTCTAATGATATATGCATCCAAAATTACTCATCCTTCACTCTCTAATGTCATGTTTAAAAGCACCTATCTCTTTATCTGTCGAAATCTGTAATTGGTTTTTATGTAGCTCTTTTTGAAGATTTTAAAGGCTGCATTTTAATTTTGGATATATTTCATGTACCAAACAGCCACCAGACTGTGGAGACATGAATGTTATATTTTAATCATACTGGCATGGCATCATTGCAGCTAGGGAAATAGTATAAAGTTTTCACCAGTGTTCAGAACAGTCTTAAGTGTGAAGTGAAGTGAAGATGCAGTTTTTAACAGTCATGCAAAATCCCAAGATGCGGCTCTGCTTCAGTTCAGCCAGGAATAGTCAGTAAAAACGGATGTGCACCAGGCATATCTGATAAAAAAAAAGGGGTTATTTAGACTTAAAGGAGAAATTGTATATGGCAAGAAACCAAAATACTAAACTGGAAGTAATGTACTTCATTCAAATTAGCTAATGGAGGTAACCAAACATCACTGAATAAGAAAAGCTATTAAACTCTGTAAATATGTAGTTTGAACAATGAAGTCACTGAGTTAAATTAATGAGACAATGAACATAGAGAATAGGACAAACAATGAGACGTGCTAAAACAATACAAGACAATTCAAGTTTCCATTTAACTGATCCATCAGATCACCTTGATAGCAGCAGGGAAGAAGGAATTCCATGGAACCCGATGATATGGATGGTTTTCATGATTTCTGAGAGCCTGGACAGCTTTGCCTTCATCCACCACCTGCAAGGGATTGGGGTTTGTTCTTGAACTGAGGTACCTTTCTTGATTAAGCTAAAGCCCTGTGACACCTCCTGTGTAGGTGCTGCAACCTTTCTTATACAGGCAGTGTGTATTTGCTGCCCACTCTAATGTATTGATTGAGTGGACCCCAGGTAGGCCTATACCACCCCAGTGTCTTCACCATTGATGGTGACAGGGCTGAATGGAGTTCTTTTCCTTCCAAAGTCTCCTTACCAGTCTGTAAGAAGATTTTGAATAGAAGTGACCACTATGGAGCTATTTACATCGGATGTAAACTCTCGCCCGCTGAGAAATTTATTTTCTTTGGAGAGGGTGTTTTTTTTTTCTTGTCCTGCAATGAAATGCGTCTACCATTAAGATGTCCGGAGCCACTGCTGGTACATATACCAGAGCAAAACCTGTGGTTGTCAAATTGCTTGAATAAATTTTCACATTCACACTTTTGTTCTATGTGAGACATTGGGGCCCTATCTTGCAGCCAGCGCAATTGACTTTGTACACCGACGCATGAATCATTCCTATTTTGCACCCGCGCACAGCAGACTTTTCCCTCCACAGACGCACGTCTGTAAACTAGGAAATGCATTTGCGCTCCTGGGGGCGGTTCAGCGCAAAGAGGAGGCGTGTTCGGGCGCAAACGTTCCCTGGTGCTATTTTGCAGGTTTAGAAAAACAATTCCGTCACTGACCAGGAAAAACCTAGTCTAAAGTCGCGTTGCGCATGTTATTCATATGCTATTTTAAGGGCGCATGCTTGGCAATAATCAATGTAGCGTGTGCACAACGCACATGCACTTTGCTTATCTCATCTACACACAGACGCAGCAGTTCTCATTTTTAGAAAACCATACATTATTACAAAGAAAAATATTAACACACAAGGGAAATCATTGTTGTGTCCATGAAGATGTGAAAAAATAGGCATAAATCTAGGCAAATTTTTATACGCCTGTTTAACCGAAGCTAATTTGGGTGGGTTTCTCCCATCCCCAATGTCACTTCTCTGTCTTTTACGGCCCTGACGAGAACGTCGGTCTCCTCGGCTGTGAACTACTCCTGGCGTGCGCATGGCAAATCCGCCGTTATAATAGCAATCCGCCATGGAAGAAACGGGCCTGCTTTTAAAGGGAATGTGAGATGTCGCTCTGATTGGTTTATTTCACGTTACGCCCAAACCACACCTATGAATAATGAAGCTACTTCAGACCAACCCATTTTAGATTTCCGTCGGGCGCAAGAGTCATTTATCACGCCGGTATAATAGCAACAGCGCCCAAGACCCGCCCACAAAGTTACTTGCGTTTCGCGCTTGATACTTGCGTTTCAGATCGTTAAAATAGGGCCCATGGTCTCTAATCTGCATATATTTCTACATCTACATTCTTAAAGGGATAGTTCATCCAAAAACTATTGTCATCATTTACTCACCCTCATGTTGTTCCAAACATGACTTACTTCTGCTGAGCACAAAATATAGTTTGGAACAACTTTAGGGTGAGTAAATTCACCCATTCACCCAAATTCATTCATTTTTGGATGAACTATCCCTTCAACATTTTCATCACTATTTCACTATGCCCTATTTCAATACTACTTGGGACTAAATTTGCCTGCTTAGTTTATAAAAGTATATATTTTTAAATTTATGAAAGTAGACTTTGAGGTATACTCACAGTAAACTACTAATTTAGTAGTTTTATACTGCAAGTATACCTGTAAGTTTTATACTGTAAGTTTTATACTTAAAGTACAGTTTTATACTACTTAAATGTATATTTCAAGAAGATTTGGAGTAAATTCCTACATACACTACCACTGGACTACACAAAAATTCACATACTGAATTGAACGTATGTTTTCCTTAAAAATCAATGTTTTTAACAAATCGGTTTGTATTGGATGCCAAAAAACATGCAAGTTTTTTGGGGGAAAGTATTTAATAGGTTACTCAAAAGAGTAAACACGACTACAAGCCAAGTATAATTAATTATACTTTTTACTTAATTAAAATTGAGTACAAGTATGCCAAATATACTTTTTTCTGTCAGTGTAAGTCAAATACTTAAGTGTAAATTTAAGTATATTTCTGAGAAAAGTAGAATGAAAGTATACTTATTTTTAGTGTAGTAACAGATTAGTACACTAATAGCACACTTGAATAAACTTTAAAAAGGGCAAGTGTGAAAAGACCATTAACAGTGATGCATTTGGTTTGAAAGGGCCTTTACTTTTAATCTAAAGAGATATCATCTTTGTCATCTTCTAGAGTTCAATGTGTTCATCTCATTTTGACTCATTAAGCACACAGTAATCTCAGGCTGTAAAACTTTTAAGGAATGAGCCTATGTAGTTTCTATTTACTCTTATGATTAAAGTTATTTTGAAAAATTTAAAAAGAACATATAAAGATTATAGCAATGTGTGTGGTAAAAAAAAAACATAATTTAAATATAACGATATCACTTACCACACCTTTGTCTCGTTAGAAACATTTTCAATGTTTCTTTTTGTTTTTGTTACTACACTGTTTTCTACTGATGTTTAATAATACAAGAGCAGGCACCCATTCTGCTTATGCAAGCACAGTGTTGCTGTGCCAGGTTCAGAACTTTTCATTTCAGCCCATACACAGTGGAGGCCGTCCCTGTGGATGCTGGTAAGATGCACTGATCATGAGCAGGAAGCAGGTATCACAGTGTGCTGTAGCTTTTGGTCTGTAATGGAATCTGCAGCGGTGAGGAGAAAGAATGAAAGCCCAGGCAGCTCTTTGGACTTGAATGAGCTTATTCATCTGCTCCTTTCCCACAGAATGCATTAGTACGATTCAGATGTGTTGGGTCTAAACTAGCAATACATGAAAATAAAATTCATGCACTTCACAGTTCGACTGTAATGCACAATCTGCCATTCGTTAGGATCCTAATTAGAGGGACTGATTATGGCCATTTTGAGAATATACCCTTGCCCGCTTTTCCACGCAACAGTATTATTCAAATGTTTTTGTAAATTATTATAAAATATAAAGTGTTATTGTACCTCCAGTTCACTGTAAATTTTTTTTTATACATAGCCTATATATATATATATATATATATATATATATATATATATATATATATATATATATATATATATTGTCACTATATCAGCAGAATACCTCGACTGACCAATTATAATCAAGCATTTCAGAGCGTGTTAAACTACAATTCTTTATAAATGTTGTCAAAAGTGCTTTTTGCTAAACCATTTGCACCATTTGCTAAAAGTTCTCAGTGCTTTAACTGCATTTACTAGAGTGTTAGGCGGTGTACTGAACCCACTATGCTTCAATATATATTGTGTGCTTAAATCAGTCCTTGGCAGGCTGTCAACCCAATAACATGCAAGGAAAGAGACATATTTTTCTCGCTCAATCTCATGGAGTGCTTAATAGGTTCTGCAAGACTTTAACACACGAACAAAAGATGCAGCTAAGTCAGTATAAATGAGCATGAGCACCTTACAAAAATGTGGCCTTGGCGTGATAAATGGGGATTTCTGATAAACAGAAAGTTCTGAATGTCTTTAACCCTTGATGACCCACTGTAGCAAAATTGCAACTCTTGTTTACAGTTTTTCTCAATCGCTTTGGCTCAATTCTCAATTTAGATTTTTTTTCCCCAAAAACAATAAGTTCAGATCTCTGAACAGTTAGTTTCTCATTCATGTCAAATTAGAATTTCTTATGCAAATTGCATATGTTTTGGCATGTGTGCAAAAGAGTAAGTACAATTGTCTACAGTTTGTGCAATAACTAAATGCGCGTGGCTTGATGATCAAAACTGATGAGTTGATTATCAGTGAAATTGTGAAACTCTTCACAACTTTTAAACATTCTTTCATCGTGTGAGCCTTCACATGCCAAACATTCTTGAAAACATAATTATGAAAAATGTCAGAAGGACTAGTCTGATCAATGCCAATGATCTTCCCTGCTACCTTTTTGAAGCTCTACTTATTGTCAATGACCACAAGTTTTTGTTAGTGTCAACAATTTCTATCTCCGAACCTTTAATTGTTGTGGGGAACTCCTACAATCAGTCACCATGTCCTTTGTTTTATTAGCACTGAGCTGAAGAGAAAACCGATCGCACCACGACACATAGTCCTCCATGACAAGACCATGCCTCGGATCCTGTTCATGGAGAAGACTCACAATCACGGAGTCATCCACATATTTTATAATATAACTGTTATCATACCTACTCCGACAATCATTGGTGTACATGATAAACAAAAGAGGTGAAAGACCGCAGCCTTGAGGTGAACCAGTGGAACAATACTGAAGGTCTGAACATCAAGTCAAGTCACTTTCATTTATATAGCACTTTTAACAATACAGATTGTTTCAAAGCAGCTTTACAGTGGTAATAGGAAATTAATGTAACAGAGATTGTTTTGGCTTTACAGCAGCTCTAGAATAAAGTTCTACCAGAAAGACTCGGGAGAATAAATACTGTAACAAGTATACATTTATTAACAGCTCAGCAAGCAAATTATGGCAAATTCTTTGGCGTAGGCCCCGTCCATAGCTCGCATTCCGAGGGTACGGAATCTGCATTTCCTGCCTGAAGACGAAGGCAGGGGCACAGCCGACCCCCAGGGAGGTATAGGAAGGGACCATCCTGGTGGTGGTGGGGAGGATGGAGGTGACATAACGATTGAGTCTTCCCGGCAGAACTTACGCTAAAGCTTTAATTTCTACCAGAAAGACTTGGGAGAATAAATACAGTAACAAGTGTACATTTATTAACAGCTCAGCAAGCAAATTATGATACAAAGTTCTTTGGCATAGGGCCCGCCCGGGGCCTGCCCACCCACCCCCAAAGAATGGTAAAGAAAAGTATACCCACCAGTCGTGAATCCTGTAGTTTCTAAAACATAGAAAGATAAAATAGTTACCGGAAAGAGTTTTATTTTATTTTATTTATTTATTTATTTTTATACAAGACCACATGTGGGCCACCGGTCATCTTTTATTTTTCTTTCATATAGGGCCACCGGCCATTTTTTGTTTTTCTTTCATACAGGGCCACCGGCCATCTTTTGTTTTTCTTTTATACTAGGCCACCGGCCATCTTTTCTTTCATACTGGGCCACCAGCCACCTTTTCTTTTTCTTTCATACAGGGCCACCGCCCATCTTTTGTTTTTCTTTTATACTGGGCCACCGGTCATCTTTTCTTTCATACTGGGCCACCGGACATCTTTTGTTTTTCTTTCATACTGGGCCACCTTGGCCATTTTTTTTTTGCATTAGGCCTTTTTTTTTCGCCAGTAGTTGCATAGGGATTTACCTGAATCGTTACTGAAGAGCTTGCTGTTGCTGTAAGATTCTAAAGCAGAGGAAGACCATCTGCCCAGGATCTTGATAGCTGAAGTAGAACACCACGTTCAGCCACTGTAGTGGCTGCCCCGATCCTGAAGGAGTGACTAGTATACTGGATAGACTGCAGCTTTAGAGGACAGTAGCTAGATGAGTCCTGAACCAGGCTTAGAGAGAGGTGCTCCATTAGGTAGAATAAATAGGACGATGATTTATCTTTGCAATAAGACAAAGTAGAAGGCAACCGTTTATCTTGGGAATTGCTAGAAGATATAGCTATGCCTAATAAGCAAACAGAAGTAGCAGTTTTCATACAGGGCCACCGGCCATCTTTTCGATAAATTGGCATAGATTTAAAAGCGTCTGTTATGTCGGCTTTAGTTAACCAAGTGCCTTGACCAGCTAACTTAAAGGGATACTTCACCTCTGGAAAGATGAATGTGTATTTAAAATAGGTCATTTATGTAGAAGAAATGTGAAGAAATTTTTTAATTTGGAGCTTTCTAGACTGAGCTGCCCTAGGAGGCCACGCCTACCGGTTAGAGAGCGCAGTTGAAAAC
Organism: Scardinius erythrophthalmus; assembly: GCF_964197995.2. Classification (NCBI taxonomy): domain Eukaryota; kingdom Metazoa; phylum Chordata; class Actinopteri; order Cypriniformes; family Leuciscidae; genus Scardinius; species Scardinius erythrophthalmus. The sequence continues at coordinate 12,483,230 of NC_138243.1, forward strand.
AACAAGGTTAGGCTACCAGTGAGTCTCCGTGACGAGTCTGCCTGGGATTTCGAGATCGCCCAAAATGTCCGGGATTCGGCTTTTGCGTTCTACAGTCGCCATTCATCATGTTTACTGTGGCGAGCAGGACGAGGCTGACGGCCGCGGGAGAACGGCGCGAGGCCGGTGGCGTCATTACTGAGACGCGCCGGTCTCGTATCTCTCACGGAGGTGCGGGAATTTTCTTAGCAATGTTAAAACGCACATCAACTGATCACTTGTTTAGCGTTCATGTAAACACTACATTCAGATTCATCAATCGGAATGAATTCAGTTAGATTGAAACAAGAGGTGTGCATGTAAACAATGAATGGCGACCGCAGAAAGCAAAAGCTGAATCCCGGACATTTTGAACGATCTCGGTGACGATTTTGCGTCATCGGAGGATTTTTTCCAGACAAAAAATACATAAATCTCTCCTCTCAGGGGGATATGAAGGTGGAAAGCAGGGTAATTCGAAAATACTACAGGTTTTCTACTAATACAAAGCTTAATGCTAAATCCTGAAGTATCCCTTTAATTAACTGAATAGTATTAATGAACTGAGTGTGCTAACTGAATTGCCGGAATATTTCAGAGTAGCGACACCTACTGTATAGAATTTTTGTGAAATGGAGAAAAGGGAGGAGAAGCGAAAGGGCCAATGACATGAAATGAATAGGAGTAATTGGTTGACTGTTCAGAATTCTTTTCGAATTGGGACTCTCCCGCGGGTTGCAGGTTTGTATCGGCGTGAACAAACTGATTTCGGGTGCGAATCCTTGCAAAAACTACAGATGTGAGCATATTTACAATTAGGATGTGGACAAACAGACTCATTAAAGGAAAAACTTAGAGGAACACCGTTGAATTCTGCAACAGGGCGACTTCTGCTGTTTGGGGAGATTCTTACATTTTCAGCACCAGGGACAGCGCGCAGATCATGGCTAGCGAATGCTTTAGGGCAAAATGAAGCCGTGTGACCTTGAGCGCTACAAATAGCACAAGCCAAAGTTTTGTGGCCTCCGAAATGACGGACGAGCAGTTCAGTGTCGGTAACTGACCAGTCTAGTCTAGAGTTATAAAGTGTAATGAAGGAAGCAGATTTCGCGGAGAATGACTTGTGGTATTCATCAAATAAAGTGCCCCCATATCTTTGGTTGAAGTCCACTAACATAGCTAGATAGACATCTAACTCTTCCCTTCTTTCTGGATAAACCTGGCACAAAAATGTCTCTGTAAATGCTAAAAGCAATTACAAATTCGCCAAACGTAAGATTGCATTGCAAACGGGGATCAGAAGTTTTGAGTAGGACTGCTACGTCGCCACAGTCCACCATTTTCCTGTCAGCTGCAGGCGAAGGAAGCAGTAAAGTAGCCAATTTAATGTCCTTACCTTGGATGATGTTAGCTCTTAGATGGGGAGACACAGTTACGGTGGCGAGTGAAACAAAACGCCTACTGAAAACTTGAGCTGGAGCTGCTGTGCAGAGATTGAAGTTTGAAGAAGTTGGTGGAGCAGGAACAGCTAGAAATGGCGACTGAACCGTATATGAAGGAGCTGGCAGAGTAGCTGATGTCGAAGGCACACTCGGGGGATCACTTAGTCCGAAATGCGGAGGAGGGAACTGTGGAATGGCTGAAAAGTTTTTGGCAGAATTTGAGCTGAGGTTAGTGAAGGAATGTTCAAAATTCACCCATTTTTAATTCTAATCCTTTAACCGTTTGAGAGAGGCATTGAACTGCAGAGATGAGATGATGATTCATGTCGGTGGAGACGTCGATCTGCGGAGAAGATGACCATTGTGCAGGCAGCAAGGTGTCGGAGAATTAAAAACTGGTGGATTTCCCAGGGTGTTTTGGGCCAGGAGGAGCAGATCTTCTCTTGATAGACCTTGGCTGATAGGTATTTCGGCGTCCTTGAGAGCGCTGATCATCATGATTAATTATTAATATTTATTTTAGCTTATTTATTACACAGTAGACGTGAAGGACTATAATGCGTTAAGAGCTCGCTCAAGTACTGGGGAGCTAAACCATTTAGTGTTTTGTAAGTAGTCAGCAATATTTAAAAATGTATACGATGTTTAATTGGGAGCCAATGTTGACAGAACGGGGCTAATATGGTCATACTTCCTGGTTCTAGTAAGAACTCTAGCTGCTGCATTTTGGACCAACTGTAGTTTGTTTATTATGCATGCAGGGCAACCACCCATAAGAGCATTACAATAATCTAGCCTTGAGATCATGAACGCATGAACTAACGTCTCAGGTTACGACTGTAACCCTTGTTCCCCGAGAAAGGGAACGAGAACTGCGTCGAATGACACTTTGGGGGAACGCCCCTCAGCGTAGCGCCTCTAAAGTATGAATGAAACTAAGCGTGATGGCATATGCGGAAGCTACAAAAGGACGCCGGCACACAACAGAGATAGCTTCTGTGATGAAGCAAGCGCTCCCCGGCAGGGGAAGGCGTGGCGAAGGTACGCAGTTCTCGTTCCCTTTCTCAGGGAACAAGGGTTACAGTTGTAACCCGAGACGTTCCCTTTCGAGGGAACTCGAACTGCATCGAATGACACTTTGGGGGAACGAGTACCCACTATGCCACAACGAGCACTGCCTGTCCTAGTGTGAAGCTGCGCGCAGGCACACTTAGGACGAGAGCACAGGTGTCGAAGGAATGTCCAGGCTGTAAAATCTAATAAAAGTGTGAGGGGTGGCCCATCCCACTGCATTGCAGACTTCCTGGATCCTTCCTGCTTCCCTGGACGCCATGCCTCTGGTAGAGTGAGCCCTCACGGCCAGAGGTGAAGGCAAATTGCGCACCTGGTAGGCCATAAATATAGCTTGGACAATCCAGTTGCTAATGGTCTGTTTGGAAGTGGGAAGCCCCTTCTTGGGTGACCCGAAACATACTAACAACTGGTCTGACTTCCGCCATGAGGAGGACCTCTGGATATATATTTTGAGAGCTCTGACAGGGCAGAGCAGGTGAAGTCTCTCCTCATCCGCCATCACGTGTGGTGGAGGATGAAAAGCCTGCAGAACCGTAGGCCGTGCCATATTAGATGGCACCTTGGGCAAATAGCCCGGCCTAGGATGTAGGATGGCTTTGATGTTGCCTAGAGCAAATTCCAGGCACCCGTCAGATATAGAGAGCGCCTGGAGATTTCCTACCCTCCTCAAAGAAGTAATGGCCAACAAGAAAGCCACCTTTAGTGAAAGGTTCTTGGCCTCAGCCGACTCCAGCGGTTCGAAGGGGGCCTCAACCAACCCTTCGAGAACCACCGCCAGGTCCCAAGTGAGAACCCTGGTACGAGCCGCAGGTCTCATCCTCCATGCCCCACGGAGAAAACGTATGACCAACTGCTGTCTCCCCAGAGGCCCATCACTCAGAGGAGCGTGGAAAGCCGAAATGGCAGCCACGTACACCTTGAGAGTGGACGGGGTAAGACCAGCTGAGAAGCGATCTTGGAGGAACTCCAGCACTGAAGCCACTGGGCAGTTAACTGGGTCCACCTCACACTCTCTACACCATACGGTGAAAACATTCCATTTTAGGCCGTACAATTTCCTCGTGGAGGGAGCACTAGAGCTGAGTATGGTCTCTACTACTACTGCTGACAGGCCAGCCTCTCTGTACGGTGCCCCCTCAGGGGCCAGACCCACAGTTTCCACAGTTCGGGCCGAGGGTGAAATATTGAGCCCTCTGCCTGTGTCAGCAGGTCCCTCCTGATGGGAAGCTCCCATGGAGGGCCGTCCAGGAGTGATATTATGTCTGAGAACCATACTCGGGCCGGCCACAACAGGGCTACCAATAATAGACTGATCCCGTCGCGACGAACCCTCTCTAGAACTCCCGGGAGCAGAGCGATCTGTGGAAATGCATACAGACGCAGCCTCAGCCACGTCTGTACCATGGCATCCAACCCCAGTGGGGCTGGATGTGTGAGGGAGAACCACAGTGGACAGTGAGTCGTCTCTCGAGACGCAAATAGATCCACTTCCACTGGGCCGAACCTCTCACATATTGACCACCACCTCGGGATGGAGTCTCCATTCCTCGGGCCTCAGCCCCTGCCTCGACAGGATGTCTGCTCCCTGAGTCTGATTCTCTGGGATGTATGTACAACAATTTCCCCTGGGACCACAGGAGGATCTGATGCGCCAGTCTGCATAGAGGGTGAGACCTCAGACCCCCTTGGTGGTTTATATAGGCCACCACCGACATATTGTCCATCCTCACAAGGACGTGATGACCCTTGAGATCCGGCAGGAAGCTCCTCAGAGCTCGGGACACCGCCAACATTTCCAGGCAGTTTATATGCCAGGAGGAATGATGGTCCTGCCATAGACCTCTCGTAAAGCAGCCGTCCATGACCGCGCCCCAGCCCATGAGGGAGGCGTCTGTCGAAACGGCTTTCCGGCTACATGATGCTCCCAGCATGGGACCTTGGGACAGAAATCAAGCTTTCTTCCACATAGATAGGGAACGAAGGCATCTGCGCGTAACCCTGATCATGCAAAATGGGTTTCCCCTTGGGGAGAACCCCTTGGTTTTCAACCACCACTGCAAGGGCCTCATGTGCAGGAGACCAAATGTAATGATGTTGGATGCTGCTGCCATGAGCCCTAACACTCTCTGAAAATGTTTTACAGTGATGGCCTGGCCTAGCTTTATCCTGGTCACCGTGGCCAGGATGGATTCGATCCATGCAGGAGACAATTGTGCCCGCATAGTGACCGAATCCCACACCACTCCCAGGAACGTGGTGCTCTGGGCTGGTGCCAACACGATCTTTTTCGTGTTGAGTCTCAACCCCAGGCTCTGGATGTGGGCAAGGACGACATCTCGATGCCGAACTGCCAGCTCTTGTGACTGGGCCAGAATCAGCCAGTTGTCGATATAATTGAGGACCCTGATACCCTGAAGCCTCAGCGGTGCTAGAGTTGCATCCATACATTTTGTAAATGTGCGAGGGGAGAGAGCTAGGCCGAACGGAAGAACCCGATATTGGTACGCTTCGCCCCCGAAAGCGAACCTCAGGAACTTCCTGTGAGATGGAAGGATGGAAATGTGGAAGTATGCGTCCTTCAGATCTATCGTGACAAACCAATCCTCGGATTGAATTTGGCTCACGATGATGGGAATAGTGAGCATCGTGAACCTGAATCTCCTCAGAGACCGATTCAAGTGCCTGAGATCTATTATCGGATGCAACCCCCCATCCTTCTTGGGAACTATGAAGTAGCGGCTGTAAAACCCGGACTCCCTGTCTGGAGGAGGAATACGTTCTATAGCCTCTTTTACCAGCAGAGAGTTTACTTCTTGTTCCAATACCCGACTCTGCTGTGGGTCGACTACAGTCCAGACCACCCCATTGAACTTTGGTGGGCGGGAAACGATCTGTAGTCTGTACCCCTTTTGAATAGAGCCCAAGGAGAGATATTTGTGAGATTTTTCCATGCATCGAAATACTCTACTAAGGGAACCAGCCTCTTGAGGCTGGCTTCGGGTATTAATCGGGATTCATTCTTGGCCCCCTGAAGCGGATCTTCGGCAGTGTTCGACTGAAAACTGAATGGTAAACCCCGATGATGAGGTTGCTCTCTATGATGCAGGAAGCGCTCGTCCAACTTGCTTTTAACCCTCTGGGCGCCACAGTCGAGTTTACTCGACAAGATGCGGCACTGAATAAAACGGCCGATTTTGTCAAATAGGGTGTCAAATTTCGGTCAACCTCCCCTCCACTAGTTGGCAGACATGTCATACTTCATCCCCGACTCAAAAAAAAGTCATGCTTCTATACAAAATCTTCGAGCTAGAGCGCATTGAATCAGTGCGAACAAAAGCGGAGCTAGTGTGCGAGTAAGCCATTTTATCAGAGCAATATTGTCAACATCAGTGAGTATTTGCATTAGATTATTATTATTATTATTATCTAATGGCATCAATAAAGCTTACCCGCAAATGAAGTGTTGTGTCTTCTATTCGCGGACCCTGATTCTGAAGGGGAATAACGCTATCTGCCTTCAGAAAATGACGGTGATTCTGAAAGTGAAAGTATAGCCCTACACCAAGCACAAACGGTGAATCCTTTGCCCAATATAACGTTAGATGGTCCTTTGCCCAATGTCAGTGGTGGGAACAATGTTTCCCGGGGTCGGAGTGTTCATCGCGAAGTTAGCAGGCGTGTTAGTGTTGTGGGGAACGAGGCGGCCGCGGGAGATTTTTACCGCGCTAGCCATGGTGACCGTGTGCCTCTCCGCAATCGCGGCGACAGTATTGTGGTGGAGACTTTGTCTAATGCCACTGGGTATGTTAGACGAGGTCGAAGTATTCATAGGACAGTTAGGGGGCAACGTGGAGGCAGGGTGGGGAGTCGCAATGACAATGACAGTAGTCCGAGCTGTGCACATTCGGCGCGCGCGCGAGGCAGATCTGGCCGCGCCCGCGCGCGCTGCTGCTCGTAGCAGGAGCAGAGGCGGTGTGACACGGGGCAGAGGGGCTATTATGCATAGTCTATCGCAAGACCACACCATGAAACACTACAAGAAATGTCACCTGGATGAATAGGGAGTCATTATCTCTACAGCAAAAGCCCTGCAACAATTGTTTTTGTCTGCCATTTATTACACTGTTGATTTACTATCTATTTCCCTGACCATTTAGTAGTGTACAATATGTGTTCTTTTTTGTGTGTTCATGTCCTTGTGATGTGTGCGTCTTTGTCAGCTAAAAAAAACAAAAAAACAACCAAATAAACATCAACAAAAACCATAAAAATTCTATAATCCAAGATGGCCGCCACCATATGACGTCATAATATGCAAATTAGATGGGAAAATGTAATCCCTACATAAACTTTGGGTCATCCTTAATATTTCTCTAATTTACAGAAAGTCTCTATCTTTTATCACTTTTAAGATATAGCCTTTTGAAATTAAGATGTCAAAATCGAAAGTTTTAGGAAAAAACCTCTGGCGCCTAAAGGGTTAACTTGCGCTTCCTGCCTCTTATGTTGTCAACTGATATTAAGGCGGGCTACGAGAGACAACCTCCACCAGCTCCTCATATGCGGGGACATGGGGTGGCGAGTCATCCCCAAAATCCCCGCCTTCGATGCTGAGCACGTCTACTTCCTCAGAAGCAGACAGCTCAAGCATCAGGCTCTCCACTCGTGCGGAAGAAGCCGCACAGCGGGCTTCTGCGTGAGGAAGGGAGAGCATCGGAACTGGTGAATGAATCACGAGAGTGTGCCTCGGCAGTCTTGGGATCCCCGCTAGATCCATCTGCGAGCCCCATGAAGAGCGTTGCCCGCACCACAGGGCTCACACCACAGGGCGTTGGGTCCCGCACCACAGGGCTCGCGAGCCTGGCCATCCTCATTGAAAATGGCCAGACGGGAGCGCAGCACACGGATTGGTAATCTCTCGCAATCCTCGCAAGAAGCCCCCTCGAGAGCTGTCCGCGCATGCTGCGCTCCCAAACAGTGTACACACATTCTGTGTGTGTCGCCACCCGTAATGTAACGTGGGCAGGGATGCACACACCTCGTGTAACTGCTTGTGCTCGCCATGATAATATATATATGCTTGTGACTGTTAGACAATACAACACCAAATAAGACAGACAAGAGACAGAGTGCGCTTTGCTGAAGAACAGAAAGCTATCTCTGTTGTGTGCCGGCGTCCTTTTGTAGCTTCCGCATATGCCGTCACACATTACGTCATGACGCAACACCAATCAGGATTGGCTTAGTTTCATTCATACTTCAGAGGCGCTACGCTGAGGGGCGTTCCCCCAAAGTGTCATTCGACGCAGTTCGAGTTCCCTCGAAAGGGAACTGTTCCGCATTTTTCATAGAAAGCATATGTCGTAATTTAGATTTATTTTTAAGATGGAAGAATGCGGTTTTACAGATGCTAGAAACGTGGCTTTCAAATTAAATATTGGTATCAAAGAGCACACCCAGGTTCCTAACCGACGACGAAGACTTGACAGAGCAGCCATCAATTGTTAGACAGTATTCTGGGTTAATACATGCAGAGGTTTTTTGCCCAATAATTAGAAACTCTGTTTTTTCAGAATTAAGTAGTAGGAAATTACTAGTCATCCAAATTGTTATATCAGCTATGCATTCTGTTAATTTTGTGAATTGGTGCGTTTCGTCAGAGCGCAAAGAAATATAGAGCTGAGAATCATCAGCATAACAGTGAAAACTAATTCCATGCTTCCTAATGATATCTCCCAAGGGTAGCATGTACAGAGTGAACAGCAACGGTCCTAGTACTGAGCCTTGTGGTACTCCATATTGAATTTTTGATCGATATGACATCTCTTCATTTACTGCTAGAAACTGATAACGGTTAGATAAGTATGATTTACACCATGCTAGTGCAATTCCACAAATACCAACATAATTTTCGAGTCTATTCAAAAGAATGTTGTGGTCGATGTTATCAAATGCAGCACTAAGATCTAGTAACACTAATAGAGAGATGCAACCACGATCGGATGATAAGAGCAAATCATTTGTGACTCTAATGAGAGCTGTCTCAGTACTATGGTATGATCTAAATCCTGACTGAAAATCCTCGCAGATACCATTTCTTTCTAAAAAGGAAAATAGTGGTGAGGATACTGCCTTTTCTAGTATCTTTGACAGAAAAGGTAAATTTGAGATCGGCTTGTAATTGACTAATTCTGTAGGATCAAGTTGCGTTTTTTTTAATAAGAGATTTAATAATAGCCAGCTTTAAAGTTTTCGGTACATATTCTAGTGACAAAGATGAATTAATGATATTAAGAAGAGGATCTATGACCTCTGGAAGCATCTCTTTCAATAGCTTAGTCGGTATAGGGTCTAACATACATATTGTCGATTTAGATGATTTAACAAGTTTAGACAATTCTTCCTCTCCGATAGCAATGAATGAATGAAAATTTTCCTCAGGGAAACTACAATACACTGTCTGATGTGAAACTGTAGTAGACGGTTGCATAGTTCTAATTTTCTCTCTCTAATATTATCAATCTTGTAAGTAATGAAGTTCATAAAGTCATTTCTGCTGTGCTGTTTGAAAACGTCCGGTGTTGAAACTTTATTTTTTTGTTGTTAATTTAGCCACTGTTTCGAATAAATACCTAGGGTTATGTTTGTTTTCTTCTAAAAGTGTTGAAAAATAAGCAGATCTATCAGTTTTTAAGGCCTTTCTGTACGCAATCGTGCTCTCTCTCCACAAAATGCGAAAAACTTCTAATTTTGTTTTCTTCCAGCTACGCTTCATTTTTCTGGCTGCTCTCTTAAGGGTCTGAGTGTGCTTGTTGTACCACGTTGTTGGACTATTTCCTTTAATCTTCTTTAAGCGCAAAGGAGCAACTGTGTCTAAAGTGCTGGAAAAGAGAGAGTCAATCATTTCTGTTGCAACATCGAGTTCTTCTAGGCTATCTGGGATGCTGATGAGATGAAATTGATCAGGAAGATTACTTATAAAGCAATCTTTAGTGGCATAAGTGATAGTTCTACCATATTTATAACACAGAGTCGGTTAAATAATGATCTGAGATGTCATCACTCTGCTGCAGAATTTCAACGGCATCAACATTGATTCCATGTGACAATATTAGATCTAAAGTAATATTATGACAATGAGTAGGTCCTGACACGTGTTGTCTAACTCCAATAGAGTTTAGAATGTCTGTAACTGCTAATCCCCATGCGTGTTTTTCATTATCTACATGGATATTAAAATTAGGACTTTATCTGCAGCCAGTACTAACTCTGATAGAAAATCAGCAAATTCTTTGAAAAAATCTGTATGGTGCCCTGGTGGCCTGTATACAGTAGCCAGCACAAATGTTAAACAGGATTTATCACTTACGCTAGATAACATTACAGAAAGCACCATCACTTTAAAATAATTATATGTAAAACTAGATTTCTGAGTAATACTGAAGATATTGCTATAAATAACTAGCCTGGTCCTACCAGACTCTCGTACATTTCATTTGTACAGAGAGTCTGGCCACTCCACATTGATAAGCATTAACTTCCTTGAAGGCGGGTACTCTGTTGAAGTTTAAAACTATTGGATCTGCCCAGAGCCACTCTGGATCTGCCATAACCAATCGCTAACGTTTGGTTGTGATGTAACCCTCAAACTAGCGCACAACCTAAATCTCATCGTTCTCAGCCACTCCCTCTGTTCGCTGATTGGATCGGTAAAAATTGGCCGGAGAAAACCGAGAATGATAGTAAATAGAGATTTAAAATGGAAAACTATATGGAGCTTACAGACGCAAAACACACGGCAGCAAGACAGTGAGGCAGACCGGAGCAATTGATCCTTGAGCGATCCTTGAGCCAATACAGAATTTTTAGTCCTTTCCGCGGATCCATGCGAACATGAATCATTTTGTTAACGTTTTATCTGTAGAGAGGTAAAGGGAAGGGAAGGAGGCCTTCACTGGGGAGAGTCTGGTTGACACTTCAGGGCTGCGTTGTCATTGTGTCTAGGTGCAGGTCCTTCATCAGATCTCCATTGATGAACTCCATTAGATCAGATGAACACCATTAACTCTGACACAATGAGGACGTCCTAATAGAAAATCCAAGATCCACCCAACAATATTGAGATCCAAGTTAAAAAGAGAAATAAGTTTCTCTGCCAACAAATGGGGCCGTGTTGTATTAAAGGCCAAAGAAAAATCAATAAATAGTAGCCTAGCATGGGTGTTTTGAACAAACAATTTAACAAAGGTTAGCAACCTCGACACAACTGCCCTGTCTAAATGCAAACTGCAGAGGATCAAGACTATATTTAGACTGCTGTAAAATTTATCCATTCACTACTTTCTCAAAATACTTATAACTATTGAAGTAAAAGTTATCGGCCTTAAATCATCGAGTTCCCTTAGAGCCCTGGTCTCAGCTACAGGAACTATAATAGATTTTTTCCCAAATTTCAGGGACTCTTTGTAGCTTGAGTGACTGAGAAAAAATATAATGAAATATCTCACACAACTGTTCAGCACACGTGCCTAACACCCTTCCTTCAATATCATCTGGACCGAGACTTTTATTATTGTTAACACACTGGAAATGACCTTTAACCCTTTGCACATTGATTAAAAGCTTGACTGCTTGCAGTCCTTTATTTTAAATCATATATAGTATCATCAACCTTAAATAGAATGTGATCAGCTCATCAGTAAACTTTTTTGCTGAGCTAAACCCATTCGGTTTAATATCCCTATGCCCTCCTCTTTACAGCCTGCCATTTCCTTCATATCTTGCCAAGGCAATCTTAGATTATTACCACTTAATTGTTTCTCAATTGTATCCTTATATATTTTGTTTTATCCTTATTCAATTGAACTGTCACTGCCTTTTTCAAATCCCTAACTGCATTCAGATCACCCTGTTTAAATCCTGCCTGTTTTCTGTGCAGAAGGTCTTTTGTTTGATTGGAGACCAATGGTTTATTATTTGGAAAATCTATAACCGTTTTGTTAGAAATAATCATATCTGTACAGAAGGACACATAATCACACACCACTTCTGTGAGTTCATCAGTATTTTCTGACGCAGTTTGAAAAACATTCCAGTCTGTACTTTTATGGCAGTTCACATACTGATAAAAGTCACTTAAAGTCTTCTTTAAATTGCAATTATTAAAATCCCCGAGAGCAAAGTTTGGAATATCTGGAGAGATTGATCTAAAATTTGATAAAACTTTACTAACATATCCAGTGACAGTTATGCTGTTTGTTTTTGGGTGAATGTAAACAACTGTAATACAAATCTGTGAAAATTCCCTCGGTATAGGTAAAAGGGTCTTAACGACACAGACAACAACCTGTCCCAAAAACCTGTCCCTACTCCCTACCCTTACCTGTATCCCTCTTCAATAGCAGTAAAAGTATTTTCCAATACAATATGAACACAATAAGAACATTGTACTTATTTTTAATGTAAGTACATAGTAGATAAGGACACCTTATATAAACTGTGACCAGTCCATTTTTTGTTTGTGTGCCAAATTATGTATCTAAAAGCGCAGTGTGAGACACATGAGCATTCAACTAGACAAAACTGACATTCTTGTATAATGTAGAAAACAGACAATGTCATCTAAAAAGTAGAAAACACATTACATCTGTATATAACAAATAGTTCCATGGTGGAAAAAAACACTTTAACATTTTGATTTATTGTGGCTGACGTAATGACAAAAACACTTTTTTATTTTGGTGGCATTGGCCAATTTACTGACACAATAACTAGTTTTTGAAGCATTAATTCAATATGTTGAGTGATTTACTACATTTTGCAGACATGCTAGAGTTCTGATGTTCCAGCAAACAGTTGTGACAACTGCACTTACAGTTTAGAGAATATTAAAACTGTTTTGAAAAATGTGCCAAAGTGAAAAACTGTAAAAGCAATTCAATAATAGTGTTCTTATTCTTTGATACACATAGTAGTAGCTGACTGTCTAAATTGTCTCCCAGCAACAGTTTTGAAATAATTAGATATTGAACAAGGTCGCTGCTTACTGAGTGAAAGAATTTGTAACACTTTTGGAACACGTTTCTTTATTTGGCCTGTAATTTGTATGTTTATTTCTTGAAAATGTATGAAATGCACCAAAATGCAACTGTGGGCCTTAGTTGTCAATATTTTAAACTTAAATGACCAACTTGCAATTTTGCAACACTTCTAAAAATATGCTTAAAAATGTCTAAAAAAAAATGTAAACTGTAACTGTCACCCCCCTTTTTCAGCACAGATCTGAACTTTGGAATTTAGACCTTGTGTTGGTCTCATTTTAAAGAAGACACTCAGAATATGTGAAAGCACTTCAAAAAATTAAAGTGTAAAAACGTAATGGAAGTTGTAGCGAATACGACTTTGGGTAAATTTGAATTAGCTCAATAATATAGGGAATTTTGGAAATATTAATAATTATGACTCATGGTCATAATTCATAAGTCGCATATACATTTATTTTATCAATTATAGAGATTAACTGGTTCTGTAACTGATCTAATCGTTATTCGTCCAGCGAGTAACGGTGAGATTATCACAGTTAAGAAGGGTTATCTCTTTACAAACTCCAAGAAAGTTTAGGTTCTGGCCACGAACAGTAAACTTTATGAGTTTATTAATTAAAACTACTGAATGTAGTCTAATATCGAGCTTGTAGCTGGATCTTTTGTTTCATTGACTTTAGAATGGTGGGTTTTCAAACACAGAGACAGTGAAAAGTATAAATGGTTTTTAATAAATGTGACTAAAGATTATATGAGCTACGAATAGAAACGTACGTAAAAATGCAAACAATAAACACAAACAAACATTTAAACAATAATAACATACGTGATAAGAATAAAATGAAATGAAAGAAAGAAAGAGAGAAATAGAGAGAAGGGAAAAGCTAGTAATTGTTACATACAGAAACCTAAACGACGGACCCCAGAAAAGCAGCTTTTATCAGATAAATATACTTGCACGTCTGTTCTCTGTTTGGTTGATGCTGAAAGCGCGGACGAGGTCCTGTTTCGACTGCGTCTTCCGGTGTCGCGGGAAGCTTGAAAAGGCTCACTGAAATGTAACGTTACCGAGAAAGTTCGTCTTCATCTTCCGTGAAGGAAGAGGCAAATATAACTTAGTTGCAAAGGAACGGCTGCTACGACTCGATCATGTGTTTGTCCGAGGCCTTCCGGGATGTTCCTCGGGGAAGCGTCGCGCCGGTAGAAGAGGAGGAAGGATGAGAGCGAGGTGAGAGAGAGAGAGGTGAGAGAGCCCGCTGTGTTTTGAAGGAGCTCAAGTCACGCCCCCTTGCGTGCGTGACCCAATCGCCTGGGAGGACGTATTGTGGTCATGTCCTTTCATTTGGAAAGGTACACGCCTCTTCTAACTAATGCTGGCGGAATAAACTTCGTTCATAAACATTTATAAAACTGGTATTAATCAAATAATGCATCCTCTAATATTCTGTGCTAAATATTCAACACCGTTGTGTTCTTCTGAACAAAACAATACCGCGAATGACAATTCTGTTAGTCAACAACACAAAGAAACAGGATTTCTCGTGATTACATGCATATTAAACTGTTTACATATCAATAAAGCTTATAGATATCGTATTTCGGGTATAAGTATCATAAGCACAGCAAGAAATACATTTTAAACATTTTAAAAAGGTAATTTTGACCACAAGTGGTCGGGCATGATAAGGAGTCTGTGTTTTGTGTGTGTGTATGCAGAGTCGTGCACACGTGGAACCGCGTGGTGAACTTTGTCCTTCCTTTTCAGGGTGAATATCTTCTTGAGTTGATGAGATTAACTCAGGGGACCTGACCGAGCATCTGCTAACACTGTTGTTTTGTTTTGAGGGGTTAATCAGTACCTTTTGTTTGTTGATTAGATTTGATTGATCAACACAAAGGCAGACCTGATCATCTGCTTTCCGTTACAGTCCCCCCTTGATGAGTTGATAGGGCGTGTATGGGCCTAGTTGACTCATCACGGTAACAATGGTCAGATGGCAGGTGGTTGCTAGGCTGTTGACTCAGCTCAAATGAGGTTGAGGGGGGTCGATAGTGTGGGATCCCCCCTTTTCGGGGTTCCATAGGAAACCGCCGGACACGGCGTTGTGAACTTGGCTGTGGATGTTCACATTTCGTTGAGGTAATGTGCTCTTTCGACGTTGCTGGGTTTAAGTCGAATGTACACTTTCGGAGTGTGAGTCCTGCTTTGGTAATCAGGACTCGGGGCTGCTCTCTCTCCATGCGATGCCGGATGCCGGATCTGGTGATGTCCGATTGTGGCTGCTTTCTAGCGAACCACCACAGCATCCTGTTGGAGGAAAAAGAGAGAGAGAGAGAAAGGGAGGATAAACTTCAGAGATGGATGTCCTTGGTTGGCTAGGGCATCTTGTTGCTTCGCTGAGGTTGGTATGCCACATGCTTTGGTGTGCCATGCGTGGGTTTGGTGCTGCGGTGTTCAGCACATGATGTGTTCTCGGCACGCCTGACCCCCCTTTGTGCGCTGTGGCCTTACAAGCTGTGGCGCTGTGATGGCACAGGTGCACAATGCGTACTGAAGTCTTGTGAACGCAGCTTGTGCGTGGTGGCAGACAGTTGTCTGAGGCACTGGCTGCTAGTGAGCTCAGATGGCTTGCGAGGGTGGTGGAGGGGTAAGTGGCGGCATAGAAAAAGTCTGTTCTTCAGAGGCCCGCATGACCTTTTAACACAGCGGAGGTAGCGTAAGCAGCTCTGAGGCGTGCAGTGTAGTTGGTAAAGTTCGTTTTTGCTGTGTAGTCACTGCAATCGTGAGGGTGGTTGGTCTGTGTGTGGCGCAGACATTGGTCTGGTTACTCAGCTGCAGGTCAGAGATGACCTTGAAGCAGCAGGTGTCAGTGTTCGTTTTCTGTGTCGGTGTCAGACGTGGCTGCACTGTCTTCATCTGTTGTGTAAGAAGACTCGGGCTCATCAGGGTTCTGGAGAGAGTGGCTATAGGTTTGACGGTCAGGGCTTGGAGTTCTGGACGGCGGGTAATGCTGGTTCCAGAATCTTTCTGAGCGCTTGGTCCGACGCTTTGGATGAGCACCGTCACGGTCGTGCTGCCACCTGCTGTTTGGCTCTGAGCAGTGTTCAGAGACGGAGTAGATTGTGTGTGTTTTTACAGTCTTTTCATCTATAGCCCTTTGCTTGGTGTAAGCCTTGTGGACTAAGTCTCTGAGTTTTCGAGTGGACATTGTTCGTGGGCAGACAAGCACGTCAAGATGTCCACTCACGCTGCTATGTAGATTCCGCAGAAACAACGTTCTAAAGTTCACATCATCTTCCATACCTGGGGTGTCGGTTGCTCCGAAAAACGTTTGTCGGAGTCGGCCATAATAGGAGTTTGGGTGTTCAAGTCGGGCCTGTTTCACGTCGAGGGCCGTGATAAACCCTTGGTCAGATTCTGGGTCAGAGAATTCATGGATCAAAGCTTGTCGCAGTTGCTTGTAATCTGCCTTGACAGGGTTTGGTTGGCGATCCAGGAATTTACGCACATCTCTATTTGCAGTTATTCGTAGCAGATACAATGCATCCCAAGCGGTCACGTTGGCGACAGTTTGCAAGTGAAAATCAATGTCTTGTAAGTAAGCAAAAACGTCATGGTTTCCTGCAGGATCTGGGTTGAACGTAGGAATGTTGCGGGCTAGCTTGTCAAGGCTTTTGGGAGGAGAGCTGTTGCTGGGGGCCCAATCCGTCTGGGGAGGATTCTGACCCTTTACAACTCCGCCCCCTTCAGCCTTTGTATTTTGGCTGACAGGGTTGGGGTGGCTGATTGGGAGAAACTCTGTGAGGTGTGTTTCTCTGTTCCAGCCACTCTGCAATCTGTAAGCATGTTTTAGTTCTGCATGAACAGTGTCAAGTTCATCTTGGAGCTCGTGTCTCTGCTGAGCAAGCTGATGGATTTTAGTCTCTGCTCTCTCAAGGTGAGCTTCAGCCCGTTGGAGCCTTTCGTTGAGTTCCTTCCGGGTGAGTTCCTCCGACTGTTGTCTTTGTTCTGTGTGCCGATGAAGATCGTCTAGGGCATTTTGAAGTCTTTCAACTTCCTGTTGTAGCGTTGTGTCCGTCTCGTCCTCTTCCTCGGTCAGGAAGAGTAGCTGGCCTAGACGGCTCTGTGTGTGTGCTCGGTCCTCCAGGGCCTCTGTGGCCTGGAGCTGTAGTGCGGCTGTCTTTTGCTCCAGTTCGAGGGTGGTTCTTTCACTGACCCGGGCCTTGACGACGAGTTTGAGTGCGAGGTTTCCGAAGATTCTGGACAGCTGCTCGTGGCTGTATGTCTGGGCTGGATCATGGGACTCGAACTGGCTCAGGTCTGTGTCCCGTTGCTCTTGGCTCGAGCGATGTGAGTCCTGGGGCAGCACGGTCTTTGTTATGTCTCTCAGCCATGCCTCAAGGTCGTCCCAGCGGACTGCAGGACAGGGTGAGCTCGACATCTCGGCTCACTGTTGGCGAGAGAAGCACAGCACACACAAAAAGAGACAAAATGCAAGTTTGTTTTAGGGTCAAATGAGCTATACTCATACGGGCTAGGCCGTTTATGAGAATTTCGGGGCTAACTGATGCCGACAGTTAGCGGAGCCAATTTCGTGGGTATGGATAAAGCCCACAATAGAGATTTTGACAGGCGGTAGCCTGGGGGTCGTCTAATGACGCCGGCTCTGATCGTTACTCTATTCACTTTCCTGGGGTCTCTCTTAGGTTCTGTCTGTAAGTGAAATGAGAGAAACAAATCACAACAGAAATGGAGAAAAATTTAAATAAAAACAAAGTTGAAGGTAGGGAAGATCAAAGGGAAACACAACACAAGGAAGTGAATTGGTCTGTAATGAAATGTCACAAGCAATAACACGGGGAGTGTTATAAAATAAAAATAAAGAGGCCTAAGCCTATAAACACTGACTGAGTTCTGCCAATAGATACACAATAAGGGATTAAGGTGTTAGACTTAATGTAAATTAAGGCTTTCTGGTGTCATCAAATTGAGTAAATATGTATGCAGGAGTCCGAGGCAAAGGTTTTACTAAAATAGTGATACAACAAAAGGGAAATTATGATAACTGATGGTGATTTATCAGAATAACCTAAACTAGTTTGAATTGAAATTCAACTAAGCATGCAAGGGGAGGTTCAAAATAATAAAAATAAGGAAGGAAAGAAAATTAGAATGATGACAGTGATGTATCAATACTAAAATTAATTAAACTGAAATTCAGAATGACTTCCTATAATCCTTACAATAACACTGAAGTTATTAGTATTGCTTATAAAAATAATCAAACGAAAAGGGTAGCAATAAAGCACTTACATGCAGACTGGGACTGGGTGGACTATCAATAACTGAGTGAATCAAGTCTAAGCTTTAATTCGAAAAAGTGTTTTTTTTTTTCGAACTTCACTTAAAGTGTGACAGTCAAAAACAGGAAAAAAAAGGAAATGTCTAACTCCAAATAATATCAGCATAAGCTAAGCTTTGAATGCAGTTAAGTATTTGAGAGAGAAAATGAATGCAGAGAGAGGAAAAGAAATTGAAAGCAGGTATTATCTGAGGACGCCACCAGAGGGCGTAATTGTGCTCGCGCAGGCTGACGTCAGTGGGAGGCGACGCTCACGCAGGATGACGTCGGTGAGGGCACGTGATTTGAGAACTGCCACACACCTAGAAGCTGCCCTCTAGTGTCGGTGACGTGATTCAGCAATTTAGACAGCAGATTTTTTTATCTGTGGAAATCACGAGTATTTCGCGCTCTGTTGCATGCGGAAAATTACACGAGTTTCATAACATGTGACTAACAGGAATTACACATCTATTTAATTACACATTACATATGAAACGGTTTAAATAAAACAGGCATTAAAACTTCCGTTTTTAATTAATCGAGCTGTGAGTAAACAGGCATTAGACTTCGGTTTACTTACACATTATACATGAAACGGTTTGAATAAACAGGGATTATCTTCTGTTTATTTCAGCTGTGAACAGGAATTTTTTCTTCTGTTTACTTACAGCTATGAACAGGAATTAAACATCTGCTCATTACAGGAACAGGAATTACTGCATCTGCTCCTCTCCCATAAGCATTAATCAAAGTAGCACTTTATGATAATGCGTAGGTTTACGAAATTGGATCGCGAGGCCAATTTCTGACCAGGAGCGTATCGTTAACGTATTATATATAATAAGGCCTATTACGACTGAAAAACTGAGTCACTGCTCAGGTCAGATTTACGTCTTCGTCCTAAAAGAGATCCTTTCGTCTTCATTTAGTCGGTTTAAATCGTATTACATGAACTAACTGTAAAGAGTTTTGCTTCGTCTTTACAGAGACAAATGTAATATCATGAACTGCAGTTTTAGCACTTAACAGTGATTAAAAATGCTTAGACATTTTTGAAACTGTTAATTTGAAGAGCTGAGCTGGCTTTGTGCCTAACGTCAGCTGAGTGAGTTCGCTTTATAGCGACTTACCTCACAATTCAAAACGCGCGTGTAACGTTACAATTATTAATACCAATAATACACATTCACTGAAACTGAATTTTGCCCACCAAATAAAGTTTGAAACTGCCCGCATTCTCCACCAAAATGTAGCGAATACGACTTTGGGTAAATTTGAATTAGCTCAATAATATAGGGAATTTTGGAAATATTAATAATTATGACTCATGGTCATAATTCATAAGTCGCATATACATTTATTTTATCAATTATAGAGATTAACTGGTTCTGTAACTGATCTAATCGTTATTCGTCCAGCGAGTAACGGTGAGATTATCACAGTTAAGAAGGGTTATCTCTTTACAAACTCCAAGAAAGTTTAGGTTCTGGCCACGAACAGTAAACTTTATGAGTTTATTAATTAAAACTACTGAATGTAGTCTAATATCGAGCTTGTAGCTGGATCTTTTGTTTCATTGACTTTAGAATGGTGGGTTTTCAAACACAGAGACAGTGAAAAGTATAAATGGTTTTTAATAAATGTGACTAAAGATTATATGAGCTACGAATAGAAACGTACGTAAAAATGCAAACAATAAACACAAACAAACATTTAAACAATAATAACATACGTGATAAGAATAAAATGAAATGAAAGAAAGAAAGAGAGAAATAGAGAGAAGGGAAAAGCTAGTAATTGTTACATACAGAAACCTAAACGACGGACCCCAGAAAAGCAGCTTTTATCAGATAAATATACTTGCACGTCTGTTCTCTGTTTGGTTGATGCTGAAAGCGCGGACGAGGTCCTGTTTCGACTGCGTCTTCCGGTGTCGCGGGAAGCTTGAAAAGGCTCACTGAAATGTAACGTTACCGAGAAAGTTCGTCTTCATCTTCCGTGAAGGAAGAGGCAAATATAACTTAGTTGCAAAGGAACGGCTGCTACGACTCGAACATGTGTTTGTCCGAGGCCTTCCGGGATGTTCCTCGGGGAAGCGTCGCGCCGGTAGAAGAGGAGGAAGGATGAGAGCGAGGTGAGAGAGAGAGAGGTGAGAGAGCCCGCTGTGTTTTGAAGGAGCTCAAGTCACGCCCCCTTGCGTGCGTGACCCAATCGCCTGGGAGGACGTATTGTGGTCATGTCCTTTCATTTGGAAAGGTACACGCCTCTTCTAACTAATGCTGGCGGAATAAACTTCGTTCATAAACATTTATAAAACTGGTATTAATCAAATAATGCATCCTCTAATATTCTGTGCTAAATATTCAACACCGTTGTGTTCTTCTGAACAAAACAATACCGCGAATGACAATTCTGTTAGTCAACAACACAAAGAAACAGGATTTCTCGTGATTACATGCATATTAAACTGATTACATATCAATAAAGCTTATAGATATCGTATTTCGGGTATAAGTATCATAAGCACAGCAAGAAATACATTTTAAACATTTTAAAAAGGTAATTTTGACCACAAGTGGTCGGGCATGATAAGGAGTCTGTGTTTTGTGTGTGTGTATGCAGAGTCGTGCACACGTGGAACCGCGTGGTGAACTTTGTCCTTCCTTTTCAGGGTGAATATCTTCTTGAGTTGATGAGATTAACTCAGGGGACCTGACCGAGCATCTGCTAACACTGTTGTTTTGTTTTGAGGGGTTAATCAGTACCTTTTGTTTGTTGATTAGATTTGATTGATCAACACAAAGGCAGACCTGATCATCTGCTTTCCGTTACAAAGTTTATGTTTATTGTAAAGCAAATGTGCTGAAATACAAAATATGTATTTTTCAAAATAATTTGGACTCTAATATTGTTAGACAATCAAAACCATATGGCTAACCAAGTTGTGTTCCAAATTTGAAGTTGATATAACAAAAATTGAGCCTACACTGTAAAATATGTTGGGTTGTTTTAACCAATGTTTGGGTCAAATATGGACAAACCCAACCATTGGTTTCATTTTTTATATAACATTTTTGGTAACACTTTATTCTGGGGTCAAATTCTCACTTTTAACTACCGTAGTAGCATGTATGTTACTAGGATTTTAGCAGTTTATTAGTGCTTTTAAAGTACATATTAATGCCTTATTCTGCATGACCATATTCTACTGTACATCCCTTAGTTCTACCCAATACCTAAACTTAACAACTACATTACTAACTATTAATAGGCAGTAACTAGGAGTTTATTGAGTTCAAATTTGTTACTAATAGTTAGTTAGTTAAAAGTGAGAATTGGACCCTAATCTAAAGTGTGACCAAATATTTAATCCCAACGGTTGGGTTTGTTCATATGACCCAAACATGAGTTGAAACAACCCAGCATTTTAAAGTGCTCTAAAAGGTTTAAAGTACAGTTTCCATGGTAATGCAGTGTCCAATTTCAAAATGTTTTTTATATGATGAATTTTGAGTATTCAAATGATACCTAATTTGTGATCAGAGAAAAATGGCAATAAAAAAAGCGTGCCAGCATCTATGATAATAAATAAAGCATCATCAATGCCAATGTTTGGGTCTGTGGAGATTACTGATAGATTAAATGACATGATTGGATTTTCAGCAGTATCCTTCCTTACAATTCCTGTATGACATCATATGAGTCAGATGCATCACATGCCCATTGACTCTCATTATCTCATAAGATTAAAGGGATAGTTCACTTTGAAATTAAATTTTGGTATGTTTTAGCTTACCTCAAGGGCATCCAAGATGTAGGTGTCTTTTTTTCCGCAATAGTTTAAATTTTGATATTTTTTGGTCAAACCGTTCTTGTCTGTCAGTCATATAATGCAGGTCTATGGTCACGGTCTCAAAGAGCATGCACAGAGTCCAAATTAAAACAATTCCCCATCGTCCAAATTAAACAATTCCCCATCATACTGTAAGTACACATTGATGGCCTAAGACACGAAACGAGCGGTTTGTGTGAGAAAACTAACAGTATTTATATCGTTTTTAGCTCTTATACACAGCCACGTCCAAGTGATCTGAGGGCGCTCGCGCATCCTGGTGTGTGAAGTGTACGCAGACTGGTGCATAGATATATACACTAGATGTCGCCTTAAAGACATTCGTTCCAATGAACTGCCGAAGACAAAATATAAAATGTATTGATTTTAAAGAAGTAAAACATCACTATATGTATTCAGTGACAGAGAAGTATTAAAAAAAATCATTTTGCTAATGTTTGATTAGAGCCCTGGGTGTCATGGGTAGGTGTTAGTAGCCGGTGGTCTGGAGCCTTAAGTCGGCTTGACTGGAGTTGTAGCTGGAGTCAAGCTGGAAGTTTGACCGGGTGTATCTCGGGAGCCAAGCCGAGTTGAGGCTCCATACTCTGGGCTTAGGGGATCCCTTATAGTTGCCCCCCATGCCTGAAGTATGGAGCCTTAAGTCGGCTTGGGTGCCCGGTCAAAGCTGGACAGGAAGTGGCTGTATCTCAGAGCCAGACGGTCCCAGGGACTCAGGAATGTGGGGAATTTACTGTAGGGTCCCTCTGGGACCTCTCCATGCCCGGAATCTCAAGCCTTAACTTGGCTTGGCTCCCAAATTATGCCCGGTTTACACAAGGGACTTTAAGACAAAACTTTCTATCTCGTTTGAATGAATGTGTGTAATTTGTAGGCCTATCTAAATATAGTTGCAAATTAAGGTAGTAAGTGAGGTAAGGTTAAAATGTTAGTAAGGTAAAAGCACACAAAGAAATGTTATCTTTAAACACTTTCAGAAAATGTATCAAAGTTTGCAATTAGAAGGATTCCCCATTGAAACACATAAGGTGGGCTTAAATGGTTCCACAGTGAGTAATGGTGAAAAAAAGACAAAAATTTAAGATACAGTATGTTTACAAATACATGCATGGAGCTTAAATATACTGTGGACTAAGTATCATAGTAATTTTCATTGTGCCCACATTGAGAAATGTAACGTTTTTTTTTTTTCATTCAAGGTTAGCTTGTGTTGGCTATAGTTTGCATGCGTTTTGTGGCACTGTACCATTTAAGCCCATCTTAAAAAAAAGTTAATTTATGAAAATAATCTTCTCTACAAAACAATTTATGATGTATTTATTTGTAAATTTATTTGTAAATTAATATAAAATGAATCGCAAAACATTTACCATTTGCAGTTCACTGCTTAATTCTTTGGCAGTCTCGCCTTTCATAAGGCTAATGGTTTGACCTAGAGATTGGCTTTGAACGCAAGCTAATAAAACTCATCTTTCCAT
Organism: Scardinius erythrophthalmus; assembly: GCF_964197995.2. Taxonomy (NCBI): domain Eukaryota; kingdom Metazoa; phylum Chordata; class Actinopteri; order Cypriniformes; family Leuciscidae; genus Scardinius; species Scardinius erythrophthalmus. The sequence continues at coordinate 12,506,480 of NC_138243.1, forward strand.
TTAAAGGAGAACTCGGCAACTCTAGCGAACTCTAGTCACTTCTTCGCTGATTTTCTCTTTTGTTGTTGCATGTTTTCCCCACGAGCTCCCCCTACAGCTGTGGGGGGGGGGCGTATATTTCACAACACGGTCGTAAAAAACTCACTTGCGGCGGCCTCCTCCCCCTCTCTACTGCTGCTCATGTGCGTTTGTTTTGATCAGAGCAAGCCAACTGAATCGTGTGGAGCTATGTCTACCGAGGTGGGTAATCTGGTAATACATCATACATGCGTGTGTGTTTATGTCGAATTGCCGTAAAGCAATTCGTGTTTCGCGCTCGTTCTCGTTCTCGCTTCTCACGAGACTTCCCATTTCTATCTTGCCGGGACGGTAGTCCCCAAGTTGCAAGGTTGGTTTTCCGCCTGGGAACGCTGGGGGGAGCGGGGAAAGTCACCAATATCACCAGAACAGGTTGAATCCAAATGATTTCTAGACAGTTTGATTAAGTTAAAAAAGTTACCAAGTTCTCCTTTAAAGAAAAATAATATAAAGTGATAAAGTACTATTTGTTCATACACAAAAAACAATACATAAATCTCTTATTTGACCAAATATCAATGTAGTTACCAAAGAAATGGCTGAAAATTGCAGAAATATGTTGATTTCTGAAGGGTCCCGAAACACCAAAGTTTTGGGGTGACTTTGTGTGAGGTCCCTTGAGACAGCATGCACATGGGTGGGGCTAACTCAACATTGCCAAATGTGATTGGTATGCAATAAAAAGTGCCAGGGAAGTAACAAATCACTGGATTGGTTAAAATAATGAGCAGCATAAAATATTTTTTATTTTATTTATTTTTACTTTAGAGTTGAAAGTGGGCTTAAAGAATAAATGGGCTTAATGGGTACACTTACCCTAAGTTTAAAGGTAATAACAAGATAAGTAAAACATGTCTTTCAAACTGCTGCATGTTTCTCCTTTTAGCCTTAAACAGGCTGCAAAGCATGCCAACGGCATCTCTTTAAAAATAAATGCAAAACTAGGCCGTGAGGTAAGTCAGGTGAAAGAAATTATGTGTAGGATGTATTAAACATATTAAGCCAAAAGAAAAGACATTTCTCTTTCTAGTGAACCAAGCATGAACGAAACAAATCATCTTGTTTGCATGTTGTAAATGACTCTAGGCTTTTACTGTGGGTCTTGCATTTTATTAAAAGCCCCAGCTGGAACCTCATATAGTCCTCAGGCAAAGACAACAGGAAAGCCTGATTTTCTTTTTCCTGTGCAGTTGCGATTTTAGAGAGAGAGAACGATCTATTGCAGTGGTAAAACAAACAACAAAATGAGTAAATTGACAAGCTGCTTTCACTTTGGGCATGTAGAAATATTTAAACACTTTAGATAGGACATTCAAATTTTAATTTGATGATTGCACAGATGGAGGATGCACACTATAGCTCCATCATGCCGATCTAATGTGCTTTTTAGTTTTGTTGATATAGTGCAGCCTCAGTGTTTAGCCCATACAAATCTTCATTTTTAAATACAGGAAGTATATGTAATTAGCAAACTTTCATTTGGATAGGTCAATGGAATCATATGATGGTGGTAGCACACTAGGATTTTTGATATTTTGGTTTTCGATCTGTACATCTATGAGTCAGCGGAGTAAATCTTTACCAAAGAGCTTCAATGAAAATGCAAGGACAGAATACAGAGAAATAAAGGATCTGTAGTCGCTGAGGACTTCGGGTTACTACATTTAGTGTGATTGTCTGGAATGGTAGTTCTACCATGTAAGAGCCTTAGAAGTCTTTATCACAAGAGTCCAAGTCGAGTCTCAAGTAATTTCATCTCTAACTTAAATTATATGATTTTTTCTATTATCTGTTTTGTTTGTAACAAAGGTGCCAAGATGTAATGGATATTGTATATCTAGGCTGTTTATTATGTTATAGTCCTTTACAATGTACAAAACAATTGACCAACAAGAAAAACACTACAACAATATTAATGCGAGTAGTCATTTTCAATACAGTCGCTAAGTGAGACACCGGCCGTGGTTTGTTAAACAGCGTTGCTATTGACGACAAAATATCAGACCTCAGAATGTTTCCAGCTGTTTAAAGTCGATATAGAATTGTATGCATGTTGATTGCAACACATTAAAATATGGGAAAAACTGTATGCATTAACATTCTCTCTCTCCCTCTCTCTTTCTCTCTCTCTCTCTCTCTCTCTCTCTCTCTCTCTCTCTCTCTCTCTCTCTCTCTCTCTCTCTCTCTCTCTCTCTCTCTCTCTCTCTCTCTCTCTCTCTCTCTCTCATACACACACATTCAAGGGTAACTCTCGCCAAAGTGCAACCTAGGGTCTTTTTGTTAATCTACCCTTGGCAAACTTTCGTTTAAAAGCATAATTAGAATGGAAACGCCACTTTTAAGTTTGACCATATTTTCGTTTTCGGTCAAATTGCCTTTTGAATGGGAGTGTTTGGGGCACTTCTATGATATCATCAAAAATCGCTATTTTTAAAACACTAAGAAGGCTCGACACAACATGAAACTTTGCTCGAAGTATCACCAGGGGCTCTACACATGAACTCAAGCATTGAGAACATTGTTTGTGTACACAAAGTTTACTAAAAAGAAAGATTTTGAACAACTCACTGTAGCTGTGTCCGCCGGCATTTTGACAGTCAAAAATAGTCGATCTCCGAATGCAACGTAACAGGTAAAGATGGAAAGCTCCTAAAGCTTAGTTCCATATAAATGCACGGATAATTTGTTGTTTTGTCGTTAGTGAAAATCAATATTGACCTTGTATTTGAAAAAGGATGCTCATATAAGAAGCAATACTAAAATTCAGAGTCAGTTCATTCGCATTCGGAGATCGACTATTTTTGACTGTCAAAATGCCGGCGGACACAGCTACAGTGAGTTGTTCAAAATCTTTATTTTTAAGTAAACTCTGTGTCCACAAACAATGTTCTCAATGCTCGAGTTCATGTATAGAGCCCCTGATTATACTTCGAGCAAAGTTTCATGTTCTGTCGAGCCTTCTTTTAAAAATAGCGATTTTTGATTCTATCATAAGTGCCCCAAGCACTCCCATTCAAAAGGCAATTTGACTGAAAACGAAAATACGGTCAAACTCAAAAGTGGCGTTTCCATTCTAATTATACTTTTAAACGAAAGTTTGCCATGGGTAGATTAACAAAAAGAACCTATGTTGCATTTTGGCGAGAGTTACCCTTTAAGAGAGAGAAAAGCCATAGGCTACAAAAAGCTGGATAAAACGTAGTGCTAGGTTTAAATGCTAGATTTTTCATTCATGTTTTCAACAGGCTGGCAATCCAAAGGAACCATGATAAAAAAAATTATATTGTTGTTTTTTTGTTTTTCATTATTTAATTATTTAATTTATATTTTCTTTGCATATAGCCAATGTGACATTAATAAATCCAAATCCGAGTCAGTAACTCAAGTGCAGTAACCATCTCTGCTTCATAGGTAATTTTTTCTTGTGTACAGGACAATCAGCAGATGCGTATCACTGTAAAAATAAAATAAAAAAATTGCTGCCTTAAATTTGTAAGTACAATCACCTTGTATGTTTAAGTCATTTCAACTTAAATTACATTAAACTGTCTTTAAAAAAAATAAAAATTAGTTGAATATTGTATAACACAAAAATTTGAAAATTGCTTAACTTATTTTGATGAGTAAAAGCAATGTAAAACCATGTTGTCAAAACTTTAATCATATAATTTTTTACAGTCATGCTCACGGCAAGTATTCAGTTTTTCCATAAACGCATATCCCATTTATGACACTTCAAACAAAAAGCTTTGAACAGTGACTTTCCATGTCCCATAGTCCGTATTCCTCACTTTATTATTTAATTTACTTTGTTGTTGTTGTTGTTGTTGTTCAGAGAAGATGTTGAGTAAAAAATGATGAAATGAAATGCTTTAATATTTAATCAAGTAGCTACAATGGAACAGCATTATTTAAGGTATAATTTAAAGCTCCCTCTTTTAGTTACTAATGCATCGAAACAATACAATGATACAACAATACATCGTTACATACAACAAAACAAAATAATAAACTGGCTTTTATGGAATTTAGTTAGTTCTTATATATATATATATATATATATATATGTATATATATATATATATATATATATATATATATGATTGGTCATATTTTAAGAGGTCTCTTTCAGCAAATCTCTGAATTATTAAAGGCTGATGAGCAGTGCACGGAAAAGATGGTTGAAGAGATTTTTTTTTATTATTATTTTTTGCCTGCGGGCACACAAATGCATGTTTCGCATATGGAGGCTGCAGTCCACTGAAATGAAACAATCCACATTCTCTCTCTCTTCCTCTTTTTCATATTGTGCCACAAGGGACAGAAGTACTTTTATGAAATAGTTTTCTTTTTTCTTTTTTCTTTTTTTTTTTTGGCTCTTCTCACACTGAATATGATTTGAACACAGCTGAAATGACTAATGGGAAATAATCCAGTCTTTTAATGGCTCTATGACATTCGTCTTTTGGGGTTCATTACCATAGATATATGTATTTGTGTGAGTCATTCTACTGTGCTGTAGTGTAATTGGATTTTTGGCTGGGTTTCATGTTGGTCAACTGAAGGGTCAACATTTGAAAAGTCATGTTATGATCTCTTTTATGCACTTTTATACATGCAGCTATTGCTCTTGATTCTTGATCAAGATAAAGTGCTGTAATATCATTTCAAAAAAGGAGCTAAAGAAAGACATTCATTTTATCATCGCTGATTGCTCAGAGACATATTATAAAACTCTCCCCTATATTTAACACACTAAATTACAGGATGTTATGGCAACAATATGTGCAGAAAATAAAAGTTTATATCTCTGTAAAATAATTTTTTTTTATAGTGTAACTGACCAAGAAATAGAATTTGATGGAAATCATGAGACATTAGCATCACTATTGTTAGTGGAAGAAAATATGTACAGTTATTATTATAATAACTCTCTACTGAATTTCAGAATTGTATTTCTCAAGATTAGGAAACAAAGATTCGCTATATCTGTCTTGTGGTGAATAATGTGTCCGGACGCTCAGATGTGGCTCTAAAGTAATGAGCTCAATAATGCAAATATAAATAAACCCAGCCCCGGGGTTTCAGACCGACCGCGCTGTCCTTGGATCAGAGAGAGTTGAGGAGGAAATGCCCCGTGTGATGTGATTTGTCATAGATAGTGAACGAGTCCAAGGGTATCTGCACAGAGCGAACACTGAACTTTCTTTTATAAGACATACAGTACTTAGACTGAGTGATCTACTGATTCACAGTCATTTTGTTGGTCATACATTAAGCAGGAATGTGAGTATTGTGATGATATTAATTCGTTTTTTTATTCAGACATTAAGTTTCCTAAGGGGAGTTTCATTAGATTAGTTTCATGATTCTTCCTGATTTAAATGGTAATAATAAATATTTATTAAATCTATATCAAAATATAAAAATAAAATAAAAAATGGGAAAAAATGACAAAAGCACATAACAAAGCAACTAAAACAAAAATAAAAATCTAAAATAGAAGTTAATTCAAAATAAAACTAAAATAACACTGGTTTTATATATGTATGTAAATGTTGCATTTTATTGTTATATTACACAATATAAATGTAGTAAAATAGTGCCTAGATTATGTTTATTAACTAGATTTAAAATGTTTGGTTCAATAATCTGATGGAAAAAAAGTTATTTGAGAAAATACATAGGCCTAAATATTAAGATAAATAAAACATCATCAATAACATCAAACAAATTATTATTGTTATTATTATTATAATTTTTTTTTTTTTTGCTATTTTGCCTATACAGAAAAACCTACACATCCAAAATCAACACAATTATCAGACATTCAGGCATCATAAAGGAGACTTCAAAGGCAGTTCAACAAGAACAAAACTCACTGGAAGAGCACTTTTGGCAACCTTTTTTCCTTCTGTTTGAAACTTCTCTCATTTGCTCACTCTTTCATGTTTGCTATATGTGAAAAAGAAAGCAGGAGACCCTGTGCACAGCAGCTGACCTCCCGTTGTTTGCAAGGCACAGTGGGATAATTGGAGCCTTGGGCCGGATTCTAGTAGAGAAACAGCATGACTTTACTGACAGGTTGAGCCTGACATATGTCTCACTTAGCGCTTCACTGCCGACACAATACAAGCTAATCACTACATGTTTCTGCTACTAATTAAACCTCGCTAATATGATCTAATTACAGCTCTGCCCATGAGGAAGTGAGGTTAATTTTACTTTCCTAAATAAAGACAAAATGCAGTCTAGGTTATCACCTTGGCCTATAGAGTGTAAGTAAGTGATCATCCACTATTTGACTTGGCTCTAAACCGCATTTGTTGTGCAACCGTGTGATAATTGAAGTTGCTGAGGGTTCAGCCAGGCAAAACTTATTAGCATAATTAGTCAGTTACCTATTTGTTGGAATTTACAGCCATGCTCATCTCCTATAACTGTGTCAAAAATCTTTCACCTTGTCTGATTTATTGCCATTTTTTGCTGCTACAATTTCGATGTGTTGTTGTTCTCTTGTCAGTAATTGCAGGACTGTCAGTGTATCTGTCACTACTGTCATAACTGTGAATATGATTTAAATCACATGCTATTATACTGCTCTTACTATTTTTGTGTATACTGTGAACTATGGCTGTAAGAAATGACTATTTTAATAATCGATTCATCTGTTGATTATTTCTGTGATTAACTGACCAATCGAATATTCCACATTGAAGTCTGTATACAATTTATGCTAGATTGTGTGAAAAAAAGTTAAAGGAACTGTATGTAAGATTGTGGCCAAAACTTGTACTGCAATCACTTTCAAATTACTGTAGAGTGGGGTATCCCCTCCCCCTCCCCCCTGACTCCAGGTTGCCAGATAGGCTGACATTTTTTATCCGACACGTTTGTAGCTGCAGCTGTGGTAACTAGGGCAGAGCTGGCAACTCGGATGCCGAAACACTACTGACTTCGTGATTTATACACTGAAAAAAACTACTTGTAAGATTTACTTAATAAAATCCTCGTAACAATTTGCACAAGTATATTTTAAGTAAATTTTACTGCTATAATATCAAGTACAACTTACCTGTCATTATCAAGTAAAATCTACTTAGTATTGAACGTAACGCTCATGAAGAAATTAAGTAAAAATGACCTATTTACATTTCATTTAGAAGCTATATTTATTTAAAGTAATTAAGTAAAGTTTATTTATTGTTTTATAATTAGGAAGCTTGCTTTTATGAAGTTATGAAGTAAATCTTACCATTTAATGAAGTAAATAAGTAGATTCTATTTATTTATTTTTTTTTCATTTACTTAGTTTTATGAAATTATAATACTCCCTATAATTATGTAAACATTGCTAATTTATTTTTTATAAATAATCCTGAACATAAATAAATGAACATTTTCTCTATATTTTTCACAAATCACACAAATAAAATCCAATTAAACAGTTTATTTCAGTCATCAAAAATTGTTCTTCATACAAAAATGGACATTCACAGTCATCTCTTGACACAGGTGCATTCAGTTAAACTTCAGAATTATACTGTAACCCTTGTTTTAAACAAAAATGTATTTAAAAACAAATTCATGCAAAACATTCAACAAGAACTTTAAATGGTTAGTTCACCCAAAAATAAATTCTGTCAGTAATCACTCTCCCTCATGTTGTTCCAACCCCGTAAGACCTTCGTTCATCTTCGGAACACAAAAGAAGATATTTTAAAGAAGGTTGGTAATTAAACAGTTGCTGGTCCCCATTGACATCCATAGTATTTATTTATTTTTCCTACTATGTAAGTCAATGGGGTCCATCAGTCGTTTGGTTACCGACTTTCTTCAAAATATCTCTTTGTGTTTAGCAAAAGAAAGAAACTCATGCAGGTTTGGAACAACTTGAGGGAGAGTAAATGATTACAGGATTTTCATTTTTGGGTGAACTATCCCTTTAAAGATGAAGTTGTATTAAATGCTAACGTATGATAGAATTGTTTAAACATTCAGCTGTTGATGTATTAATAGATTAAAGTTGTAATGGTATTCTTTAAAGGGTTAGTTCACCCAAAAATGAAAATTCTGTCGGTAATTACTCTCCCTCATGTTGTTCCAACCGCGTAAGACTTTCGTTCATCTTCGGAACACAAATTAAGATATTTTTTATTAAATCTGAGTGCTGGCTCACTCCTCCATAGGCTTCTAAGACATTATAACTTGCTGGCCCAGAAAATGTATTAAAGACATTGTTAATATAGTCCAAGTGACTCCAGTGGCTCAATCTTAAGTTTATAAAGCGACGAGAATACTTTTTGTGCGCAAAAAAAAAATAAAAAAAATAACGACTTTATTCCACTATTCATTTACTTCTCTCTGGGCCTCAATTGAGTTCACGTAGTATAACTGCGCAGCGCTTCTGTGTTGTATGTCACACGCTGGTCACACGTAGGCTCACTATTGGCCAACGCTGGTCATGTGTGTGATGAGTGTGACGTACAACACAGACGCGCTGCGCAGTTATACTACGTGAAAAAACTCAAGGCCCAGAGAGAAGGAAATGAATAGTGGAATAAAGTCGTTATTTTGGGGTTTTTTTGCGCACAAAAAGTATTCTCGTCACTTTATAAACTTAAGATTGAGCCACTGTAGTCACTTGGACTATATTAACAATGTCTTTAATACATTTTCTGGGCCAGCAAGTTATAATGTCTTAGAAGCCTATGGAGGAGTGATCCAGCACTCAGATTTAATCAAAAATATCTTAATTTGTGTTCCGAAGATGAACGAAGGTCTTACGGGGTTGAGGGAGAGTGATTACTGACAGAATTTTCATTTTTGGGTGAACTAACCCTTTAAAGAATACCATTACAACTTTAATCTATTAAAACATCAACAGCTGAATGTTTAAACAATTCTATCATACCATAGCATTTAATACAACTTCATCTTTAAAGGGATAGTTCACCCAAAAATGAAAATCCTGTCATCATTTACTCTCCCTCAAGTTGTTCCAAACCTGTATGAGTTTCTTTCTTCTGCTAAACACAAAAGAAGATATTTTGAAGAATGTCAGTAACCAAACGACTGATGGATCCCATTGACTTACATAGTAGGAAAAAAAAATACTATGGATGTCAATGGGGACCAGCAACTGTTTAATTACCAACCTTCTTTAAAATATCTTCTTTTGTGTTTAGCAGAAGAAAGGAAATCATACAGGTTTGGAACAACTTGAGGGAGAGTAAATGATGACAGAATTTTCATTTTTTTGGGTGAACTAATCCTTTAATCTTTCAACTTTTGGGGAGAATTAAGAAGGATGGATACATCGATTGAATCTCGATGTTTGAAGTTCTCCATCAGCACCATGGACGACCAGCATTTTAATGATGTGCTGAGTGATGTCACTGTAGCTGTCCTCCTGCATACAGTTTAGAAGAAAAAATATAATTCTTTTGAGAAACAAAAATAGAAAGTGACTTCATTATCACAACAGAATGAACACATACACATACTAAAAAAAGACCATATGGTTTAGATTATGTTAAGCCTTTGATGCGTACGATTAAACCGGTGTGATTATATAGTGCATTTCAGGCATTTAAATATACCTAAGTTACCACACACATTGTGTAGGTAACTATAAAGTTTACTTTTTTCTTTCTTTCTCCCACTTCACCGGCCTCTTACTTTCACGTATTTTGGGAGAAGTGGATGAATTTACGCATTGTAAATCCAACAGATCCTATTCTCTAAATTCCAGTGCATACTAACATGGCGATGCCCAAGTAACATGATTACGTGGCCCATGATTGCCACCAATGAATGATCTCTACGATCAACTTATCGCATTTAGAAACGCAGCCCTGCTTATTTTGAGACCTCATTTATGCACGATTTAGTGCGATTGAAAAATTTTAGCTTTATGTTGTCAGTGATACAAGTATTTCAAATGAACATGATTTCTTAATGTCTAGTGACATATCAGGGCCATTTTATGATTAATTGAAACACATTTCTTACATACGGTTCCATTAACACTTTACAATAAGGTTCATTAGTTAACATTAGTTAATGTATTAACTAACATGAACTAATGATGAGCATTACATTTGTTAATCTTTGTTAATGGTAGTTACTAAAAATAAAGTTGTTCATTGTTTGTTCATGTTAGTTCACAGTGCTTTAACTAATGTTAACAAGATTTTAATAAAGTATTAGAAAATGTTGACATTAACATTAACAAAGATTAATAAATACTGTGTAAGTGCAGTTCATTATTAGTTCATGTTAACAAATGTTAACTAATGAACCTTAAAGTGTTACCAAAATAATAATAATAAAAATTAATATAAAAAGTAATGCAGAGGTCTTCCCTGCTCCTGAGGACCCACTGTCCTGCAAAGTTTCTTTCCAACCTGGCACGTCCTGAGTTAGATGTGTTCCTGTGTCAACATATTTTATTGATTCTGGAACAATATTCCTATCTGAAAGTGCAATGCTAACCATATCCCTACCCCTAAACCTAACCCTACCCATGCGTCATCCCTAAAATCAGAGGGAAAGGATGGTGAATAACACTGATGTAAAAGCACATAACCCTGGTTGTAAGCCTAAACTTGACATAAACTGTAAACTTGTCCCTCAAATCTGATTTGATGAATAGCTGCAGGTCGAAGAAACGGGTGTGCTGAAAGGTACACAATGCTACATCTATGATTAACCCCTAACCCTCCCCTCCCCTCTCCTCCCCCCTCTCCTCCCCCCTCTCCTCTCCTCCCTTCCCTAACAGGCAGCTTTTACCACCAATTATAAAGACCTTTCAGCCCACTTCTCTGACCTGCAGAAACCCATGCTTGAAAACAGGATTTTATTATGTTAAATTCTTTTCATTTTGTATTTTTGCAGATTTTACAAATTAGTCGCCATACTGTATTCCATGATGCAATGGACTTCACTTTCATTTCCAGTGATGAGAAGTATTACCCATGATCCCTTTCTGATTTGATTGGTCTGCAAAAACGTTTTAACACAAAATTGGATTAAATGCAAAATAATTATTTTTATTTTCAGGATGATAACTAGACAGTGCTTGAAGAATCAAACAAACATGTAATACAGTTTGAAATGCGACATTGCATAATGTGTTTTTTTAACACAGTAATTATTATTTTTCAAGTTAGTATTCAGTGTTTTAGAATGCTATAATATCTTAATAATTACTGAATACTACTTTTTTTATTATGTTGAATGCTTGATTCTGATTGGTTGACAAACATTCTAATGTGTACAATTATTTTTATTTTTATTTAAACTAATTACAGTTCCACTTCATCTAATTATTTCAGTCACTTCAGTAAAAGTCCTTACTGCATACAACAGCAAAATAACATAAACCCAAAGACACCGATCAAGCAAACTTTTTTTAATAATTCATTGGCCTGTCATCAGTTATTCTTTAGATATTTTATTCCGTACACAATGACAAAATATGTCATTTATCTTGTATAATATCCTAAACACTTTGAAGGTAAAGGTCAAATTCAAAGGTTGCTAATCGAATGCTGCATGCCACATTATGAGGGTTGTGAACTCTGCTATAGAGTGCAAGGAAACTCACATCATCTATTATGCTATGTCTGTTTTTTAGCATTCTAGAGTGTGCTTCTGCTCCGAGCATGTCCTTTGGGGGACTTGAAATGCTTTTGTGTTTGCTTTATTTGCTATGATTCTTCATTGCAGAGCAGGGCTCTGTGCTCACATTTTTGTTTAGGACAACTTGTTCCTAAGTTACTTTTAAGTAACGTACGATAGATAGATAGATAGATAGATAGATAGATAGATAGATAGATAGATAGATAGATAGATAGATAGATAGATAGATAGATAGATAGATAGATAGATAGATAGATAGATAGATAGATAGATAGATAGATAGATAGATAGATAGATAGATAGATAGATAGATAGATAGATAGATAGATAGATAGATAGATAGATAGATAGATAGATAGATAGATAGATAGATAGATAGAAGGAAACGTAATCAATAAGTTATGATGTTTTAACTCATCAAAATAAGTTAAGCAATTTTCAACTTTTTTTTTATAAGTTACACAAGATTTTTTAAAGTCAGTTCAATGTTATTTAAGTTGAAATGACTTAAACATCCAAGTTGATTGCACTTAAAAATGTAAGGCCCATATTGGCCAGGTTGAGCCAGAGATGGTGCTCCTGGACCACTAAGGTGGACATCGCCAGTCCGATCGCGTAAGCTCACCTATGAGCGCACAGTCCGGGGTTACCCTTGTGCATGTCCATGAGTGCAACGCCTTGACACTCAAATAGGAAGCGGCTTGCCCACAGGCTTTGTAAGCTCTGCCCGTAAGAACGGACGAGAACTCACAGGCCTTAGAGGGGAGACGAGGATCCCCCGTCCAAGAGGTAACGGCTGCCAGACACAGGTGTGTCGCAACAGACCGCACCACTGGATGGATAGCCCTGTAACCCTTCACGCTCCTCCGTCAAGGGTAGTGAGGGGGGAGGAGCTACTCAGGCAGTCTCTGGCAGAGAAAGGTGCCGTCCACGACCTGGCAAGCTCTCCATGAACTTCGGGAAGGAAAGGCACTGAAACGAATCATCCAACGAGACTGTTCGGGACACAGTGGAGGATTCCACACGAGCCCGACAGCCTGTTTCAGCATAGCTGACATCTCTGGATCTGGCTCAGGCAATGTTCCCCAAAGGGGATAACGCAGCCGAGTTGTCATCTCCAGAGCTCAGCTCACCCTCCGATGCTGCAATCGGCATCCTGTCCTCTGGAGGGGCCCTGAATAAAACGGCTGGTCGGTCCATTACAGAGGGACCAGAATGCTCAATGGGGAGCTCCACCGGCTGCGGTGTGATAGAGGATTGAGGGGCCCACAGGCATTGTTTAACAGGCAAGGAAGGCATTACTATGATCCTCTGATCACCCATCCCACACGGCACCCTAGGGTGGGGCGTGGTAATGGGGACTCCACCTTCGCAGACGAAGGCGAGTCTCGATCTCAACACCGTGATAGTCATGTTTTTGCAATGAGAATATGAGCTATATCCACAAAAGCTGAAGCTGTAACCCAAACTTAACCCAAACACGTGATGCAACTAATGTGACCGTCAGAGGGGGACAGGGCGTCATCCAGAAATGCACGGGTGGAATGACATCTTGAAAAATATGCAAACTCACCCGTGTTGCTCTTTCAGGAAATGAAAAACTCTCACCAGTGCCGAGGCACACGGGAATGATCGCGGCAACACTGACAGGGATGGTGCAGCCTGTGCCAATGAAGCACTCACTTTCTTTGCCCCCAACCGGCCGTCAGACAAACAAACACAAAAATGAATGCTGTTAAAGCAGCAGTGGAGAGCTCAGAAGGCTCGCAACCACCGCTGCACTCGCGCTGTAGAAACACCAGCCCTGGGAGAGACTTCCAGAAGAAGCACCGACACACTCGCTCGTTGAATATATCAACACTCTTCATATACACCATCATGAAGACCAATCGGTTCCGAAGCAAAAGACAAGTGGTGCTTGCATCCACTTCCGTATTTATACCCGTGCTGCGGGGCGGAGCGTGGATGCAAAGCTCGCACGGCAATGTGTGCATTGGCTCGTTTTATCAATACTCGAAGATGACAGGCTCCCTAAACGTGATCCCGATCAGTCGACACGTCGACTACGCTGAACGTGAGCGACTGAAAGGGAACTTATTTTTACAGTGTAGATAGAAACATAGATAGATTTGTCATTCCAAAGTCGTAAGAAATTACAGCAATTTATACTTTATAGGAATAACGATCAGTTTTACAATGGTTACTGCTCTGAAATAAAACAACCTTTATAAAACCACCTTTATGACGTATGCAGCCAACAAAGACACAGCTAATAACTAACAAATATGTGAGGGCATAGCTCATGAATATTTAATGAATTACAGGACACTCAGAAGGACACGACTCAATTAATATTCACACGGTATACCTTAATTTCACATTTGGGCGTACATACAGGATGCTGTTTTTAAATGGAGCAGAATGTCCTGTTGAAACATAACTTGCATAAAAAGGAGGGTAATTTTTTTGATAATACCTGTATTATATCAATCAATTAAATTTACCAGTGCAGGCAAATAATTTTCCGCATACTGTACACAGTAATTTTCAATCTCAAATGTTCACGCCGTAGAGCCCTGCATCTGCTGAAAGAACTCGCTGTCAGTAATTTCAGCCTATCTAGAATTTCACTTAAATTGTAAGTCAAGGGTATACAGCTTGTGTCAGCCAGTTTGAATACAAGAAAATCAAAGCTCACCCTCAGGCTGCTCCAACAAAGCCTCGCAATGGTGGAAAAAAGCTGGCATTTTTAGTTACCTCGCTGTGAAACACAAAACGTGGTTTTAACTAAAAATCAGATTCCCTTTTTTTTGCAAGTTAGTCTTTCCGAGAGCATCCTCTTGAAGAATCTGCTGTTTTCACGGTTATCTCTGCCTTGAGTTTACTAGCATTACATCCCATTTCTCTATTCAAAGACATTTCATTGATCATTGTTTTTTTTGTCTTTCTCTTAAAGGGATAAAAATGAAATTAGTCATCATTTACTCACCCTCATGTCTTTCTAAACCTGTATGACCTCTTTTTTTGATGCCACGCAAAATGAGATATTTGGCAGAATGTCCAAACTGCACTTTTCCATACAATGAAAGTGGATGGGAACCAGGGGCAGCCATTGAAATGAGCTGCACCAAAAGTCTGCAGCTACTCTGAAGTGTTAGAGATATGACAAACAACCCATTCACTGTGGGATAATTTAGATGAAGTGAGAAAGATTTAATTCATTTGATGGTGAAGATTTTATTCTCATGGGTAAGAAAGGCGGCATCACTTTTGTCCTCATTTTATCAAGTAATTACTCCAATCTTTGTCTTCAGGTTGACTCATTGGGCAGTATAGCTGCTATTCCCATGGTTTCTGAAAGAACCTCAGTTGAACTTGAGGATAATTGAGATAATGATGATTGTGCTCAATGCATATTGCTAATTTGTATTCACATCGGTTTGTTTAATCCATTTAAGACGAAGTGCTCATGACAGCAAGGTCACTTGAGCTGAGTAAATTCTGTCGTCTCAACTGTAATTAACATCCTAACAATGATGGCATACAATGTGCTGCCATATTTGATTTCTGACTTTTTTTACTGATAGCTGCCAAATGATCCAGTTCTACCAGAAAGACTCGGGAGGCAAAATAACGTAACAAGTATGCATTTATTAACAGCCCAGCAAGCAAGTCTGTAGCTCGCAATCCGAGGGTACGGAATCTGCATTTCCTGCCTGAAGACGAAGGCAGGGGCGCAGCCGACCCCCTGGGAGGTATGGGAGGGGACCATCCTGGTGGTGGTGGGGAGTATGAAGGGGAAGGGACAATCCTCATGGTGGTGGGGAGGATGGAGGTGAATGTAGGCGTCAGCATCTGCGAACTCAGACATGTGTAAGTACCGCTCTTTTATACTGCAAGTATATTAGAACGCGATTGGATAGATGAGAAAGTAATAAGTGACGTAACAATTGAGTCTTCCTGGCAGAACTTATGCTGAAGCTTTCATTTCTGCTTCTCAACGTTTTTTTATTTCTTGGCCATGCATGAGCGTTTCATTTTACATCACAATTGCATGCGGCTGAAGTAATGTGTCTGATTTATTATTCTGATATTTTTATATAATCAAATTTATCTTAACAATGGTCAATAAAACATCTTAGCAATGTACTCTGTCTTTGTATTCATATTGGTTATTTGTTTTTGAAAAACTTGTGTAGCTTTTCAAGAAATGTTTTCTATGTAGTTTATTGATTACATAAAAAAGCTAAAAAAAATGTTGTGTGTTGTAACCATCAATTAAAATGTTAATTGTTAAATAAATGTTAAAATGTTTTTCATTATTACACCATGTGTTCACAAAACATTTTCATTTTTCAAAATACAAATGTAATGAAGTATTTATTCATAAAAAATAAATATCATTGTTTTTTGGGGGAGTCGCACCACATGACATTTATTTTATTTTTTTTCAAGAATATAATTCTATTTTTCTTCATTATGATATCATTAAACCCTTATTTTTTTTACTTCCTAATCCCCAAAAAAAGAGAATTTTTTTTTTATAAGAAAGAAAAACATGCTCATCATAGAAAAGGTGTATTCAGGATGATGTATTATTTGCATTTTTGAAATTTTTGAATAAATAAATAAATGCATCAGTACAAAAGAGAGCATCGTGTCATTGACCCGTGTTGCAGTTCTAAACTGAACCTCATGGTTTTGTACCGTAGTAATCATCATCTGTCTTTTTTGCTTCCTACAGAATGAATACACGTGTCCCAGACCGTTACCTGGAGCTTGGATTGGAGACATACCGACCATACACTAAAGGGAATGTTTTGTTCCACAAAAATAATCCACCGGCGGAGGATTTGTGCCTACCTGCATTCCACTAATGCATCAAGCTTTGTTCTCATGAATCCACTCATGCTGTCAGTGCTTCTTTAATAGACTGTGCTGGATATTACAAATGGCCATCTGAGAGACAGTCAGAACAGAGCATATTTTACTAAAACACATTTGGAGGCCTCAGTTTGTTCTTTAATGCACCTGGATACATGTGTCAGATGGGTGAAGAAGCCTCCGGTGGGCCATACAGAGCATGGTTAGTGCTCAAATAAAGAGCAATGGAACATACCAATGAAAGCTATCCAGCCTTTGATGAATCACTCAGCGTCATTTGACGCATATGTGGACCTATACATAAACTATAAACTTTGTTAATATACCCTAAAATTGACCCTTTCCTTTGTTATTTAATGTAAATCCTTGGAAAATTTGTGTATCAGAATAACTAAATAAAACGACTGAGTTAAAACCTTTATATTTGCTGCTTAATACTGGATTTGGTATGCTTTGAGTTTCTGCAAACCTCTTTGTACAGTTTTATTTGAGGAGATTCTCAAATTGACATGCCCTTCACGACAGTAATAGACTTCTTACTGTTTTACCAAATAATTTAAACATGACCTCTGATCTCACTGACTATGTCAACACTGACTCAATGTTTGAGTGTAAATATGTAGTCTCATTTTATAGGAGAGTGTGTAAGCAAATGTCAAGATCTGAATATAGAGGTATCGTTAAAGTGCTAGTTTAGAGGAGCGTATCATTTGGTGCTGCTAGTTGTGCAGAAATGATACACTTCACCTTTAAAATGGCATGTGTGTTGGAGAAGGGTCATAAAGAGCACGTGTGTGAGTGTATTGGGTGGATATTGATTTGTTCAGGTTCCACCTGCCCCTCAATCATGAAACATTGCCATTTGAAAGTGTAATTTACTTTTATGCTCCCCCACTTTAATTTAATAATTACATTTTTGTAATAAACTGTATGAATTGTACACCACCAAGTTCTGTTTTATAATGAGAATGTTGTCAAAATCAATGGTGAGAAATATACATTTGTCAAATGGAAATTAGTATTGATCAACTTATTCTATTTTTATGAATTTATTATTAAAACTCTTTTTAGCAATATAGATTTTCCAGAAAAAAAAAAAATGTTACTGAGAAGAACCGAGTAGGCCCGACGCATAATTTCACTTGTTGGACATTTCATGTAGCTCATTTGTACATGGAGTATAGAATGCACTACCAAAATTAGTTTGGGGTCTGTCATTTAAAAAAAAAAAAAATGTTTTAATGTTTTTAAAAGAAGTCTCTTATGCTCATATGCTTATTTTTGTGGAGACCATGATACATTACCATTTAAAAAATGTATCTAAAAAATAACAATAATTGAGCAGAAAATCAGCATAGAATGATTTCTGAAGGATCATCTGAAGACACTGGAGTAATGATGCATTCAGTTTTACCATCACAGGAATACATTGCATATATTCAAATAGAATACAGCTATTTTAAATTGTCATAATATTTCACAACATTATTGTGTTTACTGTATTTTTTATTTAAAAAATGCAGCCTTGGTGGGCATAACAGAGAATTCTTTCATAAACATATATTTTTTTTAATTATTCCAAACTTTTGATCAGTAATGTAAAGTTAATATGTTCATAAGGTTTTTACTTTAAAGCTTAGATGGCTGTTTGTGTCTCAAACTTTGGAATTTGCTATTAAGTTTGTGTGACTAAAGGGGCTGTTCACACTGACCATGATTTGCAGCGACAAAATCACCGGAAGACACTACTTTTCAGTAAGTGTTGGCGATTTCTGGCAACATAGGCGACGACGTGGGCATTTTTTTTCTCATTTGTGATATGATTTTTAAAAGCTATGGCCAATTACACACTGCCAGTGGCATCATCTACTAGCAGCCAACAGTACTGCAACCTTCAGCCATTAAAATCTCTGTCATTGTGGCCACAAGTTAGTAAAAGAAAGTTCAAGCTACTTGGCTGCACCCGCATGCTCAAGCCAAGGAAATGTCCTCCCATATTTCACATCTTTGAATGCTGTCAGATCAATATTGGCCTCATAACCCTGAAGGAGAGCCTCTCATTCAGGGTTTGTGCCAGCCCTGCCCTCTCTAAACAAAGAAAGTTCAAAATTCTTCCGGGAATGCCATAAGTATCACTAAATATGTCATTTCTCAAGAGGGGGCTAACATGAAGAGTTTGTCCCGAACCAAGTCCTCAAGGAACACGTCAAGCTGTCTGATATGAGGTCCAGATGGCATATCAGCTCCGGTGTTTTCCTAGTGTTGCATCTCTCCCCTTCTCTCTCTTGCCTGCCGAAGCGACGGCTAAACAGACACAGCACTGTGTTTGACCATACTCTCCCCATGAATTATTCATCAGCCCCCATCCCTTCTTGTTCAGAAAGGAGTTTTGACATTTTGCCCAGTCAACGACCTACTACTGGAAGAGTTCTGTGTTCAGAGGACCCGACTGCATTCAGATATTGGCTGTTGTGTGCTCTATTAACCTCAATCATGATATCCCAAAAGTGCTCAATTTTTCAATTATTTTTAAGTGTGGGCTAGACATGAATTAGACAGACACCTTTGGGAACATTCACGCAGGAAGCGTTTTTGCACTACACTGCTTTTTCATTGTTTTTCTATGTAAATATGTGGTAGATGAATGTGACAATTGCTCTCACGCCTTTCATCAGTTGAAAAGCATTATTGCATCACGGATGATTGACACATGATCATATAGATTGATGTGTCTGCGGCTGGAAAAGATTAGGCCTCATGGGAATATGTCTCAAGAGGAAGAAAACTCGGCCATTCTTGATCTTTAGCCAATGGTTGCACATCCTCCAGGGAGCTTGAGGTTGGAGAAACGATGCAACACCCAGCCAGAAACTGTATTTCCAGAACACATCTCACAGCTAATTAAAAGTTATGAGATGATATAGACTGTCCAGTTCACCCGGCCTTCCAGTTCACCCCATAGACTGTAAAAAAAGATAGACGACGCCCCTTCGCTCCATAGACAGTAAAAGAAATGGACACAGCGACCCCATTGGATTCAACGGAGACAAAGTGAAGTCAATCAGAAACTCTTACTTCCTGGGGGTCGAGCGTACTGCACAGACTCAAACTGAGCTTGACGACGTAGATGTGACGTGAGCAACCCGTCTGTCTTCTAGTAGCTGTGCCAAGAGAAATCTGAATCATTCCCTTCCGAAACTTGCAGAGACAGAGAGTGTGAGTAGGATGTGTCCATGAGCTAGGAGCAGGAGAAACGTTTGCTATGTATTCTGATTAATTATTTTGTCACTTTGCCTCCACGTCTCCCCGATTGCCCGTGAGCTTCTCCTCCTGTCCATACGGTAATTCTCTATTGTGCGACAGAGAGTCGCGTGGTTATGACGCAATCGCCTTTTATACATTTTCGTGTTTCTTTAGAAATAAATAATGGACAAATGGAGTCTTTAAACGCCTCAGATGTGAAGTTATTCGCTGTCAAAGTGAAGCCAAAATGAATGGGAGTCCATGGGATGCTTACAGCAGGTGGGGGTCCGCTAGCCAATGGCGGCGCCCGGGGGTACCTTCAAAATAATAGAAAACCCTGCCCCCCTGCTTCGCTCTCTTCCATTGATGAGAACTGAAGCCGCCAGAGTCCCGATATGGCGCTGACATATTGGAACTTGAGTCTGCGCAGTAGCGATCTCGGGACCAGACCTGCGCAGTAGTGAGCAGGAAGTAAAGCCGCGAAATCAACGCTCCGCCCTCACTCACTCAGGGAGAGTGCATTCTGCACACTTTTTTAAAAATTGATTGCAGTACGACAAGAGGCTTGTTAAAATAAAGTAAATACAATCTCCTCAGTCCTCCGAAGATCCCGAAAAAAATGTCCGTTGGTGCTTCAGTGACTACTTCGCTCAGAAAACCTGTCAATCACAGCTGTCAATCATGATGTTACACCACCGCATCACGTAACTAACTAAAAACCAACTTATTTTTGAAACCAGACACTTGAACTTACATCAGCGTGATAAAAGCTACAGCAAATGAAAGAAACCACCTTTGGAAAAAAGATATTTGAAGTGTAATTTAATTGTTTAGTTGGTCTCACGTCCCGTTGAATAACACGGGGAGGCGGGGCTTATGATCTATACTAGGACCAGTCACCGGGGGGCGATCGAGACGTTTTGGCTTCACTTTTCAGGGCTTGTGCGGCACGCTTGGTTCACCCACACAGAAGTACAAAGTATGGTTAAAAAAGACCCACAACCTGTTAATTAATATGAAACCAGTAGTCTGTTTTATCCATGAGCCAGCAAATGTTTAGTGTTAATGTAGTAAAAGATGAGAACTCTTTAGCATCTCAGCTGTTTTAATGATATTAAACCCCCAAAATAAAAGTTCTGTCATCATTTGCTCACCCTCACATTGTTTCAACCCACGACTTACTTTCTTCCGTGGAACATGAAAGGAGATTATGTACAGTTATTTACTAACTAAACAACGTCACACTACTAAATAGAGCTCAAAGCCTTGTCTATGGCCCTGTTCTTATTAAGCATACATATTTTAATTATTCAAAAGCCAGGGCTTATGGGTATTCCCTCCTGACACAATGCTCATGACTTAACAATATGAGGTTTATTGTACTTAGCGTTAATAGCTTTATTAATGTTTTATTTAAATTAGCTTAACTGAAAAACAAATTGGCTAATCAACAGTATATTACAGAACTAGCTTGGCCAACTGGATCAAAAAGAGACTTTAAGCCTATCAGTATTTTTTAATAAAATGTGGAGGTGTCTCTCAACTGAATAAAATATTAATCAATATTAATCAAACAGAACATGCATGAATAGTGTAAACAACTTTTACATGAAATGTAGCCTAGGTTTCTATGTTCAGTGAAACTATAGAACTCCAGTTTTCTGAGCTATGAAAGACCAGCCTTGAAAAAGCAATACAAGTTTCTTCAGGTTTAAAATTGAATTACTGACCCCAAACTGTTTATAGAATCCGGCAGTCCAACGGACTTGCTGTTCATACGCAGGCGATCTAGTTTTGCCCACTCTTTTCCGTCAGTCTAGCAAAATTGTTTTGAATCATTTAAAAATGAATCAAATATTGTTGACTGAATATCAATTTTTTAGTTTGAATATGAATATTTCAAATACACATTTCATAAAACATTATGAAACCTAAAATGCAGTGAATACAACAAAAACATTGGTAACAAATTACAATATGGTCTCATTTGTTAAAGTCACAATGAAATGGAAGTTGTGATAGTAAGGTACATCTGAGTGAAACTCAGTTTCTTCTCAAACAAGAAGAAGAAGAAAAAAAAATCGGGTAGGACTTGATTTTGTCCATGTGGAATTGGTTGTGGTTTGCTATTGGTCGATTTCATGTGAGTGACAGGTTGTCCCGCCATACAGTTGTTTATTTATGTTACTGTTAATGTTCATTTGTAAATGTTTAAATAAGCTAAGAATAATGAATGCTGTAGAAGAATTGTAAGTTAATGTTAACTGTTGAAACCTCATTGTAAAGTGCTACCAAAACATCACAGCACTGTATGTGATTGAATCATTTCTTTGCACGTCAGGAAGTGTCTGTGACGGCTCTTGATCTCATGTGTGAACAGCTGAGTTACACACTGATTGAGACACAGTTGAGACCCCCCCCATTTAGAAAATCTGTCATTCTGAATATTACAGACCGCCATGTGGTGCAACGTGTCATATCACAAGAGAAGGGCACAGATAACATTATTTTATGCATTTCTCAGAGGCCGCCTTTCACCTTATGGATCTAATATGAATTTGGTGCATTTCTTTGGATCAGACACCTTCAAACTGCAAACCAACCCGGCAATCTGGCAAAGCCAGTGACGAGTTGTAACATTACACAATTCTGACTTTTTTCTTGAAATTGTGAGTTTATATCTTACGATTCTGAATTTTTCTTGCAATTGCAAAATTATATCTCACAATTCTGAAAATATTCTTGCAATTGCGAGTTTATATTTCACAATTCTGACTTTTTTCTTGCAATTGTGAGTTTATAGAGCTGGTTAGTCCCGCCCCTTCCGTAAAACCCCGCTGGACCTCAAAGTTGAAAAATCGTCAATGCAAGTGAATGGGAGAAAATAATTATTTTCTGGTCCCGTTTGAATTGTGCCATGAATGTGAACATAAGCTGTCTGTGAATTTTTTATATAACTTTTCATGTTACGGGTTTGACAGTATATGGTATGATTCTTCGGCTAGCAGTTGTGGAAAAGACATAAAGAGAAAGACTACATGTCGCCTATGTGACGTCACCCCATAAAGTTGACTTACCCGTGGTTTTCACCAACCTCAACGATTTTGTCCTCTCCCTGAAAGAAGGCGATGAAGTGCACCAAAGACACAGCCATGTTTAGCGGGATCCGTGAGCTAGTGTCCGTGTGCGAGTGGTGTTGACGTTTCAAACGCGTCGAGAGTTGTAGTCCACAAAGTGCTCTCACACAAAGTCTAACCGTATCAAACTTCTACCCGCTAAATTGTAGCATTCTTTACACGAAAAGTTATATAAAAAATTCACAGACAACATATGTTCACATTCATGGCACAATTCAAACGGGACCAGAAAATAATTATTTTCTCCCATTCACTTGCATTGACGGTTTTTCAACTTTGAGGTCCAGCGGGGTTTTGCGTAAAGGGGCGGGACTTACCAGCTCTATATCTCACAAGTCTGACTTTTATCTTGCAATTGTGTTTATATCTCGCAATTCTGAATTTTTCTCATGATTGCAAGTTTATATCTCACAATTCTGACATTTTTGTCCTTGCAATTACATGTTTATATCTAACGATTCACAAGTTTTCTCTCAATTGTGAGTTTTTATCTCACAATTCTGACCCTTTTTTGCACCTTTTCTCTTGTTTTTACTTTATAGCAGCCTCTAAAACCTGATGGAAGGCTTCCATCTTGGCTCGGATACACCTAATCTAAAGTTGGTGCATTGCCTCGGATCGGACATCTTCAAACCGCAAACCGATGCAGGAGCTCTGCCAAAGCCCTGGACAAGTTGTTACATTATGCAATCTTTAGGCAGTGGATCCTTTGAGACGCACACAGCTGCTCATGGGACGTCCAAAATAATAGCCAATCCACACGGCGAGTGGCTCTAAATGAAGACTTGTGGCTTTCCGGCCAGACGTGGAGGTAATCAAGCAAATGGAATGGAAAATCAGATTCACAATCACAAGAGACTCATCTTTCCCGTGGCTTCTGGCCAGAGCGAGCGGAGGAAGTGCTGGCTGTGTCATCTCGCCACTACTGGAGCCCATAAATTGGACGCATACAAAAACATGTTGGTCAGGGCAGGGTGTGATCTTGATGGGGTGGGCGTGAGGCAGGGAAAATGAAGAGTTGATCCCCCGCGAGGCGGCGGTAACGAAGAGAAAAAAATGCTCCTTTAAGGGCCGCCAGAAGAGTTTGATCACCCCTTAGAGAGCATCCGAGCATGACAGGAGCTTTTTCCATCAACTGTGTAATCAAGCACAAGCGATTAAATCACTTTCACATCTCAGCCTCCCAGCGACGTGCCTGCTGTGCGCGTGTGGGCGGATACACGTGTGTCCGTGAGTGTGTGAGTTACTGTACAGTGCGGGTAACGCTGAGTCGCAGTGGCAAGATTTGCTCGAAATGTATTCCATCTATAGGCCTATCTGACGGCCTGTCTTTCTTTTATTTTTTTTCATCTGCGCACAACGAGAGAGCAATTACACACATTTAACACGTTTAAAGAGGCCTTGACAAACTTGTTGCATTTCCAGCATGTTTTATTCTGCTAAAGCAATGAAACCAATTGACATTCCCATGGAGTTTACAGAGAGGCACTTAGTGTGCATGACAATATCTTTTATAGCTCACGGAGTGTTTGCTTCAGTTCTGTGCTTTGATGTTTCAAATTCCTTTCACATAACACATTGTAATTATATGGGGGGCATTAAAGAAGCTTAGAAGATCAAATATGGAAACTTCAAAATACAAGTTCATGATTTTTTATAAGATAATATAACATTTTATGCTGATTTTAAAATATTCATGCTTAAAGTCAATAGATATCCTTAATTCATGTTCCTGGCTTTAACGAAAAAATGTCTGCAGGCTGTAAACTTTCATCACAAACTTTCTGCGCATATGAAACACTTCTTTCCTTTAACAGAGTGCAACAGTCGGGTTCCGGAAGCAAACTAAATCAAATTTTCTCCATAGGGGAATTGATTAACTATTATTAAAGACTAATTGATGGTAATTTTTTTTCTTAAAGCCATCTGCCCACATTATTTTTTAAATCGTCTTTAACATCAGAATTTCCAGTGACAAAACTATACCCATAATTTAGCAAAAATCTCCACCAATCAGAGAATCGTGACAAGCCTTTCATGCTAAAAGCTCCGCCCACTCCTATGAAGCACTGTGAACTACTTAAATATTTAATGCAAATGCATATTTTACAATAAACAAGATATATTGTTTTTATACAACCAACATCTTTAAATCAGTTGTTTTATACAGTATTTCTCCATCCTTAATTTACTTATATCATTTGCAATGCTTTTTTGGGATTGTAATTCTTTTCGTCATTAAATCATTTGTGGGTAAGTACAGTAGAGTCTTGTACAGTATATTTTGGCTGGCTTTCAAATACTTTTTTTGCTTCAAATAAAAGTTTGTAATGTGATTCAACACGTAACTGCATGGTTTGGTTCATTGCATGTAACTCTTTAACCAAGAAAACCACTCAAGAAAACATAAGTAAAATGGGTGATGTTAAATTATTGTTTTTGAGATGCATTCTAAGCCAAGTTCATTTAGTCCACAAAATTACAGACGAAAATGTTTATTACATTTTTCTTAACAATATTTTATGATAGAACAAAAAAGACACATCAAGATTATAATTGAATGATTTTAACTTAAAAAACTGAAAAAAAAACAGAGACTGCAAGATATCGATATGTTTCTTTTAGAAAAGGAATAACAATCATTAAAACAAATATAGATTAAATGCTTTATTGTGCAGTTATGTTGCCACATACAAGACAAATTTGTTTCTGAAGCTAAATTAAACACATATATAAAGTGTGACCAAACTAACAATTAACAGTCTCTACATGCAGTATCACCTAAAAGTTTGATAGTTCTGTATACTAAATTATTATTTCAAAAGCTTTGATTAAAGCTTAGTATACATTTTTTATGTAATTACGTGGTGCTCAAGGCTTTCACCTACAGGCTGTATGAAATATTGTAGGTGAGTATACAGAGTGAATATTAGTGTCAAGAGTGTTAATACTGATTTTGTACAATGCTACTGTTTCTGGGATATTATATGGAATGTTAATACATTATTAATAAATATGTATACATTTTTAAAAATGTTTGGTTACAGTTCAATTCATTATAGTTTGACAATTTCATTGCCTATACTATTGTCATTATCTAAAATGATGTGGCATTGTGCATTTATACACAACGAGAGCCATTACACTCGTTTAACGTGTTCAAAGAGGCCTTGACATGAGTGTCCGACATGCTTTATTCTCATAATAACAATTGAGATTCTCGTGGGGTTGAAAGAAAGAGAGGCACTCAAAGTGCTTGACAAAAATACATTTATAGCTCACAATGTGTTTGCTTCACTTCTGTGCTTTGATGTTTCATATTTCCTCCACATAACACATTATGCCACGCAATTTCATGACGAGGCAATGAAAGTTAGTTTATATCTTGGAAATTAAAATCTGGAAATATGATTAAGTGCAACATACAACAATGAGTGATTATACTGTAATGATGTTCTATTTTTTAAAATACTGATACTTCAATTAAACAACAGACCATTTTTACATTCTTAATTCACATTCCTGTTCTTTCTTCCACGCACACACACAAACAAAAGTCAGCACACACTTGCTGTGTATCTGCAACATTTCTATGCCCTCTTATTTTTCTATTCTGGTATGCAACACTCTTTTCTATTATAGTATACAGTGCTATGCATACGTTTAGACACCCATGCTAAAGTTGACTAAAAAGAGGAATAAAAAAATCATCTTTTGGAAATTGAACTTAATGCCTTAATTACATTTTTTTGGAAAAATCCAATCTTTAATAAGGACACCAATTTTCTTTGTGAATGAATAATGTATCGTAAATAAATAAATGTTCTTCCTTAAAATACAGGGTGCATAAGTTTGGACACCCTATGTTAAATTCCCATAGAGGCAGGCAGATTTTTATTTTTAAAGGCCAGTTACTTCATGGATCCAGGATACTATGCATCCTGATAAAGTTCCCTTGGCCTTTGGAATTAAAATAGCCCCACATCATCACATAGCCTTCACCATACCTATAGATTGGCATGGTTTTATTTCAGTTAACCTAATAGCTGGTTTGATTTGCATTGAGAGATGATCTTATGGAAAGTACTCCATGCCAATCTCCTAAGAAAATTGGTGTCCTTAAAGGTTGGATTTTTCCTAATTTTTTTAATTAAGGCATTAAGTTCAATTTCCAAAAGATGATTTTTTATTCCTCTTTTTAGTCAACTTTAGCATGGGTGTCTAAACTTATGCATAGCACTGTATTTTCATGGACCAATCAATTTCCAATAAATATACAATCAAGTCCCGCCCCTTTTTTCCTCACTAAAAATCATGTTTCACTTTGAAATACATACCATTATGGACGTAAAATGTGTCATGTATTTTAAGGTACAACTACTAATTAACTACATGTCAAGAAAAAAATCCCTTTAGATCCATTTCAATCCTAGTTCTGGTTTGGCCAACAGGTAGGCGGTCACCAGTGCGGCTGCTGTCATTACCACACCGAGGAGGTAGTAAGACTTGGACGACTTGCACTTTGACTCCTTTCTTGGGTTACTGTGTTTCAGGGAAGCTCGCACTGCGTCCAGTTCCTCCTGGGACATAGAAGAAGGACACATCTGAGCTAGGACCTCCATAGCCGCCCGCTGACCGGACTGAATTGCCCCGCTAATGTATCCACACCATTGGGTGGCCGTCTCAGTGCCTGCCCAATGAATCCTGACAAAGGAGACAGAAATTAATAGACATTTTAAGGTGTTAATACTTTCTGTATTCTTTAAAGTCGGCATGAAATGGACGTTACGATAGTCTTTTCTTCCTTACTGTGATGTATATCAGAGTTGAGGTATGGTTTACCTGGTATTAAGATGTGTTTTGGTCGATTCAAGGGGGAGGGGAGGTTAACTTTTTAAGATTACAAGTGCAGAAGAATAAAAAATAACTAATGATGATGTGCACAGATTTCACAGATAAAAACAAAACAAAAACTAATTGTCAATTTTGATGTCATGGTGACTGTAAACCAGTATGACTGAGTATTAAGGGATGTGGAAAATGTCAAGGTGACTGGAAATATAAAGACTTTGTATTCATGGTTGATGACTGTCAAAATGAATAATGGCTAATAATTAGTTACCTAAATCGAAGTTTGTGCTAATAGCAGTCATGACTCTTCACTCTCGTATGTAATTGCGCATTCAAAGGCCTTAGACTCCACTACGGTGTCTATTATCTACTTTACAACATATGCTTATGTGTAACCTCTAGAATGGTCAATCCATTAAAAACATAATCATTTTATACACACTGTATATATTTCTGTCATGACAACTCTCTGAGAGATTGGCATGGTAATGGATATTGCAATGTTAATGTATTTGGTCTAGGCGGAATAGGTCTGCTATGCTATACAATGTAATATGTGTATGTTACTGCTGCACATGTAACATACATGAACATATCACGATTTCCACAAAAATATTAAGCAGCACAACTGTTTTTAACACTAATAACAATCAGAAATGTTTCTTGAACATCAAATCAGAATGATTTCTGAAGGATCATGTGACACTAAAGACTGGAGCAATGATGCTGAAAATTCAGCTTTCAGTATAATAGTACTGTATTTACTGTATGTTTAATCAAATAAATGCAGCCTTGGTGAGCATAAAAGAGACTTAAAACATTTGAACAGTAAATATAATTACCTGGTATAAATATATTCTATAAATAATACAAATACATTTTTATAATTAAAAAGGTGTAACTATATATTATACAATAATTAAAATATAAAACTGCAGTAAAATTAAAGTTAAAACATATCAAGCATAGAATTAGTTCTGGCAGGTCTGACTCTCAGCTGATCCTTGTCTACCTATAGGAATAGAGAGCCTAAGTCCCTCCCCTTCCGGTCGACCACCATGGGACCAGAGAATGTCTAATATGGCGAGAAGTTTCACTCTCACTACACTTCCGGCTTCTGAACTGGTTGCAGTTCCTCTCTGATTCCATATGAGGGCGCTCACAGGACGAGTGCAGAATGAATGGAGGTCTATGGCGCTATACCAATAAAAATCCACTTTTCTCAGGATATAATTTTTTTGTCTAGTAATTTGAATGTTGTATTCGAAAGGAGATGCAAATAAATTACACACTGCTGGGTGTTAGATTTTTTTGAGTCACTTATTTGCTTTAAAAAGTCTTTTAAAGTGTCAATGACGTCATTCACATGTACGACCAGAGATACTGCTTCACGGCAGTCCTTCAGTCACTCTGGTGCGTTCGCGCTCTGCACTTTCTTTTCACTCGAGGCATCGACAACACAGCTGACACAGGTAAACACACGTGCTAGAAGAGTTTTTGTTTTGTTTGTTTCTGGTCCCGCTGCGGATGACACGATGCCATCAAGCGGTATCTCTGGTCGTAATCAGTCCTTCACTGACCAATCAGCGTTCATTAGCAGAATGCTAGCGTTTATGGGCAACAACAACTCAACCTGTAATAAATCGAAAGGACATAAGTACTCGTTCATTCAACTTTCGACCTAAAACCCATGTTGAACTTGCAAAATCTACAATCAGATCTGAGATTTCTCAACGGCAATCGGGTGAAAGAGACACATTTAGCTGTCTAGCCCCATTGACTCCCATTCATTTTGCACTCATGGCGATCGCCCCCAGTGGAACTCTGGTGGAACTACAACCAAAATTCGGTACAATAGGACTTAATAGGGAGTGGGCAGGCTCTCCGTAGACGGGCTCTGATGGGACCTTATTTCGGAAAAATATTGTATGGTAGTCAATGGCGAGAGACAACAAATATTTTGATCTCGTTTGAATTGTGCCCTGATTTACACATATGATGTTTGTCAATTTAAAAGATACATTTTAAAGTCAAGAAGGTCGCAGCTTGATGTAAAACTGCTGAGGTATAAGACTGTGAAAATACGTAATTACAAAGACTACAAACCCAGAAGGCGCACATGCGACGTCATACCTTTTCTCTCAATGAATGAAGCTAACTTTACTGAAGCTAACGTCTGTCATTTTTTCTATAGTCTTACATTATAATCGTAGCGTTACGCCGTCATGCCTGAGTGTTTTGAGCCAGAATACACACATACGAGCAACGGATCTTGTGACGTACATAGTGCGAGACGAGAGATGTAGTTCATTGAGCGATTTTCACATTAAACTAAACGTTACTCTTCTGTTTTATGACAAACTGCGACTTTCTTGACTTTCATAGTTACCTTTTAAATTGACAAACATCATATGTGTAGTTCAGGGCACAGTTCAGACGGAATAAAAAGATAAGTTATCTCTCGCCATTGACTTCCATACATATTTTTTCCGAACTAAGGTCCCATGAGCCGGAAGCGGAGGGGCGGGACTTAAGCCGTTTCTCAATATGCGTTCTTGTCTGTACTTGTGTTCTTGTGGACTTGTGAAACGTCATCAGTCGCTGCCCAAGTACTGTGCCAATTCAAAGTTCACATCTAGCCAAGTCCAGTTCGAATCCCCGGATGTGTTCTTGATCCGCCCCTTTTACCGAGGATGCATCAAGAGGTGACTTGTGCGGACTTGACAAGCCAGGTATCCCAGAATGCATCTCACACCACCAACCAGCAAGCGTCAATAGCAGAGGAGAAACCCCGCGTAATTTAAAAATACTGCTATAAATGTGTCACGAAATGTAGTTTTAAGAGTATTTCAGGCGAGAATGTAGTTGTTTAAAGCTCAAATCTTTGGTTTATTTATAAAGATAGCGCCTATTTGAAAATTTGATCTGACGGTTTCGGAGTTGTGAGAACCAGGCAATCGGACGCTCGGCGCTCGTACCCCGCCGAGAACAGCCTTTCCTCGGCTTCTGCTGCTGACTTGCCGTTGGCTCGGATGTCTCTAGTCTAGTGGTATAACCTTTTACAGTCTGGGTATAACATGAGATTTAAATCGTCTCGTGTATATCCAACAGGCGATTTATTTACTTTATTTGTCTCATTTATGTATTATTTGTTCCCTGGCAAAACGTTTTAGCTGAGGGCAAAGTGAAGTTATAGCTTTATTTAACGTTAGTCTATTTAACTATGTAGCCTAGAGAGCTGACTTATGTTTGACTGAATCGTTGGCTTTATTATTGTATAGCTTCTTATACCTTTTAGGCTACTTATACTTTTAGAATGGCTATTATTGATCATTAAAACTGACATTTAGCAAAAAAGGTTATGTCATTTTATTTTATATATTTAAAACATATACAATATTTTATTATAATAGCCTACATGTTGCCTACATTATCTTCACTGTATATACATATATGACACAACCCTGTCTCTTTTTGCTAAATGTTCGTTTTAATGATCAATATTATAATGTTTTTTATTCATCATATTTTAAAAATGAAAACAAAAAGAGTCAGGGTTGTGCTTTATATTTCGTGTTGTTGTAAATATGCAGTGAAGATAATCTTGCGTTGCCTGAACCTCATTTGTGTGGCCATTATGTTAAAGATCTTTTTTAAATGAAAATGAAAAGAGGCAAAATGCTGGTTTATGACATATTTTGTTTTATTTGTAGCCTAGATATACATAAAGAGATAACCGGAGTTGCCAGAGCGAGCTGAGTGACGCGAAGTACGCCGCTGTTCCATTTGCAGAATTATCGGACTCGCGTCCTCCCGTCCTCGGGAGTTCGTTCTCCTGAGTCGAACTTGTCAGTCCGAACTACCAAGGACTCAAGTCCGAACTTTGCGTACTTGGTATTGAGAAACGGCTTTAGGCTCTCTATAGACCCCTTCAATGTTTGTAAACA
Organism: Scardinius erythrophthalmus; assembly: GCF_964197995.2. Lineage (NCBI taxonomy): Eukaryota > Metazoa > Chordata > Actinopteri > Cypriniformes > Leuciscidae > Scardinius > Scardinius erythrophthalmus. The sequence continues at coordinate 12,538,266 of NC_138243.1, forward strand.
TCGAACGCCTAGGTTGGGTGCGCGCGCAGCATGGGGTCAGAAAAATGGTGCGGCTAATAGACCGGCATATATATGCACTGTCTTTGCCATCACAGGAACGGGAACAGAACCATAATAAATTTGTTTTAGCTAATGGCGATTGTCTGCCTGATTAGAGTCCTGCACGGGTTCGGACGGGTGACCCGCAAATTTTGCTCAAACGGGTGAAAAATATCCAACTGTGTCGGGTCGGACACGGGTCTAAACACGGGTTTAAAACTATCACATGCAAACGTAAAAATATATTCAGATTTTTAGGAACACGTCTACAAAAATATGCCTGATTGCCTGTATTTCAAGTTGATAAAATAATTTAAAATCCACATCAGTTTATTTGCCCACGCGCCACGCCCTGATCTTTCACTTTTAAAAATGTGGAACTTCATCGCCGAGGAACCACGCGGATAACTGTGGTAACAAACCAAGCAGTTCTGTCGAACAGTACTTTTTCAAATTTAACACTGTTAAGTATGTGTATTTTTTATATAATAAACGGGCAGACTGGGACAATGCTACGATCAAAGATGCTCGTGTTTGTAGTGTTATTGTGTTATTGACAGTTATTGTGACAACAACGGTATAGTTAAGCCCTGGTAAGTAAACAAATGTTTTCTGTAAACTGTAGACTGGTTTAATAGTTAGGTGAAGTTCGATATCTGGCATTAATTGTGACCTGTGTCATGCTACTTAGCAGATAGCAGCAGTATCTGAACCATAGACTGTAAAAAAATAGATCTGAACAGATGTCGTCTATTAAAAAAAAAAAAAAAAAAAACGGATGAGATCCTGCAGGAATCCTGAAAAACTTGACTCCACAACCGGTGTGATTTTCACAGTCCACGACGCAACAATAAGGCATTTTTTCTTGACGAGAAATTCTCTGGTAAACACACAATTCAATGGGATGGAATGAACTTTCTGATCCCGACATGTGCACTGCGAACTTAGAATTTTCCTGTGACGTCGACCGTGAAGGGGTCTATACAACGCCTATCACAGCATCCCTATATATAAAGCCCATTCAGTATTATCATCAGCTTTATCGTGTTGCTCACGAGCTAATTACCCTCATCCATAACCAGCTCCTCCCCGTCCCGTCAGGACTTAGCATTCTGATATTCCTCTTCTAATCAGACTCCTTTTTCTTGAGTTAAGTTGAACATTAAATTATTGAACATTAATTACATCTGCAATACATTCATGTTGGTTCTGTTCTGTTTATCCTGGGGGATTATCACTGCTCTCCCTGCTCTTATCCATGCTAGGCTGCATGGATGGGCAGAGAGTTCCTCGCCCAATCCAAACTGTTAGGTAAGCGTCAAGCATCTTTAATGATAGTGGTCCTGACAGAATTACATTTATGCATTTAACAGATACATTTTTATCCATAGCGACTTACAAAAGAGGAACAAAAGCAAAAGCTATTTACTAAAAAAGTTAATATCTAATCTGACAGTCCTGGTAACTCCATGGGATGGTTAATTTATGCACATATAAAACAACTCAGTCAACCTCCAGCAGATAATGCACACATTCGTGTCTGTTGTGAATTTAACAGAAATAACTTTTAATTGGGTTCTCAAAAATGCTTATTGCTGCATTCAACAACATATTCCCCATGCAAGGCCATTTCCCATCCACCACACTGTTTATTCTTTATGCATTATGGATGTGTGGACTTGAAGAAAACCCTTAGGTATATCCCTTACCCACAGTGTTTTCACCTATGCTCTTTGTATATGCGAATCACTTCGAAGACATGAAAGCGGTTTGTTTTCTATTCCACCATCTATGAAAGGCAAGAGATGCTCTTCTAACTCTGGAAATACTGCATCAAAAGCAGCCAGCATAAATCTAACAGTCTAGTTCTGCGGTTTTCAAACTTTTCTGGCCAAGTATCACCTTCAATCAAAATCAGAACATCCAAGTACCACCTTGCCACAACTTTTTTTTTCTCTCTCTCTCTCTCTCTCTCTCTCTCTCTCTCTCTCTCTCTCTCTCTCTCTCTCTCTCTCTCTCTCTCTCTCTCTCTCTCTCTCTCTCTCTCTCTCAGAGAGCAGGATTTATTTAGTTTGAAATGACGTTACACAAGTTTGCACTTTGATTTCTCTTGAAGTATATCAGGGCCTTTATAATTTTACAGAATCTTGTCGTGCACTACAATTTAAACGACTGCCCTTGTGCTGTTCCAACACTCAGGGCAGGCTGTCTCGAGACATCTTAAATGGGATATTTTAGAATTGTGTGCAAGTGTACCAGTTGTTAATTCATATTTTAGTCCTTTTAATTATTCACATCTAATATGAATAACTTCTGTAGCTAGAAAGAATGGATGGAGATTTAATGCATGAAAGAGTCTTGTAGCATCTGAGAGATCAAGAGCTTCAAGATCTCGTCGGGAAACCCAAGTGGGTCAAGGACAGATTACAGCCCTGTTTCAGAAAACGTCTCATTGCCCGCACAGGTACCAGAAAGAATGGGAAGTCTGTACATGCCTCAACCACCTTTACATGATGAACTCATTCCTCTCCCTATGGATTTAATTCTATTATGGAAATTTCCCCTCGATTCCAGCCCCAGCCACCGCACGCTATCGCTTTCTCTCTTACACGCTCTTTCTGTACGTTCTCCTTGGGCGAGCATTAGTTCAGCCCTGTCAATCGCTTAACCGGCCCATTTCAAATAGCTTTTGAGACGTTTTCCCCTGAGAGCGCTGTCCTTTTGACATCATGCAAGTCATGCATTCGGGTAGCATTTGCACTTCAAGGTAAAATGGGCATTTATGTACTACTCTCACTTTTATCTTTATCTGCAGCTAATGTCTGCTAAAGTCAATGAGATCTCCAATTAAAGTTCACCCAAAAATGAACATAGTCACTATTTACTATTCTTTATGTTTTTCAACCTGTGTGCTGTTTTTTTGTTTTTGTTTTGCAAAAATGAAGTCTTTCAATATCTATGTACATACAAGGACAAAACAGTAAAAAAAAAGATTAAATACGATTAATATTAAACATTATTATTACAAAATTAGTATTTCAAATAAAATTGAATAACATCATAAATAAATAGTATAAATAATAATAATAATAATAATAAATTAAATTAATATTACAATCTGTTTTGGTGCCTGGACCACAGTTTTTTTATTTATCAATAACAGTAATTAATAAATGCTGTTATTATTATTATTATTATTATTAAATATTCTAATAGTACCACAATATGTTTTGGTACTAGGATCTAGGGTTTTCACAGTACCAAAATTCCATTAGTCGGTACAAATACCAGTAAAATGTCACGATTCTCTGTACCAATTTCCGTCCCATAGCAGAAATAGTGGGAACTATTTTATTTATCTATTTGAAAAAAAAATAATAATTATTAAATGAAATGAGTAAATAATACATTTAAACAGCATGTAGTAAATACTGCTTTTATAAAAGATCAAGTGAAATCTGAAATCAAGTTTGTAATAAAATCAAGGACAAAGAAAGACAGGTCTATTAGTTTGCATTCACACTCTAAGGATTAATGCATTTTGACATGCAGTATCATATTGCGCATTTAAATACAGTTGAAAATCCAGAAACTGTGCAGTGTACTTTGCAGCATGAAAAACAAAACTTTAATTCAAATGTGTATGGGTTATAAACACAAAGCGATCAAAGAGCGCTCCCTTTATAATCACTGAAGCTGTCAATAACTTAGGCTATGTTCAGCGCCTGCTTACTGAGATTTACAGTCCTGCGGAAACTCGAAAAAGCTGCCTACACGGCACAATGAATCTCTTATTTACACTGTGTTTACCCTTTGTTGGTAATAATGAAAGGATTTGCAAGCCTGCAGAACTAAATCGCGCTGTGAACAAAAGGTTTTGAATGGTTGAGTGGCCACTGCGTTCACACACTCAACAGCTATGTCTGTGATGCAGTTTTTTATTTTGCAAATATTTACTGCTACAATGATCAATGCATATCATAATCACATTTTTTTAATTTCAGTACCGACCTGGCACTGAATTAATAACAGAATTGAACTAAATAATAATAATAATAATTACTATTATTATTATTATTATGTGGTTGTGGCACTAAAAAATAGAAAGTGGACTAAGACCTGATCACAAAAAAAATGAACCAAAATGAGAACTGAGCCACTTTTATTGGCCAAGTTTATTGATCAAGTTTTTTCACTCCAAGACCATAAAAGTAACCTATATGCCTCATGCTCAGTATTCAAAGTCTTTAGAAGGCTAAATAACAGTGTTGTTTGGAACGATATGAGGGTGAGCACATAATGACAGAATTTTATTTTTTTGTGTGAACTATTCCTTGTAGGACAGAGGAAGCGGTGAAATGAGGGATTGGGGTTTTGAAATAGGCTTTGTTGAACATGAAGGGTTTTGGCCAGTGTAGTGGATTGGTTTACCTGTCGAAGGGCTTTCGAAGACTGGGGTGGTAATACGTTAACATCCCGGGGGTCATTACATTCACAGGACAGCCTCCACTATATTCCTCCTTTGCCCAGTCCTGAAAAAACAAGACAACAATTAACATTTTGCAGCAGTCAGCGTCAATGTGAAATCTAATTCCAGGCTAATAAATGATCTGAGAAACATTTACACTCTGTGGTTTGATGTAGCTTGTCCTTTATTTCTTAGAAGAGACGAATTTATTAAGCAGGTGCCTTTTGCATTGACACTAACAAAACATTTAGAAGTCTGGCAGACAACATTTGGCAGAAAGTCATCTTGTTTCTCTTCTCACTGAGCAGGTTACTTTTATATTAATGCAGCTTCACATTATCATAAACTCCCTACAACCCCCTATTTCTCACTTTTAATAAGGTCACCTTAATGAATTCTGTGTGGATTAGACTACATTTAATGAACAATTATTCATTATTCATCATTAGAGCCCTGTAGCCTTTCTTCACGAAATACCCTGCTGGCATCTTGGTTAATGTTGAATGTTCTTAAATGCTCTTGTGGATTTTTGAAGGTAGTTGAAGCAAAACCCTTAAACAATCCAAGCATGTTAACTTGTGAATAACTTATGTATAAGATTTTATTAGAAGGTTTTGGCATCTCAAACAGCTCTATTGGTAGTATGCATCACCTTTCTACGAAAACATGAATAACACAATTACAGTTAACAATTAGCTTGATACAATCAGCTGAATAATAAACACCGATGCTGTCTCCACACCACTAGGTGTCAGTATAAGTCTAAGACAACTGTCCAGCACAACATAAAGAGCAGAAAAAAAATATAGGGTTCTTCTCAATACTCAAAGTGATGCTTCCTCATTTCCTTGCTCCTACACGTCCTCCAGCCTGTGACTCGGAAACTGATCAAAGAAAGCCATCTTGAAGGACATCTCAATTTTCTAATTGCACCGCGAGGAACAGGAGGCTTCCAGAGGAGCTGAGCGAGGATGCACAGGTCTATCCTATGCAGAAGTCTTTCTTGTTGAGAAACCTGATGCATGTACTAAGGAAGCGAGGACGCACACATTAGAAATGAGAAGCACCCATAGACTGCAGCTTTGTTCGAAATCGCCTCCTATTCCCTTAAATAGGACACTATTTGAGGGGACAGCCATTTGTAGTGGTGTTCAAAACCATAGTGGATGTCATCGAGTGCACTTATTTAATCCCACAATGCACCGCGATAATGAGTTTAATAAATAAACCTAGCACACATTGGCCCTCATTTATCATTCTTGCGTAGAAACGGACGTATATGTTGGCTAAGATTATGCTTACACTCCTCTCACCGCCTGATTTATGAAGCTGTGCGTACCTTTGAAATCCAGGTGTACGCAATACCTGCCCTTGATAAATGCCGCGGCTGAAAACGATCGTCATTAGAATAACACGCCCCTATATATTCAAGTCTCCGCTTCCCCCACCCCTCATTTTCCGCCATGGACACACGGAAGACGGCAAAGAAGAGAAACTTCTTTGAGAAAGAGAAAGAGAAACCAGGGAAGTGGAAAGAAACAAAATTGATTTCTAGATTTTTATTATTAATGACGCTTATTGTTATTTAGAAGAAGAATGTCGTTATTATTATTATTTGTATTTTTGTTATTATTATTATTTAAAGGTCCCGTTCTTCGTGATCCCATGTTTCAAACTTTAGTTAGTGTGTAATGTTGCTGCTAGAGCATAAATAATATCTGTAAAATTATAAAGCTCAAAGTTCAATGCCAAGCGAGATATTTTATTTAACAGAAGTTGAATACATCGAACGGCCCGTTTGGACTACATCCCTCTACTTCCTTCTTTAATGACATCACTAGAACCGTTTTTTGACTAACCTCCGCCCACAGCAATGCTCCCTCAACTCTACCGAAACTCGTTTAATGTACTTGCGCACTTCTTATAACTTACTGTTTACTCAGCTCTTATGGTGATTTTCTGAAGTAAAACTGACGCTTCATCTTTTGTGTGATGTACAATAAACTTTATTAAACTCATCAGTATATGTTTGATCATCATTCAGACAGCAGACTTGTAGGCTATTAATAAATAATGGATACATACAAGCAGATGACAAATATGTTATAATAACCGTAATTAAACTACTAAACTATACCCGTTTCATCTCTATACAGCACTCTGACTCTGTAGGCATTATTGTCCGACTCGAAATGAACACCGTTACTGAGAGTTTCTGATATTATCATCATTCCGTGAGATGAAATTGTCCTGAGAGACTGAGCGCAAGCTTATGAAGCTCCGCCCCCTGGGTCGTCCAGCAGCAGCTTATTTGCATTTAAAGGGCACACACTAAAACAGCGTGTTTTTCTGTGCCCCAAAAAATGACAATTTAAACATGCTGTAAAAAATGATCTGCTGGGTATTTTGAGCTGAAACTTCACATACACACTCTGGGGACATCAGAGACTTATTTTACATCTTGTGAAAAGGGGCATAATATGGGACCTTTAAAAGAAGAATGTCATTTTTATTATTTTGTCAATCTGAATTATTTTTTGGTCATTGAAAGCCTTACTGAACCCAGTCCGTTCACACCTGCCGGGCCTAACCCTGGCCCATCGTTTCAAAGAATAGTACAACGGCGAGCGCGTCAAGTATAAACGCCTCGTCCGTTTGGGGAGGTGTGCGCGCAGTCCGCGGAGACTCGCGCTGCGGAGCCAGGCGAAAGTATAGGCTAAACCAGGCTTCAAACGTCAGGTAAAGTGCACAGGCTCGCAACTGAAGGAATACATATGCCTACAAATCAAATGCTTTGGTAAAGTCACACAAATTAAACAATGAAGTCCATGTTGCACAAAAATAAACACTGAAGTTTATAATTACTATGTTGTTGTTTTTTACAGTGGGTCATAATATATCATATCTTTTAGTTTGTCAGTGCGTTTTGTGGTGTTAGGAATTGTTTTTCTGTGCATTTCCGCACTAACTCAAAACGTGCGTACACCACCTCCTGAGCTGGCGTAGGATTTGAGCGTGCCGTACGCCAACGTCCATATTGATAAATCTCAAAGTCACCATGGTTTTGGGTGTACGCCAGGTGTACGCTGGAAATTTGGTGTACGCACTTTTGATAAATGAGGGCCATTGTGTTTGCAAATACATGTTAAACTCACTTGCAGAGATGCCATTTATTGCATGACTGTGAACCAAGCTGCTCTAAAAACAGCTACACGCATGCAAATGAACACAGTGCCGGTTTTCACTCACACGGCACAGCAGCCTTTGATTTGATAATCACTATTTGATAAGATCTAACGCTATTTCAGTTTTATATACTGTAGATTAAACACCATCTGGAGGTTTTCTGAGTTGATGCACCTTTGCTTTCCACAATGCACCCATAAGCCCAACACAAGACATCTCAGGACTCTCTGAGTTGAAAAGATAGTATATTTCCTTTCTCAGTAGCAGCTCATTGTAAAAAAGGCCTTGCCATCAGTAGTTCTATATATTTCCTTTCTCAGTAGCAGCTCCTTGCAAAAAAAGCCTTGCCAACAGTAGTCCTATAATTCTCTCCTGCCCTCTCCATCCACAGGTCAAGGAGTAGCTTAAGGCTATTCTCCTTTTTCACTTAGAGTGCTAAAGTGGCCAGACACCGCTTTTGCACCAAGGTGGTAAAATGTTAACATTCTGTTGAAGCTGATGGCTGTCAAACCAATGTGCCCGTTTGTCAATCTCCATTACGCCTTCTGCACGGTCTATGTCGCCTTTTTACCTCTTAGGGGGAATAAATTCCCATTTCTCTTTTGCTTTTTAGGCACAGTGGAGGACTGGTTCTCAGCTTTGGCCAACTAGGAATAGAGGTGGCTGCAGAGATTTCCATTTCACTTGACGCCTGTGGCAAGTGTCACATGGAGGCTTGTCAAAGCCACAGAGGGAGCTTGCACAGAGGTGATGAACTCTAGCAAGTCTTAACAGGTTTCATGCCTGATTTTGGACAATGTGTGTTATATTCACATGCTGACTCACTCAGTGAGAACAGAAGCAACAAACCGAGAGCTTTGGCATTTGGATCCATTCAAGACTGAGATGTTTTCACTGTCAATCTGTCATCCATTCATTTTCAAACCGCTTGTTCAATATAGGGTCGCTGGGATACTGGGCCTATCTCTGTATTGTGGAATTGAGTAAATTTGAAAGAGTATTATACTGGTTAGGATGTAAATTTTGAGTATGAACCTCCTAATTAAACACTGAACCATCAAAATGAGTAGGTCTTTCTAAAAAAAAATAATAATAAAAAAAATTTTTAACAGCCTACTGTCACGATCTGGCTCAGCGTGGCTTCAACAGGAACACAATGAAGACGGAATAAGAATAAACAGGCTTTAATAGCAGAATGCATACATAACCAAACTTAGCTAGTGCGTTAACAAGAACCGACAGGAAACAGAGAACAATGAGGAACTAAATACACAGAGCTAACGAACATGATGAATGGCAGCTGGTGAGATGGGTGTCCATGGTAATTAATGATGGCGGGAAACTCAGACATGGGAAAACAGGAACTAAAGAATACAAACTAAAAGTCCATGAAAACAAAACTAAAAGAACATGACTGTTACATTTACATACTGTGTATGAAACATTTCTGCAGGTCTGTCTGAATGACATTTGTAATATAATTTCCTTATAATTTCCTTAACTTACTTATTTGATCATTAAATTGCCTATTTCTTTACTTATTTATTTACTCAATAATTTGTTTTATATATGAGAATCTTTTTCTATTTTGCTAGCAAAGGTGGAGTGTATATTAACAAATCAGGTAATTTCCCGGTAGTGAGGTAAAAACAAAGCCTAATCATTCGTGTATCTGACTTTGAGTATTCCATTTATTATGTCTGTTTTGATGTTTATGGGAAATTTATGGACACATATCCTCTCATGCCGTTACAGATACAGCATTTTTACTGTAGGACTTCTGCAAGAGATGAAAACACATTTTTAAAGTTTCTTGGGTCAAGAAAAAGTTGGAGTTTGCGATATTTCCTCCTCCCTATAGACCTTATGCGCCAGAGAAACGAGGGTGCTGCCATCTTTAGAATATTGTTTTTTAACTACCGTTTTGTGGTCGCTCTGTATATTTCTATGACATTGCTGTCCAGGAGTAATTAGCTTTTGAAGTGGATTTACTTAATGTAAAGTTAACGAAAGTTATCATGAAGACTGTAATGTTTAAAGCAGATGACTAAACAAATGTCAGTCAACCGGGAAGATTTTAAAACGAGCCGTTCATTAATAAACATGCAAAATCGCTGTGAAAATACAGACCGGAAGTCAAAAGACAACGAGCGTAGTGCTGAAAAGGGGCGGGGCTACATAATGTCTATAGCTCTCACGAAAAGCTCACTCTGTCTGGATACACGTAAATGCACAGTAAGGACGCTTTCCTGTCATATAGCCTATCACATGTGCACTTCAATAAGCCCAAAGAATGCCTGCTAATGTGTTTAAATGCCGGGAGAAACAGGGGTAAGGGGCAAAAATCGAGCTGTCATTCGGTTTATGCTTAAGCCTTTTATGGCTTTACTCCAATAAAGGAAAATGGGTAAACGCATTAACATGTCCACATGCATTGTCAGCTTATTCAGCATAATCGGGTTAAGAATGTGCACGTAAACGCGCTCACTTATTTCCTGAAAGTGAAAGCAAAAACTGACTGAGCATCTGTCGCTGCATTAACGGGGCATTCTCTTAGAGAGGACGATCAATCTACGTTAAAAGCTGATGACGGTTAATCTGAATTTACTGGCTTAATATTTCTCTAATGGACCATACTTTAATGACAGTGAAAAAAATAAGAATGCATTTTTCTTGTTAAACAAGTTTTTTAAGTCAGCGTTTGAAGCTGCTTTTGATTTTCAAAGATGACTGATTTGTGCTGTGTTTGGACCAAAAACAGTTATTAGGCCTATATAATTTTAGTGATATTACTATCAATAATAATAATAATAATTTGTAATTGTATTGTTTTTAGTGTTATTAGTGTCATTAAAAGTTGTCGCCTTGCATTGACTTGCCAGCGATGGAAGAACAGCCAAAAAGCTACGCTTGAACACACCAAACCAACTAAAGGTGACTGCCAACTAGTATGTGCGTTCTGCGTCTGCGCGTAAGGAAATAACTATCTATATATCAGCAGGTATCAATAGTCTGTATTCGTCATTGAAAAAGGGACACTGAAAAAAGGACTGCAGATATACAAACTGTATTGAACTTTTAGGTAAGGTGACGTATGCCTTCTGTCGCTTTTCGCTTATATTCTTGTGCTTACACTTGTTTGCTAAACTGAACAGCCAATCATAGCAATCTCTCACACCAACACCCCAATGCCGATTCATCATGCTGACTCAGGTGAACTGCCGCCGACGTGTAGAACACAGCAAAGACTATCCCGACACACACTCACAGATGGCCGAAGTTGGCCGACTGTCAGATGGTGTGTCATGTCATGGCCCTTAAATACATTACTGACCAATTCTACCTTAGCAACTGTTTTCGTCCGCCATTTTCTCATCTTTGGAGAGGATTTGTGTTTTGGCAAGTTTTAAACAAAAATAGAGTAAATCTTACCCCGTGAGATTTTTTTTTGTGCTAATTTTCTTTGTCTATGTATAATCTAAGAAAGGATACCTAAAGTCATGTGAAAAAGAAAGGACACCCTATTAAATTCTATGGTTTTATGTATCAGGACATAAAATGTCATCTGGTCCTTGGCAGGTCTTAAAATTAGGTAAATACAACAACCTCAGAACAACAACGTGACATATTACACTGTGGCATTATTTATTTAACAAAAACTAGGCCAAAATGGAGAAGCCATGTGTGAAAAGTACACCCTTACAGCTTCCATAGGAATTAAGAGTGTAAGTAGCAGTCAGGAGCTGATAATCAAATATCTTTGATTTATTGATCATCAGCAAGTGTGATCAACTCTATAAAACCAGACGTTTTTGCAGTTTGCTGGTCTGGAGCCTCTAGGTGTGTGTTAAAACAATGCCAAGCAGGAAAGACACCAGCAATGATCTTAGAGAAGCTATTGTTACCGCCATCAATCTGGGAAGGGTTATACGGCCATTTCCAAACAATTTGAAGTCCATTATTCTACAGTAAGGAAGATAATTCACAAGTGGAAAACATTCAAGACAGCTGCCAATCTTCCCTGGAGTGGACGTCCCAGCAAATTCACCCCAGGGTCAGACAGTGCAATGCTCAGAGAAACTGCAAAAAACTCAAGAGCTACATCTCAGACTCTACAGACCTCAACTGACATGTTAAATGTTAAAGTTTGTGGCAGTAGAATTAGAAAAAGACGGGACAAGTATGGCATGTTTGGAAGGGTTTCCAAGAGAAAGCTTCTTCTCTCTAAAAAGAACATGGCAACATGGCTTAGGTTTGGAAAGTTGCATCTGAACAAACCACAAGACTTCTGGAACAATGTCTTTTAGACAGACGAGACCAAAGCAGAGATGTTTGGCCATGATGCATAGCGCCAAGTTAGGAGAAAACCAAACACAGCATATCAGCACAAACACCTCAGTCCAACTGTCCATCATGCTGATGGAGGGATGATGATTTTTGGCTTGTTACTGTATGCAGCCACAGGACCAGGGCACCTTGCAGTCATTGAGTTGACCATTAACTCTATATATAAAAGTATTCTAGAGTCAAATGTGAGGCCATCTGTCCGACAGCTAAAGCTTGGCTGATATTGGGTAAGGACAATGATCCTAAGCACACCAGCAAATCAACAACAGAATGTCTGAAAAAGAAAAATCAAGGTGTTGTAATGGCCCAGTCAGTGTCCAGACCTCAACCTGACTGAAATGCTGTGGCCAGACCGTAAGAGAGCTGTGCATAAACACATAACCACAAACCTCAAGCAACGTTGTGAAGAAGAGCAGGACACAATTCCGCCACAACGATGCGAGAGACTGATAAAGTCATATAGAAAATGATTCCTTCAACTTATTGCTGCTAAAAGTGCCACTACTAGCTATTAAATTATATGGTGTAATTAGTTTGTCACCCATGGCTTTTCCATTTTGGCTTTATTTTTGTAAAATAAATAATGACACAATGCAATATGTCATTTGTTGTTGTACATCTGAGGTTGTATTTACCTAATTTCAAGACCTGCTAAGGACTAGAAGTTTTTTTTATGTTCTGATACGTAAAACCACAAAAAGGGTGTCCTTTCTTTTTCACATGACTGTACATTTGCTACATTTAAATGAATGTACTAAAAAGGTAATATTATTTACATATGGATTCCTGTCCTGTCACTGATCAAATCATCATTTTGGTTGAGATTGAAATTGTTGAAAGTGTGTTGGATCAGCATTGAAATTTTGATGAAAGTCAACAGCACACATGGGTGAAGACAGTGACATTGAACTAACAGTGATTTGTAGTTGATGAGCACAATATCATTCAGGCATGTATCTCTGCAGAACACTAGTGGGTGTTTCTCAATCAGTGGGGCGTTTTCAAACCACAATGGCCATTTTCAACCGCTTTACCCGATTTGCTCTAATCCACTGGGGGCTTGGTTTAAGGCCTTCATGATTTTAGCAAGTCTGTTGAAAAATGGTTGAAAAACATTTATTGTAGTTTGAAGTTGGCCACTGATTGGTAAACGCCCATTTTGCACTTCTCAGTAATCTAATGCTTCCTCAATAGAGAGAAAACATAGGTGCATCCTATACAGAAGCACCTGACATACTTACATGACTTCTCTAGCACAGTTTCAAACAATGGTGCATCTACCTTATTTCTCTGTTCCTTTGTTTTGCGTGCTTATTTGCGTTTAATTTGTGTTGTTACTCACTGTAATTAGATAGATTAAAAAGTTATTAAAGTGTTTGAATAAAGCATATATTTTTCTACATTCTTAAAAAATGCACCTTGCTTTAGTAAAGTTTATTAGGAATGTCCTGAATAAAGTTCAGGAACCAGCGTCATTTAACAGATTTCTTGAAGTTACACTTGTAACTTGATTATGTTACCCTGTAAACATAAACCAGACAGTTGATGGCCATTGACTTCCATGGTATTTATTTCCTACTGTAAGGCCCGTGAAATTGGTCCAATGGAGGTTTTCCAATAACACAGGGAAGGTCTCACGTGCTCTGTCCTCACTCATGCGAAGTATTGGTTGGTTAAATGCAATATATATTAATCATATATTTACTCGTTTATTTCATCTGACTCCATAAATGAGAGGGTTTTAATGATATCTGTGGATCATTAATCATGAGTGAATGTTTTGACTATTCCGTCTAACTTCTTCAATGAAAATCCGTTAGAATAATCAACAATGTAACAATTTATTATGTCAGGTAAATGTGTCATGCCAATTCCATAATCAATTCAAAGATAATCGATACAAAACATCAAATGCTCTGGAATAGAGATAAGATGCAAACCCAACATTTTAAGAAATACGTTAGGCTGAGAGATCTACATCTCCCAGCCTAACGGACCCATCTGAAATACAGAAAAAGGCCCCGATCTCCCTGCTGCAATTCCTTAAATAGACAAACCTTTTACCTGGAAACATGTAACAATAGAAATTTGCATGCAGTGGTCGCATCTTCATGGGGGTGTGGGACCATTTGCTTAGAGACCACCTTCCTTTGTAAATCAGTTATCCATAAGCTCTTAAAAACCTTATTACCTTTTGTTTTATCTATCTGGATATGAGATATCTGTACCAGTCGCACTGTGACATTTTAAATGATACCAAACATGAAAATACTCTGTGATAATCATTCACATTAAACTATACATTTTCTTGGGTGATTTCAGCTGATCATCTGAGCATGAGAGAGAGGGGGTGAGGGGAGAGGGAAAGAGATGTAGATTAGATGACTCGGAGGTGAGACTTTCGTCTCAATGATGCATGAGAGCCAGTTCAAATGCTAATCTCCAGAGAGGTCCTTTTGTCCTCTCAGGGCCTGGTCACCCCCAAAACAGACTGTTTGGAATTTCCTAATTTATCAATTCTTACACTACTATGGAAATCAATGGCCACCGTAAACTTTCTGGTTACCAACATTCTTTAAAATATCTTATTTGGTGTTAAACAGAAGAAAGAATCTCATACAGGTTTGGAACAACTTGAGGGTAAATAAATTATGATAGAATTTTCATTTTGGGCTGAACTATCCCTTTAAAGATATTATATTCATTGGAAAAACCAATGAAACTTTTATTCTACAGGATAAACTTGTAACTTGAATGCTTTTGTCCTTATTTCTCCCCCTTTCTTTTTTAAAGAATTATCTTTTAATATATTTTTTGTCATTGATTGATTGAATACAATAAATTGACTCAACTGCTGGAAAGGTGTCATTTATATTTTAAAAGATTTTTGGCGAATTTTTAAATGGTCAGGAATTTGTTGATGCACCATTGAAGTGTAGTTGAAATATTAATGTTGTTTCAACATTAACTTGGTACATCAGATGGCAACATTTTTTGACATTCCTTTTCAGTTGTATTTTCAGTTTTTCAACAAAATGTATTTAGAATCAACATCATATTGTAACATTGATCAAACCATATTACCAAAGACTATTTTTGTTCATTTCAATGTTGATTCAACAGCAGTGATGTAGATTCAACATCATAGTGTAACGTTGATTCAATAGCATTACCATTGATTTTTTTGTTCAACATTAACTGAGGGTGCAAAAGTGATGTTGATAAAATATCACTTTGTGATGTTGAATCAATACTATTACCATTGATTTTTGGTTGAAATCTCAACATTGCTTCAACATTAACTGAGGGTGCAAGAGTGATGCTAAAGCAACATCACTTTGTAACGTTAATTTAATGTAATTAGTGTTTACGCATCAACACTGACTCAACTTTGTTTCAATGATTACATGCTATCTGGGGAGTGTCTTTTTTCATTTTTCAGAAAATATTTTGTTCCTAAAGTGGAGCTGAAGTGGAGGGTTTTGCAAGACAATGACTATAAATTCTCTGACTCAGTGAACATATTGGTTGAAATTCACCACATACCTTTTCCCCATAGTGAATGTAGGTGGACGCCTCCGGGCCCAGGTACTTTACCAGGCTGGAGATGACAGCATCTCTTCTCTCCTCCATCTAAAATAAGAAAAACATAAAAACATTTGTTTATCATCATATCATAAAAGGCCAATGCTGCTAAAATATAACTGCACTGTTGTCATTGTGAAAAAGAAGTGTGCTTGGTTGTATTGAATGTGCTCTTGTTGTGTACTTTAAATCTCAATTGTATTAAAAACTTTACTTATAGGTAATATATTAATGGAATAAAAGGCCAATTTAAGTGTACTTGAAGAGAGAACACTATGTTTCTTAACACACTTAATTCAAAGCAGACTTTGTAATAATGTCAATTAAAAAGTTTAATTTTAAAGTAAATTTTAAATCCTTTAATCAATCATCTTTTGACAGCCTTTAAAGAAGCCTTTAAAGAAGGACACTTATTTTGATGTGTTAAAGTCTCCCTGTAGTGAAAATCCAGCTTTTAATGTTGTTTATATGTCTACGTGGTGTTTTTAATATGCTTTAAAGTGCCCCTATTATGCTATTTTAAAGTTTCCTAATGTTGTTGTGGAGTCTCCTACAACAGGTTTACATGCATCAAAGGTAAAAAAAACTGTTTAATTTCCTCGTAATATACATTCGCACATCTCCACATTTTCAATGATTCTCAAACGACTCGTCAGATGAATCAATCTCTCTAAATCCCTCCTTTCTGCGAGCTACTCTGCTCTGATTGGCCAGACAGCTCAGTCTGTTGTGATTGGTTTACTGTGTACAGCCTGCGTCGAAAACAAAAATGCCCATTGCCATAACAACGTCAGCTCTGCTTGTCCTGAGGCTTCCTACACTGTAAACTAAACACAGAGACGAACAATGATGTCGATTTTACCATAACAATGTGAGTGAGAGTCCGATGATGAAAAATTGGAAGATATAGTTATTCAACCCGAACTTCCATCGCAAGGACAACTCGAGCAGGACGTTTCTCAGTGATACACTACTCAGTTTGAGGTACATTATGAGGTGTTGCAACTGTAATTCCTCACCATCAGCTTTAGCAGAAGTATTTCAGTAAGACAGTAATAATGTGAGTTAACCAGTTAGCAGGAGACCTACACAAAATAAAACTCAAAACTAAGTATTTTGAACACCATCTTTCAAGAGCAAGCGGTGTGCGAATCCTGCATTGAACTCCAAGATTTGAGAAGCTGTCATCAGTGAAATAAAGGGAACAGCAAAAGTTTAGGATTATACAGCTGTGATATCATGGTAAAGATTAATTTTAACCTCGGATTCTTCACATGCTCGTCCTTGGGCAGTGAAAAAAAACTGGCTTTACCTTCACATTGTAGAGCACAGTGTCTTCTCGACATGATGCTATCCAGTATCCACAGGAATCAGCTGCAGTATTTGAGGTTCAAGTTTTCCCTGGTGTCTGCGTGCGCAATAAGTGGGCAGGCAATATGCTAATGTTTCATCTTGACGTCACAACGAAACGGCTTATGACTCGTTTGAAAAGCGATTAATTTCATTGACTCAGAGTCGAGTCTTACTTTTGAAAGACAATAACTTTATATATACGGTGCACTATCAGATTTAAAACTTTGTAGGATGTTTTCATTCACTTAGGTCTATGTTACACACTACATGAAAGTAGGGTGAACATATTTTAGTTTTCAGAAAAGAGGACGGGGGGCGTGGTTAAGGTCGGTGGGGGCGTTGTTGGGGGGCGTGAATGCATCAACAAATGCTTGACATATGCATTTACAACCTTGTAACTATGTTATTGTAGGCTACTTTAATACATAAAATAAAACATCCTTTCCATTCAACTTTTGGCCAGCATTAATAGAATAATAACAAACAAATAAAAAAATAGTTTAGCTTTTAACACCTTTTACATGACACTGTTTCTATTTATGGCCATAGGTTAAAATAAAATAAAAAATCTACTACACTATTTCAGTAAAAAATAATTTCAGTCCTCCTGATGTTCTCTTGTACACTTTCCTTATGTGGGCTTCTAGGTTGCTAGCACCTTTATTTGACACTGACACATAGGCTACGTGCTAGCTTTGCAGGTCATGCATTCTGCTTTACACGGATCCCGACCCAAACGGAAACCCCTGAATTTTCTCTGTAAATCATCTGTGAATTTACAGTTGGCGTTTTTTTAACGCTGTGCATGTGCCACTGTTGACACGCGGTTTGAAATGTTGGTGTCTGTTTCTGACATCACAAACTACCTTGTAACCAATCACGTCAATGTGTGATCGTCAACGAGTGGATCTCTGAGCTGCTGTGAGTGAGTGGGGGCAAGGCTAATTTGCATATTCATAGAACCGCATATACTAAATGAGGCAAGGGTGTAGAGTAACATTCAAGCTATTTTAAGGCATGACAAAAAAAAATTTAAGGAAAAAATTATTAATTTTGGTGATCAAGGTAAGTTTTAAGGGAAAAAAATATTGACTACAGGGGGACTTTAACACACTAAAGCACATGTAAAGTATCATTTTTAAATTGTACTGTTCTATTCGATATTACATTTAAAGTTAATATATTTTAAATGCACTAAATTACAACTTCATCATTACTAATTAAGTATAAAGATAAGTTTCATTACAAATGACATTTAAGTACATTTTAGTTAACCATAAATGTTTGTCAGCACTTTCTACAGTACACTTTTACCATATTTCAAAGACAATAGAAGTAAAATAGAAAATGACATAAAATATGTACTTAAGCCCTCTAAAGTTCAGCTAATTGCATTTAAAATATATTTAAACTAGAATACACTCTAATTTAATAGTAAATAACAATTAAGTGTCCGAAAACATTACATATATTCTTTTAAAGCATATTATTTTAAAGTATATTATGTCCTTAATAAGTTCTCTTTTTTAAATTACGCTAAACTGTACTTTTTCACAAGGGCAGTAAATGGGCTGAGTCTGGTTCTCCAACCTACATCGATCTTAATAACTCAGTTCCTTTTTGGTCTCTGTTCTCTATGAGTTATGGGCAGAAACGGGCCGGGGCACGCACCCCTGCTGTTACTATGCCAACGAGTGACAGATGTTAAGGGAACACATAAAACCCTGCATCTGCATGTTGTGAACACTTCCACTTGAACCAAGTGTCCCAGACCATAATTCAGCCTACAATTATGGCTTTGCACCAGGTAGGGGGCAGGGCGGCAGTGGAACCATATGCGGTGGTTGGTATAAAAGTGTCCATAAGGAGCTGGAGGGCTAGCCGCTATCTCTAATGCCTGCTCATAAAACAAACCGTACAAAATTGCACTTCATGTCCGCATTTCAAATTTTGCCAGCTCATTCATGTGCAGTGCAGTTAATGTGGAGTAACGGCAGAAAGCACATGGCTTGGGCATAATGTGCTGAGTAGTCAGTCTGGACTTCTTAGACATCCGTATAAAAAGAACCAGAGCTCGGCGACAACTGCTTTGCAGAGTACAAGACATTTTACAGACAAAACTCATTAATGGAGGTAAAAAAATAAAAATGGGTTGGTTATTCCAGCATAAAATACCACCATACACAAAATGGAAATGTTGTATTAGTAGATGAGAACCAGACTGACTCGTCCATCTGATTCATTATGAATGAAGCAACCATAAACTCAGTTGCTTAGAAGAACTCCTCTTGTCTATAATGCATGACAACGGATGGTCTGGGAGTTTTATCATATGAAGCTCATCTCGAAGAGTGAATTCTGGTCTCATCTGGTTTTAAGCTTTAGGCTACAGTAGCTATTTTCTGCATGCAGGATGTGTGGCTATCTTTGTTTGATTTAGCATCGAGTAACAGATAAATCAATATTTTGCCACATTATCAGTCAGGAAAAGACCCTTTGAAGACTCAAAGCTGGAAATATTTGTTTTCCCAAGATAAGGCTTCCAGTTTAATTCTGTAGCAAAGACATTTAGCTAATTGCTTATCAGATTAGGATGCTGAGAAAATAAATTTGTCCTTCATTGCACTGGCTCAAACACTCACAAAGACTCGCTAAGACTAGCATGTTAGCAACATTGGTGTCAGTGTTGTTTTAGTATTATTTATTTTATATTTTGGTATTAGTTATACAATAATATTTTTAAATAATATTTTGAATTAACTTTTGTTTTTATATTTTCAGTTAAAATTTTAGTTTTAATACATTTAGAACTTCAACTTGTTTATTTCAGTTGGCATCATAAATCAAATTTGCCTTGATCTTTTGACATATAAGAGGCTTTTGTACCATTAAAACATCCTGCAAGTTTCATAGCTCAAAATGTCCCTCCTCATTTTAAACAAAGCATTTATTTAATCAAGCTCCAAAAACGGTTCGTTCAGATATTGTGGGATCTTTGACATCACATGGGCAAACAAATTTGCATATGACCACCTCCAGAGCAAGACATGGATGAATTGTTATACATCATCGCACCATAGGCCCTGCCCACTGTCATTCAGACGTTTAAAGACTGACATTCGCATACATTGGATGTGAGCATTGCGTCAAAAGCAAATAGAATCCATTATAATCACTGACGCTGTCTACACTGGTGTCAGGGTTCTGACCAAACCAAGAATTAACAGACTGAAGTGACAGAACCCTGACAACTGGATAAAGTATACAGATGCCCGTTTATTTTCTGCTGTACTCCACGCACTTGAGTCTGTCGACAACAGGACATATGGAAGAGTAAAAGGAAGCGTTAAAGAACATTCGCTTTGACACATCCAGTTTAAACAGCTCATTAGCTCATTTAAATTTTGTTGAAAGATGCAGCAAGACATACCTGGGAACAATCAAAGTCCACACAAGACCAGGCTGTCTTGTTTCCCAATTACCCCTTGTGTATTAATGCTGCCTTCACTGCCTTTGATATCCCACAATCCCACAATCTGTGACAGTTGAGTTACAAAAATAAAGATGGCATCTGAAAGTTGCGGTTCCTGGTCAGTTTGCGTGTAAATGTACGTTTCTGACCAATGTTTTCCACTTCTGATATCATTCCTAGCAAGAAATTACTCTAATTAATCATAGTAATTGAATATTTGCTTAGTTTTCACCAAAGCTCGCTCTATTCTCCTGTAGATCATTAAACTGTTACGCTGCGTCAGAAGTCTGTCCGAAATCAGTTTCATGAGGTGCCTTCATGCACAAACGCTTCCTGCAAAGTCATTGCCTGAGAGGCAACAAGCCAACAAGCCAGCTGCCTAAGTTTTCGGGGACAGACTAAGTTTTTCATCTAATATTTATATTGTATATTATTTCACCTTTATTTCAATTACTGAAAACATTTTTTAATTATCTATTAACATTAACAACACTGGTGCTGGTCTAGTTCGTGGACCAACATAGCCATGATTTTCTTCAGCAAAATGTAGCTACTCGTACTCGTATTCCTGTGAATGGGAGAAAGTGCAATCACAAAAAGTAATTGATTCTGAGACGCACGCTTAGAACTGCACATGCGCATTGGCTGGTCCAGCCTGAAAGGTTCATTCATTTTTTTAACGCTACCTTAACATAAGTAAACACATTTATGAGACAACTGTTGTCAGATTTGAAATTTCAGTGGTGATTTCAAATATGAAATTTAATCGTAAGCTTGGTGAACAGCTTTGGGGACTTTGATGCCATTCATAGAGATAGGAGATGTACTTGCATGACTGAAATAGCTGCCCGAGAGGTGTTTAAAAAAAAAACTATTGAGTGAAATGACTTGTCTTGAAGGAACTTTTATATTGTTTTCTATAAGTAGACAGATTGTTTTTGAAGGCTCTTAAAAATATGAAACAGACTTTGAAATGGGAATGCTAACAGATTTCTCCACATATTATAGATTTCCTCAAGTTCAGCTAGATGAAGCAAACCAGTACATGATCATCCAAAACACAACAAATGGTTGTGAGCAGCTGTCTGTATTTCTTTTCAGCAGGGTATTATGACTGTTAAGCTTTACAAGGGCAGTTTTTGAGCAACTAAATGTCAAAATGTATTTATTTTCACCTCTTGACTCACTGTCTAAGTATTCCTATGAAAGTGTGAAACTGAGAATAGACCTGACACCGGAACATAATGAACTTCTTTCTCTTTATCTCACATTCCCTCTTTCCATTTCTCACTCCAGTTCAGCTCACTGTAGAGTATGTCTCTGTTTTTCATAAACCCCCACTCTCATTCTGTCTCTCACCTTTCTCTCGCTCCAGTCAAGGGCCTGTACTCCGGTGATGAATCCCACCAACGCAGGATTGCCTTTGGGGCTGGTGGCGTCAAATGTGACGCTTAGAGGGCAGCACTCGGAGGGGCGAACCACAATTTCCCCCGAGAAACCCTTTTCCTTCCAAAATGCCTGTTAAGTCAGATCAAAAATGAAGAGAATCAACATGCCTGAAAATGAAAAGCATTTATTCTTGATTAAATGAGACAAGCACTATGCTGTCAACTGACATTATCTGCATAAATGTCAACTATATTTGCATAAATGTAAATATTCAATTGTAGATTTATGAGAATTTATATGTATTATCTGCATATTGATCATCTCTCAAGCAATATGTCCTTTCGAACTGAGGTGCTACGTGGCCCGTTGAAAAGTGAATTTTGAATGTTGAGATGAACACATATATATATATATATGACATAATGATGAGTAACAACTATCCGTTAAACTAAAACAATAACACATATAATAAATTACTTTGTTCTTAAAATGTTTGAACTAAAATATAAATGCATGCATTATAAACCTCTTTATGTAAAGACAGAAAAAGACTAATTGTACTTTAAAGGTTAAATAATTCATAATCACATTTTGTCTATGTGCAATTTAAAATATTTAGTACTTTTCCAAAACAGCACTTTATCTGAAGCACCTTATTTAAAAATAAAAAATAGCTTATGTGGTATTTCTCATTTGTAAGTTGATTTGGATAAAAGCATTTGCTAAATAAATAAATGTAAAATGTATTCATTTATATTTTTACATTTATTCATTTACCAAACTTGATGCATACTTATGGGGCTGTAACTCCAATATGTAACTTCATTTATACATGTGTTATCCATAATTCATGTATATATGCAATTAGAGATAATAAGAAAGATTAAAACACACTTTTAAGCACTCAGGCAGGCTTTCATGCACTAATAATTGAGTGTGCTGCACAGAAAAGCTTCTCCCTGAAAAAAAAAGAGGTTTGATCGATCATTTTATTTCCCTGAATTGTAGGTTCATATAGTTATTAAATGCATAATAAAATATATAAATAATCAATTCACATTAACACAATCTACGTTTCAGAGGCCACTGGGAGTGATTTTTGTGCATGTTTGGTTTCAGTTGGTTCTAATCAAATTTATGATCAATTTAAGTGTGAACTTATTATTGAATCAATATGTATCACGTTTTATGCACAAGTTGTTAATAAATGAAACCCATGATCTTCATTTATATACACAAGATAGAAAATATTCAAGTACACATTTCACAGTTGACAGACAAGCCTTATCCTCTGATTAAGGTGGTTTCTCCAGTCACTGCAGGACCAAAATTAAATATTAAATTAAAGTGAGGGTTTATACTGAATATGGTAGAATGAGCACTAGGAGACAGCTCTCCATGCCTTTGCACATTTTAACTTCATTATAGAGTATAATGCAATAGAGCCATAGGGGAAGTAACTGCACTGCGCTGCGCTAGGAAAGCCGGGAAAGCCAGTAAAGCCGGCTGTGGGTAAGTGGATGGGTTATGCGTGTTACTCACAGTGGGGTACGTGACGATAAATTTCGTCATGTGGCCCATGGGCAGGCACTGGATGAGGCGCTGGCGCTCGGCTGGCAGGGCAGGCTCGTAGTGGATCTGGGCTGGAAATGAGGGCATAATCAGCACTGAATGAAAAGCCGTTTAGTGCTAAAAAAGAACAGTGGAATGCTAATGTTTATTAATGATAATAAAATAGGAAGGACAGATGAGAAAGGTAACAGCTCTGTTCTTGAAGTTAGAGTGAAACAGAAGTTGTGATAGTCTTTTCTTCCCGTGCCGTATATGTAATATATCGCAGGACTTGATTTTGTCCATGGGGAATTGATTGGATGATTGTGATTTGCTAATGCTGCAATCTCAAGTGAGTGACGGGTTTTCCTATCCGTGATGTGGACGCATAGATCATTTATAATAAATATTCCATATATTCCAAAACAAAAACTGTCAATTTTGATTCCATGGTGACTTTAAAAGTAGTAAGCTGCATTGTTGCCTACTGTCTTCATAGGCAGCTACCTTCAAAGAAAGCATTTAACCATCACCGAACCTCATAAGGGAGCAACTTGGAAAACTTTGAGCAACAACAAATTTCGCTCCACATGAGAGAAGCAACTCACAATTGATTTCAATAGTTTGATGTAGTATGTTGCTGAAATAATGCTTTGAAACTGTAACAAGCATTCAAAAAAAAAAAAAAAAGATAGTACATACAAATATTGGGTAAAACAATATTTTTATTTTCAAAACTATAATTTATTTTTATCATTTCTTTCACAGTAGAAATATGCAGATATGCAACATTTCAACAATCACGACGGTGAACATCTTCAATTTAGGTGTCACACGGTCGGACGCCCCTCCCACGATTGTTGATTGACAGCAGCGTTTCAACACAGACCCGCCCTCGCTCGTGAGCGAGCTGTCAGTCATCATAGTCCGCACGGTCAATGTTGATACGCTGGAGCACTGTCTATGAGCAGAATGGCGTCTAAGCGATTGTGGTGTTCTGTTCTTGGGTGTAATAAGGAACACAGCAGTCATTTTGATGTTCCTAAATCCGAACCGCTGAAGACGCAGTGGCTGAGTTTGTTCTTGAAGGGAATATTCCCCACGATCAACGTCAATGCTTTCATGTTTGCGCGAATCATTTCACACACCAGACTGCTTTACAAACGAGGGTCAGTAAAGCTGGTTTTGCTTAGAAGCTGCTGCTGAAAAAAGGATCGGTACCAACTATTCGTGTTCCTACTGCACCTCCAGAAGAACTGAAGTGAGTGTAACGTTTTATTTATATTAATCTTTATATTAATCTTTGCAAATCGCTTGCTGCACGCTTCACGATGAATGCGGCTAAGGTTTACACTCAGGGTACATTACGCCATGTTTTCTATGTACGAGTACGACGTTCTCAATATAATTCATAATCCCACGTTTATAATGAACAACGTGTTATGGTTATTGTGTTACAAACGGTGTGCGCACAGAATAGAGGGGCGGGGTGAGCAAAGCTCATTATCATTTAAAGACACATGCACTTAAATGGCGTGCTGAAAACAGAGCTGTTTTTGACCAGGTAAAATGAGAATTTTTAATTAAGGTATATTACACATTTTTAATTTAGACCCTAAAGAATCATATTAGCTTGTACAAAAATGGCATTATATGACCCCTTTAAAGCATAAAAACATAACATATTCAAATATTAGGTAAAATTATGCTTAGTTACAATTAGCTAGTTTTGTCAGTTATGCTAATTTGAAACATTTAATCTGTTATCATCTTGGATTTATATTTTCACAGAGCTCATCGCCGTGTATTCTGGGATTGCCTTCCCTGCAAATGATGCATTGGACGCTAACTTAGATTTTGTCTTAAGATGTCTTAAAAGGCAGTATGATTACTGGAAGTTGCCTACACTAGAAAAAAAAACTGTAGAAAAATGGAAAGGGTAGTCTACTGGTAATTAAAAATATGCATAAAACACCTGTGAAATATCAAAACGGAAAATTGCTTCATATTAACAGTACACAAGCCCTATGTTTACATACTTTTCTTAAAATATACTGTACGTCTAAGTTCAGCCTCAGAGTCAAGAATGCCTTAAAATTCTGCCTAAGGAGGCAGCTCACTAGATTTTGGAAGAGCAAATGTCGACACTCTTGACCAAAGGATTCTGGGATGCTGTATACTTTGGATTAAGAGTGTTATAAAGGGGAGGACCGGACTGAATAGAAATACACATTTTAAAGAGCATTGGAAAACAGAAAATGGACTTCCATATGAGGAGAAAGGGGAAAATGGGAAGCACAGACAGGAAGAATATGGTATAGAATAACTCATAGGTCTCAGATCATCCCTTGGTATTGATTTAGGTGGCTATAGCTTCTAATCAAGCAGCACTTTGGAAAATTGGATCTAATACCCCAGTGACTGGCTCTCCATGAAATTGCCAATCTATTAAAGAATCTCTACGATTTAACACTACTACTTTGTTTTCTTAAAAGCCATAATTAAGGCTTAGCCATTTCGCGAGTGTGGGGTATCCAATAACTTTATGTGCGGCCCACAGTGCCATCTCTATGTGTGTGTAAGGCAAACAGTGCCAGAAGGGACTCTGACCTCAGTTTTGACAAGACAGCCTTCTGGCAACAAGCCAACATGTGAACTAACCTTTTGAAGAGAGGACACTCAAATAAATTTTAGCCTTCCATCCAGTTGGTCAATTGAAAAGTAAATGCTTGACAAGCATAACAATATAAAAAGATGTTAAAAAGATTAGATTAAGCCAGGATTAGGCTATAGCTCAGTTAGGACAAGTAGGTAACTTTAATAAACGTGCCTACTGGCGTGCATCTTGGGAGAAAACAATTGCACTGACATATTTTAAGATATATCAGTGCAAGTTGCTTTTAGTTAAAACAGCTCAAGAGGGGGTACATGAACAAAATGTTGTTCATTTAATTCTACCCCACTTTAAAACATGTATTTCTAACAGACAAAATACCATAAAAGGACTAATAGATGACATCCAATCAAATGACCTCATCTTCTGCAGTCAATACTGACTGCATCCACACAAGCAGAGCGCATATGGGGTTGTGTACAGGGTATGCTACAATGTTCTCAACAATATACATTTGTAAAAGTAGTTATTTAGCACTTATTAGCATGAGGAAAAATATAGACACAGAGTGTGGATAGAGGCATACCTCCAGGGGCCGCGGTTGACCCCTCATATAGTCTCACAAAACCCTGTGGGAAACAGGAAATGCAAAGCAATTACAAAACACCAGGGTTATTATAACAAAAGGGACAAAAAAGGGAGCTTGGATACTGTTGGGAAGGAAATTGTCACTAAGTCCATCTGTAAAATGCTTAGCAAATCACCCCACTTCTCATTAAAGTGGATCCAGAATAATGCAGAGAAGCATTTTAATTGGAGCTAATGTTAATAAACGTCTTTGTCCAGACTGAAAAATCAAGCACTACATTGCAATTGTGTTAAAAGACGGCAATCAGAAAAAGATATTTTGATTACATTATGTTTCACGAACACGTTGCTAATTGAACAAGAGGCTCTGATTAGCACATTTCCATCGTACTAACTCTCTCCCAGAAGACTTTCCAACATGTTAATTGGGGAAAAAACACAAACCATGTTTCTAATGTATCTTTTCTTAACCATGATTTATTTCTGTGATCATTTATATGTGACCGCCAATCCCATGACAGCCCACATTAATCTGTCTCTCGTAAGGGCTGTGATGGCAGACGGGGGAAACAGATCTAATTTAACCACAGTGACTGAGGTGTAGAGTTGCTCTCGTTGATTGAGAGCAATCGCTCTGCGTCTGGCAGTCCATCATAACTGTGTGCTTGTAAGAGACAGCAACTGTCAGCTTGCTTCAGTTTGCAAGATGTTAGGAAATTACAACACCACCAATCTGCCAGCCGCACAGGGAGACAAAGGGATGAGCAACCTTAGAAGAAATGTTTGTGTACATTTTATATTGATTATGAAAGTGGAAATTCGTCAAATTGCAATCAAATGATGGAGTGTTAAACAGGCATATACAATCAATATCGCAACATGGCTTAGTGTAATTGTCAAATCGCAAAGGCTGCAATATAATTAAATAAATATATGCACTTGTCACATTCACGGTCTGTCATCGTCCTGTCTGCACTACAGTTCCCAGAATCCTCCTTGTTTCCACACCTGAACTCACTCCCTTCATTACCCACCTGTTCATCATCATTATCTGCATCACCTGTCTTGTGTTCATCTGTGTGTGTATTTAAGTTCCTGGTTTTCACTCTTCACTTGTCGGTCAATGTTGAATGTTAGGTTTTCTGTATTTTGAGCACACGCTCCCCTTTTGTTTGTATCAGTGTATATTGAGAATTAAAACCTTTGTTTCTTTATCTTCGTGTTCGTCTCCTACTTCATCCACCCAGAAGCCTGACAGATTGACCGACCAAAAAGATGAGCTGGGAGCTCGCTGGACAGATCGCGGCTTTGGCTCGGGATAGCCGCGATCTGTTCCAATTCACCTGGGGGTTTGTTCCTCTTGCTGCCTCCTGCTCGCTGGATGACGAGACAATCAAGGCGTGTTACCGGCTTGGGGCCAAGGAGGTCGACCCGAGGGAGCTTCCAGATCTCTCCGGTCAGGACTGGAGAGAGGCACTCTCCTGTTGTCTGGAGAGCTTCCTCCCGTGGCACGCCATGTCACCGTCTGCACTCCACGCCAGTCCAGCCGAGCCCGCACTTCACGCCAGTCCAGCCGAGCCTGCACTTCACGCCAGATCTGCCGAGACCAAGGCAGTAAGCGTCGTGACTGACAGCGATCTTCCTCCTCTCATCGACCCACCAGAGCCCTCTTCGCCGCTGGTCCCGTCCAGCCCAGAGCCCTCTTCACCGCTGGTCCCGTCCAGCACAGAGCCCTCTTCGCCGCTGGTCCCGTCCAGCACAGAGCCCTCTTCGCCGCTGGTCCCGTCCAGCACAGAGCCCTCTTCGCCGCTGGTCCCGTCCAGCACAGAGCCCTCTTCGCCGCTGGTCCCGTCCAGCACAGAGCCCTCACCGCTGGATCTGCCCAGCACAGAGCCCTCACCGCTGGATCTGCCCAGCACAGAGCCCTCACCGCTGGATCTGCCCAGCACAGAGCCCTCACCGCTGGATCTGCCCAGCACAGAGCCCTCACCGCTGGATCTGCCCAGCACAGAGCCCTCACCGCTGGATCTGCCCAGCACAGAGCCCTCACCGCTGGATCTGCCCAGCACAGAGCCCTCACCGCTGGATCTGCCCAGCACAGAGCCCTCACCGCTGGATCTGCCCAGCACAGAGCCCTCACCGCTGGATCTGCCCAGCACAGAGCCCTCACCGCTGGATCTGCCCAGCACAGAGCCCTCACCGCTGGATCTGCCCAGCACAGAGCCCTCACCGCTGGATCTGCCCAGCACAGAGCCCTCACCGCTGGATCTGCCCAGCACAGAGCCCTCACCGCTGGATCTGCCCAGCACAGAGCCCTCACCGCTGGATCTGCCCAGCACAGAGCCCTCACCGCTGGATCTGCCCAGCACAGAGCCCTCACCGCTGGATCTGCCCAGCACAGAGCCCTCACCGCTGGATCTGCCCAGCACAGAGCCCTCACCGCTGGATCTGCCCAGCACAGAGCCCTCACCGCTGGATCTGCCCAGCACAGAGCCCTCACCGCTGGATCTGCCCAGCACAGAGCCCTCACCGCTGGATCTGCCCAGCACAGAGCCCTCACCGCTGGATCTGCCCAGCACAGAGCCCTCACCGCTGGATCTGCCCAGCACAGAGCCCTCACCGCTGGATCTGCCCAGCACAGAGCCCTCACCGCTGGATCTGCCCAGCACAGAGCCCTCACCGCTGGATCTGCCCAGCACAGAGCCCTCACCGCTGGATCTGCCCAGCACAGAGCCCTCACCGCTGGATCTGCCCAGCACAGAGCCCTCACCGCTGGATCTGCCCAGCACAGAGCCCTCACCGCTGGATCTGCCCAGCACAGAGCCCTCACCGCTGGATCTGCCCAGCACAGAGCCCTCACCGCTGGATCTGCCCAGCACAGAGCCCTCACCGCTGGATCTGCCCAGCACAGAGCCCTCACCGCTGGATCTGCCCAGCACAGAGCCCTCACCGCTGGATCTGCCCAGCACAGAGCCCTCACCGCTGGATCTGCCCAGCACAGAGCCCTCACCGCTGGATCTGCCCAGCACAGAGCCCTCACCGCTGGATCTGCCCAGCACAGAGCCCTCACCGCTGGATCTGCCCAGCACAGAGCCCTCACCGCTGGATCTGCCCAGCACAGAGCCCTCACCGCTGGATCTGCCCAGCACAGAGCCCTCACCGCTGGATCTGCCCAGCACAGAGCCCTCACCGCTGGATCTGCCCAGCACAGAGCCCTCACCGCTGGATCTGCCCAGCACAGAGCCCTCACCGCTGGATCTGCCCAGCACAGAGCCCTCACCGCTGGATCTGCCCAGCACAGAGCCCTCACCGCTGGATCTGCCCAGCACAGAGCCCTCACCGCTGGATCTGCCCAGCACAGAGCCCTCACCGCTGGATCTGCCCAGCACAGAGCCCTCACCGCTGGATCTGCCCAGCACAGAGCCCTCACCGCTGGATCTGCCCAGCACAGAGCCCTCACCGCTGGATCTGCCCAGCACAGAGCCCTCACCGCTGGATCTGCCCAGCACAGAGCCCTCACCGCTGGATCTGCCCAGCACAGAGCCCTCACCGCTGGATCTGCCCAGCACAGAGCCCTCACCGCTGGATCTGCCCAGCACAGAGCCCTCACCGCTGGATCTGCCCAGCACAGAGCCCTCACCGCTGGATCTGCCCAGCACAGAGCCCTCACCGCTGGATCTGCCCAGCACAGAGCCCTCACCGCTGGATCTGCCCAGCACAGAGCCCTCACCGCTGGATCTGCCCAGCACCGAGCCCTCTTCACGGCCCCCGTCAGCCCGGTCAGAGACTGTTTTTAACCATCCCTCTCTGAGACCCGGGACTTTTCCCAAGTATTTTTTTGGGGGGGGCCATAGGGCTCCGTCCTGGCCACTCGAGGGGCCATGGCCACCTGAGGGGTCCTCACCACCATGGCCGCCTGAAGGGTCCTCACCGCCGTGGCCGCCTGAAGGGTCCTCACCGCCGTGGCCGCCTGAAGGGTCCTCACCGCCGTGGCCGCCTGCAGGGTCCTCACCGCCGTGGCCGCCTGAAGGGTCCTCACCGCCGTGGCCGCCTGAAGGGTCCTCACCGCCGTGGCCGCCTGAAGGGTCCTCACCGCCGTGGCCGCCTGAAGGGTCCTCACCGCCGTGGCCGCCTGAAGGGTCCTCACCGCCGTGGCCGCCTGAAGGGTCCTCACCGCCGTGGCCGCCTGAAGGGTCCTCACCGCCGTGGCCGCCTGAAGGGTCCTCACCGCCGTGGCCGCCTGAAGGGTCCTCACCGCCGTGGCCGCCTGAAGGGTCCTCACCGCCGTGGCCGCCTGAAGGGTCCTCACCGCCGTGGCCGCCTGAAGGGTCCTCACCGCCGTGGCCGCCTGAAGGGTCCTCACCGCCGTGGCCGCCTGAAGGGTCCTCTCC
The DNA here is from genome assembly GCF_964197995.2 of Scardinius erythrophthalmus. Lineage (NCBI taxonomy): Eukaryota > Metazoa > Chordata > Actinopteri > Cypriniformes > Leuciscidae > Scardinius > Scardinius erythrophthalmus. Next base: position 12,569,249 of record NC_138243.1, read on the forward strand.
GCCGTGGCCGCCTGAAGGGTCTTCACCGCCTTGGCCACCCGAAGGGTCCAGACCGCCATGGCCACCCGACGTGTCCTCACTGCCGTGGTCGATTGAGGGGACATCACCGCCCTGGCCACCTGAAGGGTCCTCTCCGCTATGGCCGCCCGAGGGGTTGTCTCCGTCCTGGCCACGCCCACAGCCTGCTCCACCGTGACCACACCCACAGTCTGCTCCGCCCTGGAGGCTTCCCGCCTTGTCTCCCTTGCCTGGTCTTCCCCGTCAGCCTCCAGGGCGCCCACCCTCCCACCCCCTTGGTCTTTCTACGGCGCGAGGACGCGCCTACCGGGAGGGGGGAGTAATGTCACATTCACGGTCTGTCATCGTCCTGTCTGCACTACAGTTCCCAGAATCCTCCTTGTTTCCACACCTGAACTCACTCCCTTCATTACCCACCTGTTCATCATCATTATCTGCATCACCTGTCTTGTGTTCATCTGTGTGTGTATTTAAGTTCCTGGTTTTCACTCTTCACTTGTCGGTCAATGTTGAATGTTAGGTTTTCTGTATTTTGAGCACACGCTCCCCTTTTGTTTGTATCAGTGTATATTGAGAATTAAAACCTTTGTTTCTTTATCTTCGTGTTCGTCTCCTACTTCATCCACCCAGAAGCCTGACAGCACTACCGGTTTCAAAGTGAAGTACGCCATTTACACACCTGATATCGTGAGATGCATGTAAATTAACACAGTGCCAAGCTTCACTCTGAAACCACGGCGCATTTTTTTGAAATAGCACAAAAGCTTGAAATTAAGAAGTTAATAAATTAAATATTCTAATTAAATAAACTCGATTTTTATTTTACAGTACAACAGTGTTGACAATATATTTCTTATTTTGTAATTTTTATTTTTAATAATAATCAATAAAAACATAATGATTATTAAAACAGTGTGAAGCCTTGAGAGATAAAAAAAAATATTTTGCAACACAATAAAAAAATTGATGTAGGATTTACCTTGAAACTATTTTCACTCAGAAATTGCTTGTTAATTTCACAAATACTTAAAAAGAAATGGCAAGTAATACATTGAATTCAACAAAATTTCTGAAGTAGAAATACTGAAATAGTATATTGTAAAACATACTCCTAAATTTTTAACAGTGAAGCTTTTCCTAAATCTATACATATTTATTTATTTATTTTCAATGCAGATGTACTTCCCAACAAAATCACCCCACTTAGGATTTTTTCAAGTCATGATTCAAATGAAGTTATCATTTTAAAGAGCCATTTAGGGAGTGATATATGTTTGTCTTTACCCGATTTGCATAATTCCTTTAGTGATCCAGGTGTTAAATGCAAATAAACAACACTATGCAAACTCCACAGGTATGTGGCTGCAGTTCAAGCTTAAGTGAATTCCAAGGATATTTTACAGACCATATTCTAGATCCTCCTACACTTCAGTCAGTCTGTCACTATCTTTCTTGCCTTAAGGTTTTTTTTTGTGTGTGTGTGTCTTTGTGTTGTCTCTTTTCCCCCTCACTCCTTGGCATCTCTGTCACCTGTGTTACCCAGGTAGCCGTGAGTGGTGGAACAGACAGTTATAGCATAACCTCGGGCTAACGGGCCACAGGTGCTCTCAGCATTTCTCTAGGATACCCTCCTGCCCGGAGCCTTTGGGAAAACTATACTTAAAAAGGAAGGGGGAAAAAAATAATCACTTGTTTACACTAGTGATGCAGTGAAACTGAAAATCCTGGATACGGCTGAAAACTATAAAACTAAATATAATATAATATAATATAATATAATATAATATAATATAATATAATATATACACATACATTAAAAGTATTAAAACAATTATGACTCATCCTGCACTTCATAGAATTTTGACCAATCAAATGCTCTCTAGATTGACAATGTGAGGGACACTGCCTGTAACAGTCTGGAAATTGATTATTTTTTAAAGGACAATTCTTCACTCAAAAATAAAATATTTAGGCCTAAAATTTAGATTTATGTATTTGAATTGCATATAAAATTGAATTGCACACTTTAATAGGAAATATGTCAACACAGGAAATAAAACCAAACCTGTCAGACAATGTCAAGGCATCTTCAAATGTGGATCTTTTCAAGTGAACATGAACGACACAGATGCTTTTTCTCCAACAAGATTCTGTTATTGCATGATAAAGTACCATTTTCCATTCAAATGTTCTTCTTCCAGTCGAAAATGTCCTAAAATGCCATTTTCAGCTGAAAATTCAAGGGCCGAAATTTGCTATATATCCCTTGTTCCCATTCACATACCCACACAGCCTCCATTCATCTGTAAAAAGTGATACCAGCAATTTGGTAATTAAAGGTTTGATTATAAAGCCTGTGCTTTTGAACACATTCCCAAAGCGCTGTGAAATTGGAAATAATCTGGCACTCTTAAACAAAAAATAATCTGTTTAAACTTCGGTGTAACCACCCTTAAAAATAGGTCACTGCAGTCAAACGAATGCTAATATATTGCTTCCCTTCTTTCTTAAAGTATAAACAGGCCTCTAAGCGAAACTCTGAGTGACGTGTCTGTGATGTTGCTTGCCTCCACCATAGCCTGCTGTCACTGGAGATGTTCTCTCATCAAAGTGGAGTCAATAGGAGGCTGGGCTGGGGACCGGTTTCTCTGCCAGTCAGCTCAAATTGCATGCAGCTGCAATGCCAGCTAAGTCAGGTACAGCATTTTGGAGGAAGACTGGGGAGTTAAATATAGCAACCAACCGGCTGCACTCGGGTATGCTTCGACACGCCACAAACCCACAGAAGGAATGCGTCCAAACCCGGTTGAGCATCTTAACGCCAACCAAAATACCAAGACAAAAAAGCACATACATCCCACAACCTGACTAATCGCCGGCATAATGTAGGCTTGGTGCAGCAAAGCATGAATACTTCATGGTTTTATACCACGCACAACAAATCCAGCAAACACACAAGCATACACACACATTCGTTTCTCATGGGTGCCCACGCACACCCACACTTAATATTCTGTCCTCTCACCCACTGTCACAGAAATCCAGGATTGCGAATAGGGTTTTAACACACAGATTTAAAACGATCGCTTGAAGACATCTGTCCCGCTGACTTTACTCGTGACAGCCATTACCTATGACTAAAAGTAAAGAAATATCTAAAAATCACTATCAGAGAAACAGTTCACCCACAAATAAACATTCTGTTATTTTTCATTCATCCTCATGTCTCTCTAAACCTATATGCTAATATGCATAAAGAAATGCACCTTTTGGAATGCAACAGAAGTTCATTGTAACCAGAGGCTCTAAAAAGGTCAATTTTTCTATTTACTTTTATCTGGATTCAATTGAATTATATTTGAACAATTAAAAAGCATGTCTAATCAGAGTTTTAATTTAATAATTTATTCATGTATTTTTTCTCTTTACAATTAATAGGGCCATATGAAATGTTTTTTCTCAGATGTCCTGTGTTGTATCCTTTATTTTTCAAAGATACTAGTCCATATCATGATATAATTAAGTGTACAGCCCTTTATTCATCCCAAATTTGCCAAATTCTGTGACATTCCACGTTATACAGTCAATTCCATTTTTATGATTCGATTCCGTGATTCCTTTATGTGGCCCTAATAGTAGCTACTTTATTGTATGATTTCAGAAGACAGAGACCATGAGTCATTTGGACCACTATGTTACTGTTTTGGAGCTTGAATGGCAAGAAAGTGTGTTCTATAAAAAAAAAAATATATATATATATATATATATATATATATATATATATATATATATATATATATATATATATATATATATATATATATATATATATATATATATAAGTGTGTTTGGAATGCTACTAAATTGACAATTTTCATATTTGGCTGAATTATTCCTTAAAATACTATATTAGTTTTTAAAAATATATATTGAGACTTTTGGGCTTCCAGTAGAACAGAAGTCTTCTATCACCCGGCATGGCAAACTGAAGCACAATAAAGTACTATTATACTGGCTTCATACCCAGAAAGCTAAACACATGCACTCAGTCTTGACACCGGAGTCGTCATTCAGATTTACTGAATAAATGTGTAAAACTGTAAAACAATATAAAAACAAAAAGAATACAAAATTAAACTGTCACATGGTAAATGTCGAGTCCAACAATGTACGACACGAGAAAATAACACAACATGTTCACACAATATAACGCAGAACTATGAAAACAATTACTTTTATATGCACTCCCTCATAAACATACGAAATGCCATAATCAAGAATAATCAAACTCCACTAACAGGCAGTGCCTCGTTTAAGTGTTGTTGTTGCTGCTATGGACTGACGGCAAAGTCAACATGCGCTACCGTGTGCTGTGCACGTTGTTCTTTTGAACCCAACCCCGGAAACTGAATAAAACCAATTCAAAGTGCAGAATATAAAAAAAGACTAGCAGGGGGAGCAAAAACGCTAAGATAGGCAAAGCCAGAACAACTATCAAGTCAAGCAGTTCATTAATCATTGAAATGGAGGTGGTGGGGAAGTGACTTCACTCATTATAAAAGATAGATGGATGGGAGGTTAAAACATTTTTCTCCATCAGCCCGGATGGCAAGGCCACACGTAGCGTAAGTGAGTCTATAGGCTTTTCAAAAAAAAAAAAAACGCCCTGTGTTACAAATATTTCTGTTGTGTTTGTTCTCAGTTGAGTTTTAATGGACTTTTAGTTTGTATTCATTAGTTTCCTGTTTTCCTTCGTTCTTTTCCCGCTTCTCTTGTGTTCAGTTGTCATGGTTACTATTTCATTCGTTTAGTTCAGCAGTGTTACATTAATTACCTTGTTAATCAGCATACTTCAGTTCAGCCTTTTCCTGTGTTTAAGGTCCGGTCTCGTTTGCGTTAATGTTTGGGTATGCAACTTCCTATGTTCTGTTTTATGCTGTGGATTACTGTTAAAGACTCATGTTTGAACTTTATCCTTCATTATCTGTCTGTGCAACACTTGCTGACACCCTGACTATATCATCAAAGCAAAGAATGCCATAGAAGTGCTGCACAGGGTGTAAAATCTCGGTGCTCTTTGGTTGTTTGGGATAAATAAGCTCTAAGAACATAGGAACTCCAAGGCACTCGAAGTATGTTGAAAAAAGTTAAAAAGCCATTTTAAGCCATGAATAAAATAAAGGCTTTTTAACTTTTTTCAACATACTTCGAGTGCCTTGGAGTTCCTATGTTCTTAGACCCTGACTATATCAGTTTGGACACTGTAAATAGCAGTTTAAAAACTGTAATTAAATAACAATTTAGTGAGGATTATTAAACAAATGAATATATATATATATATATATATATATATATATATCATATATATGACAAAATATGCTTTAGAACATTTTTAAATATATATTATATTCATTAATGTATTATTATTATTAATCATAAATAATATAATATTATTAATAATCATTATATAATAAATGATTAATAACCATAATATTAATTTTATATTCACAACATATTACAATTCGTACACTAATGTAAATAAAGACATAAGACATTTTCTGAAAACAAGCCTTTTATGAAACAGCTCACCCAAAAATTACAGTTTTGTTATCATGTCCTCAGTTCCCAGTATTAATTTCTTTCTTTCATGAAACACAGAAGTCCTTAAGCAGCTTTTCTATTCAATTAGAATGGATGGTGATTATAAATGCTAACTTCAAATAAGTAACCATGTGACTTCTGCTACATTCCAAGTCTTCTGAAGTTACATAATAACTTAAAAAAAAAAAAAAAAACTTTTATTCCCTAACAGTATCCTCCTTAATTTTTGGAGCTTTTATGAGATTGGTGGGGGTTTTTCAGCTTGGCATTAAAGCACTATCAATTTTAATTGTAGAGAAAAGCTGTCTAAGGACATACTGCATTCAAACTGCAATTTTGAGTGAATTATTACTTTAAAGTTAATTTCTGTCACTAGTTTCACCCAGTGGCGTAGCCACGAGGGGGCCTGGGTGGGCCTAGGCCCCCTCATTTATATGTCCGGCCCCCTCAGATTTCTGATGGCTTAAAATAAAATAATAAAAATAAGAAATTATTGATGTGTTAGTCTAATTGATAGATTGATCAATCAAAATACTGCGTGGTAAAATGCGTCTGTTTTCAAACTTGATTTGACATGTTGTGCGTAACCTACGCTGTCATCTTCGCGTGAGAGTTCATGCGGTGACAATGGCAGCGTTGTGCAAAGTACAATATTACGCACGAAAAGATGAGCGAGAAGGAGAAAATAAGCCATCTACATCTGAGTTTGCTTCAGCTTACTACAAGACGACAGCGAGTGAAGCGGCTAGGAGACAGAAACGCACATATTTCATCACAGGAATAGCAGTGAGAATTCGACTCAGATCGGCACAATGACTTGTTTGCAATTTATGAACCGCCTTCACAACCAGTGATGACCACATTTCCTGTATAGCCTATATCTGTTGTATATGAAGAGTTTGGTTTCAAAACACGATAAATTCATTATGATTAATTTTGAGAAATAATGTGTTTTCTTTACCAAGAGAGTGGAAAGATTAAAACCACATTTTTTTTGTTTCAAACTTTCACATACTGTAGCATATTTTAGGTTATAATAACATAACAATTTCAAATCCATATTTTGAGTTTCAAATATTTATTATAAAAAAGGATTAGTTTCCCCACAAAATGCAATAAATTCATGGCACCTTTTTTTTCCAAAATGCAATTAATTCATTGAATCAATATAAAAGTTTTTCATATTTTAACTGTTGAAATACACAAAAAAGTAAGTTGATCCACATATGACAGCCTCTGAACTTGGTCAATACTAATCTTATATAACTCAAAGGCACTGGACTAAAAATAGCCGACATTAAATCACCATCGCTAAGAAATACCTCCTGAACTTTTTTTTTACGGCGATCAGCTGTAAAATGGCTGGGTCTTGCTCGGTTTTCGTTGACTTTGAGTAAAACAATTGAAAGTTTTTCAAAAGATCCCCTGGGGTCAAAGTGTCAGCATGACAGAAGTTTGATGCTGTCGTGTGAGAACAAGCAACAGTCGAGATTTTTCCTCCTCCCGCGTGCCTCATCTTCTTAATCTCCTCAAGTAGCCTAAATTATTAGATTTCGATGGCTTACGTTTCTCCCCCACCGCAGAAACCACCACAGGGTCACCAATGCCATCAAAATTATTATTATTATAATTTTTTTTATTTTTTGTGGATCACAAAGTAGAAGGAAAACTAGGATGCCGGGTTTATTCAAAGCGCCGCCGTTACGGTTTACAAAGCGTGGAATGGTGCGCTGACTGCGCGGATATCGCATTTTACGTAAAATTAAAAATGGACTTTTCAAAACCGACCAGATACAATACAGATTTTTGCGGGAACTAAAAAAAATATATACTGTGTATATATATATATATATATATATATATATACAGTGAGGAAAATAAGTATTTGAACACCCTGCTATTTTGCAAGTTCTCCCACTTAGAAATCATGGAGGGGTCTGGAATTGTCATCGTAGGTGCATGTCCACTGTGAGAGACATAATCAAAAAAAAAATCCAGAAATCACAATGTATGATTTTTTTAACTATTTATTTGTATGATACAGCTGCAAATAAGCATTTGAACACCTGAGAAAATCAATGTTAATATTTGGTACAGTAGCCTTTGTTTGCAATTACAGAGGTCAAACGTTTCCTGTAGTTTTTCACCAGGTTTGCACACACTGCAGGAGGGATTTTGGCCCACTCCTCCACACAGATCTTCTCTAGATCATTCAGGTTTCTGGGCTGTCGTTGAGAAACCCGGAGTTTGAGCTCCCTCCAAAGATTCTCTATTGGGTTTAGGTCTGGAGACTGGCTAGGCTACGCCAGAACCTTGATATGCTTCTTACAGAGCCACTCCTTGGTTATCCTGGCTGTGTGCTTCGGGTTATTGTCATGTTGGAAGACCCAGCCTCGACCCATCTTCAATGCTCTAACTGAGGGAAGGAGGTTGTTCCCCAAAATCTCGCAATACATGGCCCCGGTCATCCTCTCCTTAATACAGTGCAGTCGCCCTGTCCCATGTGCAGAAAAACACCCCCAAAGCATGATGCTACCACCCCCATGCTTCACAGTAGGGATGGTGTTCTTGGGATGGTACTCATCATTCTTCTTCCTCCAAACACGTTTAGTGGAATTATGACCAAAAAGTTCTATTTTGGTCTCATCTGACCACATGACTTTCTCCCATGACTCCTCTGGATCATCCAAATGGTCATTGGCAAACTTAAGACGGGCCTTGACATGTACTGGTTTAAGCAGGGGAACCTTCCGTGCCATGCATGATTTCAAACCATGACGTCTTAGTGTATTACCAACAGTAACCTTGGAAACGGTGGTCCCAGCTCTTTTCAGGTCATTGACCAGCTCCTCCCGTGTAGTTCTGGGCTGATTTCTCACCTTTCTTAGGATCATTGAGACCCCACGAGGTGAGATCTTGCATGGAGCCCCGGTCCGAGGGAGATTGAGAGTCATGTTTAGCTTCTTCCATTTTCTAATGATTGCTCCAACAGTGGACCTTTTTTCACCAAGCTGCTTGGCAATTTCCCCGTAGCCCTTTCCAGTCTTGTGGAGGTGTACAATTTTGTCTCTAGTGTCTTTGGACAGCTCTTTGGTCTTGGCCATGTTAGTAGTTGGATTCTTACTGATTGTATGGGGTGGACAGGTGTGTTTATGCAGCTAACGACCTCAAACAGGTGCATCTAATTTAGGGTAATAAATGGAGTGGAGGTGGACATTTTAAAGGCAGACTAACAGGTCTTTGAGGGTCAGAATTCTAGCTGATAGACAGGTGTTCAAATACTTATTTGCAGCAGTATCATACAAATAAATAGTTAAAAAATCATATATTGTGATTTCTGGATTTTTTTTTTTAGATTATGTCTCTCACAGTGGACATGCACCTACGATGACAATTTTAGACCCCTCCATGATTTCTAAGTGGGAGAACTTGCAAAATAGCAGGGTGTTCAAATACTTATTTTCCTCACTGTATATATTTAACTTTTATCGCGTTTTGGAACCAAACTCTTATTTGCTGAGTAAGATGACATCATTGACACTTTTTATAATCGCCCTCGTACTTCATGTAAAAGATAATAATCGCCGAGCTATGTCCTAGGCTGCTATAGCCTAGGCTATACACTCACCTAAAGGATTATTAGGAACACCTGTTCAATTTCTCATTAATGCAATTATCTAATCAACCAATCACATGGCAGTTGCTTCAGTGCATTTAGGGGTGTGGTCCTGGTCAAAACAATCTCCTGAACTCCAAACTGAATGTCAGAATGGGAAAGAAAGGTGATTTAAGCAATTTTGAGCGTGGCATGGTTGTTGGTGCCAGACGGGCCGGTCTGAGTATTTCACAATCTGCTCAGTTACTGGGATTTTCACGCACAACCATTTCTAGGGTTTACAAAGAATGGTGTGAAAAGGGAAAAACATCCAGTATGCGGCAGTCCTGTGGGCGAAAATGCCGTGATGCTAGAGGTCAGAGGAGAATGGGCCGACTGATTCAAGCTGATAGAAGAGCAACTTTGACTGAAATAACCACTCGTTACAACCGAGGTATGCAGCAAAGCATTTGTGAAGCCACAACACGCACAACCTTGAGGCGGATGGGCTACAACAGCAGAAGACCCCACCGGGTACCACTCATCTCCACTACAAATAGGAAAAAGAGGCTACAATTTGCACGAGCTCACCAAAATTGGACAGTTGAAGACTGGAAAAATGTTGCCTGGTCTGATGATTCTCGATTTCTGTTGAGACATTCAGATGGTAGAGTCAGAATTTGGCGTAAACAGAATGAGAACATGGATCCATCATGCCTTGTTACCACTGTGCAGGCTGGTGGTGGTGATGTAATGGTGTGGGGGATGTTTTCTTGGCACACTTTAGGACCCTTAGTGCCAATTGGGCATTGTTTAAATGCCACGGCCTACCTGAGCATTGTTTCTGACCATGTCCATCCCTTTATGACCACCATGTACCCATCCTCTGATGGCTACTTCCAGCAGGATAATGCACCATGTAACAAAGCTCGAATCATTTCAAATTGGTTTCTTGAACATGACAATGAGTTCACTGTACTAAAATGGCCAGATCACCAGATCTCAACCCAATAGAGCATCTTTGGGATGTGGTGGAACGGGAGCTTCGTGCCCTGGATGTGCATCCCACAAATCTCCATCAACTGCAAGATGCTATCCTATCAATATGGGCCAACATTTCTAAAGAATGCTTTCAGCACCTTGTTGAATCAATGCCACGTAGAATTAAGGCAGTTCTGAAGGCGAAAGGGGGTCAAACACAGTATTAGTATGGTGTTCCTAATAATCCTTTAGGTGAGTGTATATATATATATATAGGTAGCTTTAGATAGCATGACATTATATGACCATGCTCTTATGAATGCTTTTAAACCATTCAAGCGCAAAAGGAGAAATCAGTGCGGTACTGCCGCGTCTGTGAATCTCCTGTCTGTGTGACACACACACGACTCGTGCACAGCTGCGCACAGAAAGCTGCTTCAGACAGCACTTGAATGAACAAAAACACAAAATTATACCAAAATGCCCTTTTTTGTTGCGTTTCCTCGCAAGCACTGTCTTAAATGAGTTAAATGAAGTCTAAAAGGAACGTAAAGAGTTGTGAGAAAACGGGATGTGTGTCAGATCCACGTGATGTGCTTAAAGTGACAGCAACCTAATAACCTGCTGCTGTCTGTCATTAAGGGTAATCAAAGAACAAATGAATAAGAGAAAATCCCTCACTGCTCTAGACTGAATAACTTTCATAGCTTTAATCAGGATTAATCTATATTTAATTTATAATTTATGCAGTGAAGACTTTGTTTGATATATCCTACCTATTAGACCTAAAAGTCTTAAAGCACTGTTTACAAGGTTACATGGGTCAAAAACAACAAAACAATAACTTTTTTGGGCATTTTGACTGGGCAAGTAAAAATCTGAATCAGTCTGACTGGGTCAATAGAAAAGTTTTAACCCTGGTTTATTGAAGAAAATATGTAAATGTGACATTTATTATAATGGTTTTATGTGAAGATTGTTTTAAGTTCACTTAAATTAAATGTTGTGATATTTTTTAAAACCTAATAAATGTTACAATTTATAGCTTTCAATTATACTGTAATGCTGAATGCCTATAATGGCTAAATTTGAGAAGAAAAAAATCAATTTCAAAGAGACATTAGTAGCATAAATCAAGCGTAGTGTTAGTTCTAGCACGTCACGTTAGTCAAGCTCGCATCAGCTGACTCTCAGCTGATCCACATCTACCTATAGGAATACAACGCCTATCACCGTATACATATATGAGCTCCTTCAGTATTATCAGCAGATATCGCGTTTCTCAGGAGCTAATTACCCTCCTCCATCCCCAGCTCCTCCTCTCGTCAGTCAGGATTTGGCATTCTGATTCCCCTTGAATCAGAATAAATTCTCGAATTATGTTGTACTTTAAAATCTTGAATTAAATATATTTGCAAACATTCATGTTGGTTCTGTTCTGTTTCCCCCAAGGGGGGTTATTGCTGCTCTCCCTGCTCTTATCCATGCTAGGCTGCATGGATGCGCAGAGAGTTCTCGTCCAGGGGTGCGTTTCCCAAAAGCATCGTTAGCCAACTTTGTTCGCAAGTTCCGTCGTTATCAGTATAGTTCAATGAGTCAGTGTTTCCTGAAACCATAGTTCTAACGAACATTCGCAAACAGCATCGCAAAGTTATGTAGCTGGAACGACAGATCTTGACCTGTGGTTAGAAGCATAGTTTCTAGTTTGCATGATATGTGGACTTAATAAATCCTTATCTTGAGCAAAATAAGCAAGCTGACATTCAGTAAAACCTTTGTCTTTTATTTAGAATACATACAAATGTCATTTACGTATTTTAGTTTGTCAAGAGATTTAAAGCAACGGACGTGCTCTACTATGTAAGAACGAGCCTATGATTGAATCTGGAAATAAAGCAAAATAACTGAGAAAAATGAGAAATAGTCCTCAGATGCTATGTCTGTAATTTATAGCAAAATATCTAGCGTTAATTCAATCTCAAACAGATTCATTAACCCTCTGAGGTCGGCAAACGCGCCGGCGCGTTTTGCTGGATTTTCTTCACATTGTAGCACTATAAACTTAAATTACTCCGTCATTTATGGTCATACAGAAAAATGAAATATAAAAAAATAATCTGTGATATTTTTACTTTTGTATGTGTCCACTTACAATCAAATCAAAACATTGTGCTTTTGTAAAATAAAGAAAATAAACAGGGTGTGCGTTCTGCCTCTCCGTCGCGGTGAACTTTTTTTTCTTGAGCACGTCTATAAACTGAAACAAAACTCAGTGAATACTTGTCACACATTTATGAGCCATATACCTTTATAAACATTTAAGTGTGTACTTTTAAATGATCGGATTCAAACTGAAAACAAATATTCTCTGTTTAAGTAATTTGTATAAAACCAACAAGATGTCCAGTTTCTCAAACGCTTCCTAATAATTTTTAATTTGAACACGCCCACTCGCGCAAAAGAGATTGACATGCAAATCTCCACATGGAACAAACGCGCTCGTTACCTCAAAAACAAAACACCAAAACACTTCACAAGTCTCTGCTTTTCGTCGAGTTTGAAAGACGCGCCGTGAGCTTACATTGGATTTAGGCTACCTCAGAAGAAGAAGAACGCGATTTGAAGACAAGAAAGATGTAAGTTAAGAAATTCTTACATATTAGTTTATTGTTGCATAAATTTCACATTGCAGTTGAACTGTTGCTAGATATATGGTGAATATTATACTATTTAGACCCGTGTTTACTGTTACTGTGTTTGTGGATATCTGCTCAAATGTAGATATGTATATGGTAACCATAATGTTTAATATTTGAGCGCGATCACATTTGAATGTATCATATTTTGGATCGCGATCGCGTTTGAAAAGCACCAAACGGCTTCATGTTTTTACTATTATCTCATTTCATATCATCATAACGAATGGAAACATTTGAATTAACATGATAATCAATCTATTTTTCTCTTGCTTAGTTGTTACTGAAATATTTTGGAAGATTTATAGGCTGCTATAGGTTATTGTTATTATTATTTTATTCAGCACTGCGCATAGCCTATGCCTACAAGGCACAACAAACCTGGTGTTCATTATATTATATATTGTTGGAAACATTTATGTGTGTGTGTGTGTGTGTGTGTGTGTGTGTGTGTGTGTGTGTGTGTGTGTGTGTGTGTGTGTGTGTGTGTGTGTGTATTTGTGAATTTTATTTGTGTGTATTTTTGTCTGTGAATTTTAAAAAGCAATTTTAACCAGAAAAATCTAAAATGTATTCCCAAAATCGTGCAGGCCTTTCTCTTGATATCAGTATGTTCACTTTTTTTTTCTTTCAGGGCCCAGATGCCACTGAGTCCTGTCCTGCTGACTTCAACATTCACATGAGTCTCTGTACATGAACATGGTAAAGTGAAAATCAAACACCTTGGAAATGAAAGGTATGTACAATGTTTTTAGGAATGGCACAAAGGTCTCTGTCTTTGGATCATTGTTTTCAATTAGTGCTTTTTGTCATTTGTTGTGTATCTTTGGATTATGTTGTGTTGTAAATAAATCCAAAAAATCTAAAAGCCATTCTTTTTTAAATCTCCTCATTCTTTGTGCAAGGTTGCTCAGAATGATAGGGCCTGATAGCTCCTAATAGGGCCGTTAGGGGAGGGTCATTGTCTTTCTCAGGTGTAAAAAGCTTACATATTAATGAGCTCCCGCATAAAGCTTTTTCACACAAAACACGTCTTAAAATTTTTAAATCAATATATTGTCTTATCTGAATGAGCAGTCCGTGTAATTTTCACATAGTTTTAGAGCAAATATTCTAGGCTACGTCATACAATTTTCAAAAGTCTTGTGAAGAAATAATCAGTAGGGGTTTCATGACCTTATTTCAGTGAGAATTTTTTTTTGTATTTTCAAAAACCATACATAAACGTCATTATCTCAAAACAACAAACTTTTACACACATGCTGCTGATATATTATTGTAGCAGAGTTTGTGCTGAATACAGTGTAATTAGACTTTAGCCATGTGAAATGTCACAAGTAACAGAAATAAGCACAAATGTCAGAGCATGTCAGAACACCTCCAGGGCCCAGAAAACAGCTCAGACCCCAGAGGGTTAAAAGAAGTTTGTGACGTCATAAACCAACGTGGTTGAACGACCACTTTGTGACAGTACGGTTTCGGGAAACAGTTGTGACTAGCTAGTTGATTTCTTCAACGATGCATCGTACTATGGTAGTCAAGCAGCGAGTTATGCCGTTGTTCGGGAAACGCACCCCAGAACGGAACCATACCGCCAATCCAAACTGTATGCTAACTGTGGTCCTAACAGAATTGGTATGTGATACTGGCTTTCTTTCATAAAAAGATGCCATTAAACAAATGTAAAAAAAATGATAAGCTACTGTTTTTATGTTGTCTCTACATTAATTTGGAGATTAAATGTGAAATTATAATATATACAATATAAAATATAAAAAATATTAAATACTTTACAGAAAAATCTGTGATTAATTAACTGATTAACCTTTAATCGATTGACAGAGTATATATATATTGAGTACACACACACACACACACACACACACACACACACACACACACACACACACACAAACACATAGGCCTAATATATATATATATATATATATATATATATATATATTAGGCCTATGTGTTTGTGTGTGTGTGTGTGTGTGTGTGTGTGTGTGTGTATACTCAACAGCTTATGTGATGCTTCAGACAATTTGATTCCCAGTACAAATATTAAAAGTTTTCAGTTTGTAACAGGAGAAGATGCCAGAGGGTTGACTTCAAGCCACACTGCCTTCATTATTTATTTGCTGAATGCATTTTGGACGGCTGTCTAAACTTAACAGTGTCTCCAGTTTTTAAGAGTTCCCGTCACCTGTCAGCTTGCCATGCGTGAATTCTGATTTCGAGCCAGCAGGACGATAGCAGTTCAGGCACTCTGCGTAATTCAGAGCTGTCCTTAGATCCGTCACATTAAAAGTGTCCTCGCCAGACTCCGCGCAACAGACTGTGCTGCACTATCTGTTAAACAAAATGTGGCAGCCAAACTTGCAGTCAGGATGGCGGCAGTCCAGGAGGAAGTAGACTACAGGGGGCATGTGATTGACGGCTGTTTTGGGGTCAATGCGACAGACTGTTTTGTGTGAACTTTGTGATTCACATAGATGTGTGTGTTTACTGCACGTGCACTAACCTGACAAGTTAGAAGGACAAGCAACAATGACGGCTTTACAAGTGACTGTGCCTGCAGAAGTCGTGACTTTTATGTTCTCTGAATCCTGTAAGAGAAAAACATATTAGAATTGATTCAAAGACTAAAACAGTCTGGTATTGTGAGGTTAGACTGAAATGGCAAGGACACTGACACAATGTGGCTGCTGAAACTGTGGCCAATACACAATAACAGTATTGTTAATGAACACTATTGATCCCTATCAAGAAAATCATGTTATTATGTATTGGAGAATACATACTGTACACCCACACATATCTGGCTCTCGGACAACAGGGAGAAATGTCACCTATGTTTCTACAGCTTTTTATACAAGACAGATTGCTTCAATAATGCAAACTTCAAATATGAGACAAATTCAAACCTTATTATTTAAGTATCCGATTGGAATCTGATCTACATTATTGACTGTCCACACTGTACATCGCAACCGTTTAGATCTGATTTGTGTGTCCCATGCCGCTCTTTCGTTTTCCAGAATATCTGCATTGGTTTCTATGGCAATGGCGTTGCGTTGGTAGATATACGCCAAAAACAACAACAGCAAAATGGAGGGGATTTGCAAAACAGATGTTGTGTCTTATTTACAACATGATGTGCTTTCGTCTCCGTCATTCTCAAAACTTGTCTCCATTATATTGTAATTTTCCGCACGACCGGCACTTTGCAACAACACTTGTTTCTGCAGAGACTTTCATCATGTTTCCTATAACAACGTCTGATATGTTTATGTTTTGCGTGGCAAAAGAAAGCGACAAACGGCACAAAATCCGATTAGAACGGTCAGACTGAAAAGGATTTCCAGAAATGCAATTTTAATAAGATTGCAAACCACATAAGAATGCATCTCGAAATTGTTCACACTTGCTAAATATGATCGGATTCCACTCGGATATGCACAAAAATCAGTTTTGGACTTACAGTCTGAACGAGGCTTAAAAGACAAATTATTAAACTCAAGTCAGCTCAGTTCAATAATTTTGTAAAGTTCATCAATCATGAAACAAGTTCAATTTAGATATAAACAGCTCTAAAGAAGACAAAAGTGCCATTATTCTTTATTCATTTTATTTTATTTTTATATTATTAATATGGCCATCTGTCATAAAGCTCTCCCCCAAACAGATCTCACCGCTGGCCAGACTGAGATATAAATAAATACAGGCTGCTACAGTATGTACGACCCCCAGAGGTGTTGCAGATAGAAATATGAGTGCAGCAGTACCTTTTATAGATACAGTACCAGAGACCAGCTACCACACTCAAATAGAAGGCAAAACACCTGGGCAGATCATTATAAAGGACATTGATAAACGTTATCCTTGGCTATGGGACAAGGGGGGCACATTTAACAGGTCTTTACACTGCTGGGACCCACATACATGCAGCATTTTTCCTGGGCTCTGGAAATTCAATAGACAGCGGTTCAAACTGTAATGCATGCAACTGACAAGAAGCTTTTACTGATTGATCTTTTTATATAATGTAATAATAACGTTTAGGTTTAGTTAGATTTTTTGGCAAGGATGCATTAAATTGATCAAAACAGACATGTAAAATGTTACAAAATATTTCTATTTATTTAATGAATGCTGCTCTTTTAAACATTCTATTAAAGGGGTCATATAATGGTACATGCACTTTTACAAGTTGATTGCACTGAAATGTCTGTTGGCAGTGCCTGTACACAACCATCCTATCATGATAAAAATCCATCCAGTGGTTTTGTTTTAATCTCCTTATATGTTTGACCCTCTCTGAAATCAAGCCGTTCGATATTGTGACGTCATAAGATCGTACGCCCCTCCCGCTATTGTGATTGACAGCTGTGTTGCAACACAAGACCCGCCCTGAGTGAGCTGTGACAGCCGTCTTAGTAGTCCGCCATTGTGGATATGCTGGAGCAGAATGGCGTCTAAGCGATTGTGGTGTTCTGTTCTTAGATGAAATAAGGAACACAGCAGTAATTTGGATGTTCCTAAATCCGAGCCGTTGAAGAGTTTTGTTTTTGAAGCGATATGCCCAAAGGATTGACGCGGGGATTCCCTCACGGGGATTCCCCACGATCGTCCATGCTTTCATGTTTGCGCGAATCATTTCACACCAGACAGCTTTACAAACGAGAAAAAAACGGATCGGTACCAACGTGTTCCTGCTGAACCTCCAGAAAATGTGAGTGTAATGTTTTATTAACCTTTATATTAGTATTTATAATAATCTATGCGAAATTTGCAAACCTTGCTGCAGGCTTCACAATGAATGCATCTAAGGTTTACACTCAGGGTACATTACGGCATGTTTTCTATGTACGACCTTCTCAATATAATTCATAATCCCACGTTTATAATGAACAACGCGTGGTTATTGTGTTAGAAACGGTGTATGCACAGAACAGAGGGGCGTGGTGAGCAAAGCTCATTATCATTTAAAGACACATGCACTGAAACGGCGTGCTGAAAACAGAGCTGTTTTTGACCAGGTAAAATTAGTGTTTTCTTACAATACTAATGAGAATTTTTAATTAAAGTATATTACAAACTTTTAATTTAGACCCTAAAGAATCATATTAGCTTGTACAAAAATGGCATTATATGACCCCTTTAATTTCATTCAATTCTTGAGCAGCAAATCATTATATCGGATGCATGATGCTGAAAATGCAGAGTAATGATGCTGAAAATTCAGCTTTTAAAACAATTTTTAAAATAGAAATAGAATTTTTTTTAACTGTAATAATATTTCACAATACATTTTACGTAAACTTAAACAATAAATGCAGCCTTGATGAACATAAGACACTTCTTTTAAAATCATTTAAAAAAATCTTACAGACCCCAAACTAGTTTCGGTAGTGTGTTCATAGCACAAGACTTCTAAAACCTAAAGAAATGTGAAATAGAAGTATACAAAAAGTAAAAAATTACATTAATATTTTATTTATATAAAAATAATTTATTAATTAATATTATTATTAGTACAATTTTTTATTGCTTACATGCTCTGTAAGTGATGTTAACTGTTTAGATCATTTCCGCCATCATGCTAATTTTTTTTACTCATTTTCTGATTAGCTAAACAAATGCGAGCCCTTTTCTGTTTACAGAGCCCCAGATGTGTGATTTCTCAGAGGACCTATTTCAGTGAAATCTCATACATGGTATCGCAAAAAAATAAAAAAACATTTCAACACCTCTGAATATTATATTTGACACTGATTATAGAAGATCGTTTTGATTGTACAAGTAACCAACTATATTCAGATACTCAAAAAACGTGCTGCAGGGGCTTTTGCCTCTATCGAATAGTGCGGACTTATTATCACATGTGCTATACGGTGACCACCACTTCACTTAATTGATATTGATAGAAGTCAACGAGTTCATTTTGATAAACAGTGAGGGGCGAGTAAAACTTTCTACTCAGCCATGTCGATGTAACACCATTAAGATGGCTAATGGATTTTACCTCTCTATGTATGAGAGCGACATTATAGGCTAATTCCCTGATGTGAGGCTTTCAAAAGATTTTGTGTCACCAATTCTCAAATGAGAACGATCTAATGGAGTGGATTTGATTTAGGTCATCTAAATATTTTTGTCATGACAAGCACTTCAGCGTACAACTGTGCATTATACAGAAATGGAAAGGAAGAGACAGTGCAAAACAAAACAAAAGAGAGAGAGAGAGAGAGAGAGAGAGAAAAGCACACAGCGGGACCCATTGCCTTGGTATCTGAATAGTATCTCGTTTAAAGGAAAGGAACTTATCACTCGCACTGCTGGTGGAGAAATGCTCATTATCTCTGTGTCAAGCCTGCGCTGATGGAGTTGTTACCTGACATATGGTGGTTACGCCGGCACCCAGCCGAACCCGCTCTGCTCCGATCTGCTCCACTAGCTTCTCCGACAGCTGCTGAGTGCCTCCCTGTGGAGAGAGATGGGTATCACACTAGGGTCATCCACAGATTCTGCTCTCAATGCACACAAATAAACACAACACAGACGTCTGTGTTGCTCCAATGGGCTTCTCCTCTGCCACAAATTATGCTCAAATTGTCTGTTGTGCAAAAGAGTATCATGCCATGATGATACATCTGTTTTGTTTTATGAGACTATGAGATTGCATTGACTGTGTGCTGAAAAAACACAATGGGGAATATACAGTACGCATAGTAATCGTATGCAGTGCTCAATGGTTAGGAGGTTAAAGACAGACCTAATCTAGTAGAGAGATAAACAAGGCAGTCAGTGCTGGCAGAAAGTAAGTAAAAGAGGACCAGGAGATAAAAGCGTTTCAAAATGAGCCATTTTTCACCCTTTCACCTAAATCAACAGCTGATATCTGATGCTATCGCTGAGTTCCAGCCTAGCTCACACTATTCAGCCACTAAGGAGTTTTTCTCATGTTGTTTATGTTTAAACTTGATATTTCTTTCTTTCTTTATTATTTTTTTCATATTAAAAGGATTAGGATATATTAGGAGTGTAACGCGGTACATGTATTCGTCCGTCCCGAACCGGGTACGGACGTCACGGTTCGGTGCATGCAGTCGCACGAAGAATACAATCAGTCACAGGGGATCCACACTCCAATCCAGAAGGGGGCGCCTGCAGCAATGCAACGCTGTTTGCTACCAGTACCAGTAAAAAGCACAGAAGAAGAAGAAGAGACGATCGAGTGTTTCAACTGCGGAAAGATATTAATTAAATGGCTTGAGAATAATTTTAGGTAGCATTACATTTACCTCAGGCATTTAGTGTCATTACTTCGTTAGATGAACTGAACTCTAGAGAGAAGCATTTCGTATATGCACATTATTAGCCTATTCATTATATTTACGTAACCTGTTAGTAATTTCTTGATTATTTAATGTATGTTTAAATAAATTTGTCATGAAAACAAGTTATGACAGCCACTGTGTAAATTATTATATTTCAAAAACGAATTGGAGTAGAAAAGTTACTTTATAATTAGATTTATAAGTTAATGCAAAACCTGCCTTATTTGCAATTTACAGTACATGTTTTTTGGGGTTTTTTTTTTGAGTGTTGCTTATTGAATCTAAAAAATAAACAGCAACTGAATGTAATAATTTGGGCTCTGTTTTTTGTAATTGTAACCTTTAATATGATAGTATTGTGTAATTAAGGGCTCCCCATATAGTTGTTACGGAATGGTTGAGTTAATGAAGCACATGATGAAGGAGATTTAACTGGAGCAATATTGAAAGGAACCGTATGTAAGATTGTGGCCAAAACTGGTACTGCAATCACTTTCAAATTACTGTAGAGCGGTGTATCCCCTCCCCCTCCCCCTCCCCCCTGACTCGAGGTTGCCAGTTAGGCTGCAGGATCCAGCAGGAACGTAGGCTGCTACAAGGAGCTTCCAATGGCAAGTGACGAGTCCTACACAGTAAGTTATTTTTCTGTTAATTATGTTTATGCTTCATGAGAGATGTTTTGCTAAGTAATTATGTATCGCAAAAATGTACTAATGGCGATTAGCCAAATATAATCGTAAAGATGTACGCTCGTAAGTGACAGTACATTGTTAGAACAGTAGCTGTTAGTCTAACTTGTAACGGTAGGTATCTGTCATTAACGTAAGTACAAGCACAAGCCTAAGTCACTATGTGTAACAGATATCAAAGATACAGCTATTCATTTAGCTGACGCTAAAAGTGAAAGCGATCAGCTGTATTTTTTATACAAATCCTTGTTTTATTTCGGACTTTGTCACGACGTATTTCAGACTCATAACGAGGTCTTTTAGGTTTCGTAACGTTAGACATTTTTTATCCGACACGTTTGTAGCTGCAGCTGTGGTAACTAGAGCAGAGCTGGCAACCCAGATGCCGAAACACTACTGACTTCGTGATTGGTAGATCGGTGGAGGGCGGCGCATCAGGCCAAAACACAACATGACAACATCAACATCAGTTGAGGGCTGCAACTTCACTTTTAAATGACAATATCCTGGCCGGACTACTGTTGTCAATGATATAAGTATTTGAAATGAACATGATTTCTTAATGTCTAGTGACATATCAGGGCCATTTTATGATTAATTGAAATACATTTCTTACATACGGTTCCTTTAATAGTAAACTTGGAGAACAACAAAGAATAAACACAACCAAACACTATCTCTAACGAGGACGAACAGAGAATGGGTGAGAGCACAAGGTATATAAATGTGACAAACAAAGGGAACTAATGATATAATTAATGGACGACAGGTGGACGAAACCGTGACTTCAATACCGAGGTACTGTACGTACCGAACCGTCATGTTTGTGTACTGTTACACCCCTATACATATATATTTCTATTTTCCTTTCAAAGTTTTCTCAACCACATGTCATTCCAAACCCATGTTCAGATTTTTCTTTTTTTTTGTCAGAGCAAGACAAAATTACAGTTTTGTTTAAGTTACACAATAGTACTTTTTGGAGCTTGAAAGGCCTTGATCACTATGTTGTTATAATGCAAGAACTGTCTACTTTTGTGTTCTATGGAAATAAGTCAAGTCATATGTACGTAAATGCAAATAAGTACAAAAATTGTCTTGTTTTGATGAATTATTCATTTCAAACCAGTTGTATTACAAAAGCTGTGCTTTCAAGCAATGACTGGCCTCTTTAAGATCTGAAACAGCGCTTCCGTTGTTGAATAACAATTGCAGATAGTGAGAATTATCTCTGTCACGTCTCTGTGTCGTTCATCCACCTTATCTCTCTCCCTCACCTTGACTCTGAGCTCCTGACCCGATCCAGGTGTGGTCTCCAGGAGACGTAGAGTGCCCCCTGCTGCAGCGGAGTACATCAGAAAGTAGAGGAAGGACACCTGAGAGGCTTCCAGGCCGAACACGATACGGCTACACAAGGCTATCTCCTCTTTTATCTCTGTAGGACGCACAGGGACATATAGATAAGTATCGACAAATGTCAATGGGCTGTTTTGTACAATGCAATGAATTGAACATGCAAGAAATCCACAATGCTCACGTGTGGTCCAGATATGTTTTTCCATGAAGGTGTAAAGCGTCATGCTGTCATAGAGCTCGGCATTAGGAGAACTCATTGGATCTTCAACTGATATGGTCTTAGTGAGAGAGTCGATCTAGGAGATATACACATAATCCAATTGAAAAAGCATGCTTTTAGTACACCAGTGAGGGCTGCACGATTTATTGAAAAAATCAATATCGCGAAATGGCTTAGTGCGATTGCCAAAATTATTTTACAGTGTGAATGTGACCAATGAAATCTTGAGCGCAAAGATTTTTTTTAATTGTTCACTTGTTTGAGTTTATTCTTTTAAAAGTAAACCCAAGGATGACCGCCCATATTTTTTAAGTTTTCGCAAATTGTTCAGACATAAAAAATAATTCTGAGTAAAAAGTAATTTTTCTGCCTTTTTAAAAAAAAATGTCAATACACTCCCAAACAAAATCACCCCAAATATTCTACAACTATTCATTCTTTCCAGGGTTTTTCCTGCATTGAAAATATTGATGAACATATCCCACCAAAGATTTATTTGATCATTTAATGTGATGATACCTGCTGTTCTGCAGTACCGGTACCAGCTGATGCTGCTTTAAAACGCTGGCGTGAGTGTTTGTGCTCTGTGAAGAGCATCAAAGGTTTCTTATATAAATTATGTTTTTGCAGTGATAAGCTTTGTAGCCAATCACAGACATATCTGTTGAGTGCGTGAAAGCAATGACCAATCAGATGTGTTTAAGTTAGTCAGAATCCGCTCAACACCGCTCAAAATGGCTGAATTTTTGTTCAGCGCGAGTTCACGCTTGCTTTGTGTGCCTCGTGTTGTAATTGACAGCTTCAGTGAATATAATGGCAGCGATCTTTGCTAACTTTCTGTATATTATATATATTTTACAGCAAATTGCAAAGTTTCTGGATTGACAACCGTAGCAATGGACGGAACAAAACAGATACTGTATGTCAAATTATCTGTGCATTAAGTCTTGGAGAGTAAATGCTAAATAATAGACCAGCCACTTTTTCTATGTAATTTGTTACTTTGTTGTTCATTTTATTACTAACTTTTCAAATCAGTCACTCAGTGGCTTTTTACATATAAATTTACAGATTTTTAAATATAAAATAGTTCTAAGCACTAAGCATCTGTCCTGACAGTGGTTATTGTTTATTTCACAAATAAATAGGATGAGATGAGTTAAAACTACAAACTGTTTCTTTGCATTTATTTTGGATTTATTGTCAGTTCTGGGCCATTTTTTTCCCAGGAAAACCCGTTTTTCAAATAGAGCTATTTAAGTCATCTGGTGAAGCTTCCTGTACCTTTTCATCACAATATATTGCAGAAAATCTAAAAAATATCACAATAACAGTTTTTCCCAAATATCGTGCAGCCCTAACACCAACAACACATTTATATCTTCATGGTTGAGCTTAAAACTAGCATGATGTCAAAAATGACATCAAGAGTTTGGAGAAAAAAACATTAATCCATTCAGTACTCTTAGGAATAGCAGCTAAAAAGCTTTCATACATCCATATATGTCTGAGAAATCTAAAAGACTACTGCGTATGTTCATGGCTGAACATATAGGCTAAGGAAAACATGCATCTTAAACTCCTTATAGAACCAAAATCCATTCATCCATTAAGATATGAAATGATGGCTATTAGTCACATTCTACTACTCAATAAAAAAGATATATTCTATTGTAGATGCACTTTGTCAGATGAGATTGTGCTGTTTCTCCTACCCGCCACAGAATCTGGGTGAAATCCAGCAGGACCAGCGGGGAGTATGATGGGACGCTAGAAGAATACGTTGAGATTTTGGCATGCGGACCGCCCATGTGATGCACCTTCTTGCCCTCTGTGTATTGTGGAAAGACCTCCACACCAAGCTCTTGAATAAGCTCCATGACATGGGTCTGCGAGCTACAAAAAATGAAAATCAAGTAAATTGCGAGTAACCGTGTTTCTGCACACATTCGGACGACTAAAGGCGGAAACCTGCTTCAAATCAGCTTTTGTGTAACTTGATGAAAGTCCTTGCTTGCCCTCGTCTAAAGCGAAGGCTTTCACAGCCCCAGGCAACAGCTGTTTATTGATCTCTGTGGATTCTGAGAGTAGCTCTGGGTATTTTCTAATAGTTTGGGTAGTGGATTGCTGCAATAAATTCCTTGCTTGAAAACACACTTTTAATGCTTGTAGGCTTAAACAAGCTTTTGTGGAGTTCCAATTATCACACCTCGAAAACAAACTATAGGGAGAACGGGGCTAGTTGTCACAAGGGCTATATTTCAGTCAGTAACTATGAGGTTTTGAATCTAAGGTCCAATTACACATATGTGTGTTGTTTTAACCCTGTTAAATTAAAAATAAATTATGTTCTTCACAATATGATCATGCTGTATATGCTGGGTAACAAGAAAACAACAATACAACCACACTAAACATACATTCCAGCAAGAGTAAACTTAAAATAAAGTTAGTCTCAGGACAAGGTTATTTTTAATGAATGTCAGGTTGGGCAAGGCATCACGTGTTTTAAATGTATACATTTTATTATTACAATATATAATTAAATAATACATCAATATAAATAGATTGATTTTAGCCAGAAAAAT
Source organism: Scardinius erythrophthalmus (assembly GCF_964197995.2). NCBI lineage: Eukaryota > Metazoa > Chordata > Actinopteri > Cypriniformes > Leuciscidae > Scardinius > Scardinius erythrophthalmus. The sequence goes on from NC_138243.1 coordinate 12,594,336, forward strand.
GTCATTCCCACTCGCAATTTAGTGTCTGCAATTCCTCAAACCTGGATATCTTTGGATTGTGGGGGAAATCACCAGGAGAGCACCAGGAGGAAACCAAAACCAAAGCGAGGAGACCATGCATGAGCGGATTTGTAGTGATTTATTTTGTGCTGTCTTGTTATTTGGTGCAACTAAGTATAGAAGCCCATTTCCGCCACATACGAAAAAAAATCATGCTTTGGTAAATCTTAATTATGACATAAAAAGTCAAAATTATGACACAAAAAGTCTAAATTATGAGATACCATGTCATAATTATGATATTAAAAAGTAAAAATTATGACATAAAATTTCAAAATTGTAAGATACGTTTGAAATTATGACATGCTAAACCATAATTGAATTTCTATCATCTGCTGAACACAAAAGAAGACATTTTTGAAGAATATGGGTAACCAAACAGTTGATGGGCCCCATTGACTTCCATAGTTTTTTTTTTTTTTTCTCCATACTATCAAAGTTATTGGGACCCATCAACTTTTTGGTTACCGACATTCTTCAACATATATTTTGTGTTCAGCAGAAGAAAGAAATTCATACAGAAAGCATATTCATGAGAAGAAAATCATAATTATGACTTAGATGGCAAAATTGTGGCATAAAAGCTTAGAATTTTTCATAATTCTGACTTTTAATCTCGTAATAATGACTTATAAGTCTTAATTTCGAATTTATTTTTCTTAATTTATCTTAATTTTGACTTTTTATGTCATAATTTTGACTTTTATCCTCGTATGACTTGTAATCATTTCTAAATTATCTTATATCTTATTATTTGGACTTTTTGTCATAATTTCTCGTTTTCATCTCATAAGCATAATTTAGTATGTCATCATTTCGATTTTTTTTATGTCATGATTAGGGTTTTTTTCCCCTCACTCATCCTCACTCTCTCGGCAAATGAGAGTTGTCTACTCTAACCAAAGTGACATTTAAAATCCTTCCTTGAAAAATGGAATCACCATCATCAAGTCATGGAAAGCTTACCTGGACACCCACTGTCCCCCCATGTCCCACTGGTCAACGCCATTCGCGGCTGGCAGCTTTTCGCTTACAGTTCTTCCCCCGACACGGTCTGTATACAGCCAATAGAAAACAAGAAATGCTCATATTTTGCATGTGGACTGCAGACATATGCAAGTGTAGTTAATTAAAGAGAATATCTAAGATAAAAGTGTGTTTTCTTGCGAGCGACACACCTCTGGCCTCCAGAACCAACACGCTGAGTTGCGAGTTTCTCTTTTGCAGCCTTCGAGCCGCGCTGAGCCCTGACAGGCCCGCGCCAACGACAACTACGTCAAACTGATCTTCACTCATTCCTGCAGCGGGTTGATGAAATAGCTCGAGGGAATGTGTTGCACAGGCGAATATAACACCTCGATTATCCTGCAGAGAAACTGCAAAGCTAAGAATGGTTAAAGTTCGACTTTATGATGCACACTTGTTGCAGACCGTGAACGCACTTGGCACTTCGCCCTGATGAGGCGGACCGTCCACTGACTCCAGTGGGAGATATTCAGACCTCCCACTTGTGTTTAACTCATTATTCTCTCTACTTGGATTTCCGTGTAAAACCTCCCAAAAAGAATGTGTATACAGTAGTACTACAGTCACATTTAAAAAATGAATGTTGCATTAGACAACAAAATACTATGGCATTTGCAATGTAAACTGAAATGTGTATGTAAACAGAAATGCACCTTAAGGGTACAGCAAATTTTTTTTTTTTTTTTTTTTTACAGTGAATAAATTGTATAAATGTGCAATATTTAAAATACATGTAGCTTTATCATGTTGAATAATAATTTGAGCATTAGTCGATTTAGACATGAGACATGCAGAACATTTGTTCAGAAATGTATAGTGTAGAAAGTAGGATTTAGCGTTTCATGGAAATGAAAGAAAAAGTTGTGATCAGGTCATGAAGCAAATGTTGTGATCTCATTTTCATGTGCTATTGTGAAACCATATGTGCTCATATTTGCTATAATATATTGTATGCATTTTTAACTGTATGGATAGTCTGCTAACCTTTGAACAGCATAGCCCAAATGGTTAGAATTGCTTTAACTGGGGGGAAAAAAATGGTCTTGTTTATTTGTGTTTCTTTAGGAAACATTTCATTTCCCACCTGTCTTTCTGAATTGCATAACTGCCATCTGTTGACTATCGCAGCCTCACGTGTGAAGCTGGAGCAGCTGTGAAATGTCTTAAATGTAAGTAATCGTTCTCCGTTTCAATTATGTTAATGGTTCTCATTATATTCAAGCATGTGCATTTCTTAAAGATAAGGTTGCAGTGGCCTATTCATGAAGATGTGTGGAGCTTCACTGTTCATTGTGAAAGAACCACCTTTAGATGGACTTCCACTGCATAGCTTGGTGAAAAGGCATAGCAAGAAAAGAAAAACTGTTTATTTTCGATAAAATAAAAAATGCCTGGCATGTGTATACTGAATCGTTATAATAACTTATTATTGTGTCCTTTGTTTTTCTGAGTGGAGTAACCAGTTGTCACCTGAGACCAGTCTCCGTGGACCATATCACCATGGCACCACCTTCACTTGATACCAGAAGTGACTTGTTGTCTCACAGTGGAGCCATTCAGAAGGTGACGTGCATGAGGACTAAAGCACAGAGATGAACTGGCCCTCCATCTGTAAGTTTCCATAAATAATTCCATTTTATCTTTTTTTATGTCCTATTTTCCTGCTCAGATGAACATTCATGCAGAGGAACCAGTTATTCCAGTCGATCAGCATAAAAGCAGCCAAAATGTTTCGTCTTGTGTTGTATAATGCATGGTGCAGGATAGATTTTGGTGAACAATGAGGTTACAGGCTTTCAAAATAGTGTAGGAGGAAGAATGGAGTGCGTTACAAAAAGAAAAACAACAAAGATGTGTTTTTTCTCTCTCAGTAGGAAGTAGATAAGAAACTTTTCACTCTGTGAATGTCCTCGGGTCACAACAGGTGCGTATTTTTTACTTTTTGCTACAGTGTAATATTTTCCAGGTTTTGTGTCCTATTTTTTCTATGCATTAATTATAGACTACCACTGACTACCATTGACACTAAAAATAATTTAATGCTTAAAATAAAATAGTAACACTTTACAATAAGGTTCCATTTGTTAACATTAGTTAACTGCATTAGTTTACATGAACAAACAACAAATCCTTTCTTAATCTTAGTTGATGTAACTTCAACATATACACTGTAAAAAATGAAATGATCAATAAGTCATGACAACATATGTTTTTACATTAACATGTAAAATAAGTATAAGTAAAATAATGTAACATCAAAATAAGTTAAGCAATTTTCTACTTTATTTTATAAGTTATACAAGATTAAACTAATTTTTTTATGCCAGTTTAATGTAATTTAAGTTGAAATGACTTCAATCACCCTTGTTTGTGTTTGCTATATAAGTTGGTCCCTCACATTCATTCTCTGTTCGGTCTACGTTGCTTTTAGCGTGTGTTGCCCTGCCTGTCTGTTTACCTTCCGTGTTATCTGCATTAAATTACATGTTGGAACTTAATCTTCATCTTCATCTCCCTTCCTGCAACCACCCGTAACAGAAGAGTCTAGATTACGCAGCGAAGTTTGCGACCGTGGCTCATTTTTTGTCTTTCTCAGAGGAGTTTTTCCATCTCGCCATCACCTGTCCCTTCGACGACGAGACCCTGAAGTCACTGTTCTGGATCGGGGCGAACTATCATCATCCAGTTGACCTCCCACTAACCGGTCTGAACTGGAAAGAAGCAATCATCCAGTGTCTGGAGAGCATCCTTCCCCGATCCAGAACACAGCCAGACCCAGAGCCCAAATCACCACCATCGACCGCGGAGAATTCGTGTGGCGAATTCCCCCCGCAGACGGAGAGCTACTCCCCGCCGCGACGCATCAGCCAGAGCCCGAGGAGAAGAGGACAGAGCTGACCCTCGCCCCGGAAGTGGAGCTCCATCATGAGTCTGACCAGGGGCGTGAGCCCACGACATCAGCGGACGAGGGAGTCGTGACTACAGACAATGAGGAATGGCTGATTGACTTCAATGAGGAATTATCGACTCCCACCCTATCCCACCTGGTACCTTCGTCATTGCTGTTTTGGAACAGTACCATTGACTGTATAAACTATGAACTATTATTTTCATCGACCTACATAGACTGTGTCATACTCACCATCATTCTGTCGAGATTTCTTCTGCCATCACCGTGAAGCTCAGCCAGTCCTCCAGCCCCGCCACTGCCGGATATCAGCAGCCCTGCGCTGTCTCCATGGAAGCCCTGCTATGACGTCGAGCCGCAGGTCGTGTTACCACCAGCAGCGTCAGTGCGAGAGGATCCTGCAGCTTCGCCTCTGGCCTCGGATCTCTTCTCTCCATCTCGGCCTGTCGGCTCCGTCTTGGCTCCTCCCACCTTCGGCTCCACCGGGTTCCCTCGTCCTGCCGGCTCCGCCTCAGACGTTCATCGCCATGGCATCGCCTTGGTCTGCATAGCCAGTGATGTCGCTCGATTCCATCGGCTCTCTGTCTGCTCCTGTGGATCCATCGGCCACGTCTCCCGCAGTCATTCCCCAGCTGTCGTCAGCCACTACACCACCTTGGCTCCTCCCTCCCTCGACTCCACCGTGGGCTGTCGGCACTGGGGAGCTCTGGGTCTGTGCCTGTGAACTATTGCCATCATCGCCGCCAGGGGATCGTCATCCTCCACCATCTCCTGTCACCACTCCTTCGCCACCTCCTTGTCCACCCCCTCCATCCCTCCATCCCTCCCTCCCTCACCTCTGCTACTACGGCGCGAGGTCGCACCTACTGGGAGGGGGCGTTCTGTCACCATTATGCTCAATTTAGTTTCTTTATGATGGACTTTTAGTTTGCTTTCATTCCCATCATGTGCTCCTTTGTTCAGTTTTCCCGCTCCTCGTTATTAGTTAATTTGTGTCAGCTGTGTTCTATTAAGCATCCTCATTTGTGTTTGCTATATAAATTGGTCCCTCACATTCATTCTCATGTCTATGTTGCTTTAAGCGTGTGTTGCCCTGCCTGTCAGTTTATCCTTCATGTTAACTTTCATTTAATTATGTGTTAGATCTTCATCTTCATCTTCATCTTCATCTCCCTTCCTGTAACCACTTGTGACAGAAACAAATGTCTTGCTTATTTTTTAGTTAATGTTAGTTAATCCATAAACTAATGTTAACTAATGGGACGTTATTTTAAAGTGTTACCAAAATAGCAAACTAAGACCGAACAAATTACTGGTGTAAAATATCAATCCTTTTTGCAGTCTCTTTTCATTTCTAGGCTCAAGCGTGTGTGTTAAAAACTTCACTCAGCTGAATGGGAGGAAGTGGCACAAAAAAGGGTGTCCAAACATGAATGTACAAAACTGCTGCTGCAACACAAGGTAGGCCTACTGTATGTAAGAACTGAATGTTCAAAATATGGTACCCAGCAAGACATGCTCATTATCTTCCTCAAACTTCTTTCAGTCATGATCCTCTCCTCTAGCTTTCATTCTCTTTTTACTTTCATCTCTCACAGATGTCTAAAATGGCCTTGTGTTAGACGAAGAAGTTTGTCCCCGTTGTCCTCATTTGTGATATTGACTGCGCTCGCTGTGTTTCTCAAAGCAAGTAAGTTTCTTTGCAAAAAACTTATTGTATTTTCAAACTTGATTTCCTGCACCATTTGTAGCTACTAGACCAGATAATATGGCATTCTGCTCACAACCCTGCTAAAATTCTTCAATTAGGCCTGAAAGTTTTCCTTCATCCAAGTCATGGATGTATGATGGGATTTATTCACAAGCATCTGGACAAAATCCAGATATTAGTCATTTGGAGAGTTTCATTATATGAGCCCATATGAATCATTTATGAGGGAGCACCAGGATGGAACTTCAGTATGAAACCAGGATTTTTGGAATTACAGGCTAATTGAAAATAATCATCCTTAGACTTTAAATGACAAAGAAAAAAAGCTGAATGACCTAGAAAGAACAGAATAATTAAAAAGACTAGTTATTCTCATAACTTATTTCATTTTCAATTAGATTTGAAGCTTTAATATATCATAGTTCAAAGAAAAGTGTCTTTGTAGTTTGTTGAGCAAATTCTATATTTACAGTCTGAAAACATTTGTATTCAGTTTGTAGTTCTAAAATGACAGAGTTTGCATTTTCAGTCCATGGATTCCCTCTGAAATTAGAATAGTAGTTTTTAATTAATGTGTAAAATAAAGTCATGTACAACAAAAATTGCATAGTCATACCTAAAATATGAACTCTGGAACCACTGTGTGCTAAGTTGATAACAAGTTGCATAATTCCATCTTCTATGACATAATAATGACCTTTTATCTTGTAAGTTTGACTTGTCATGATTATGAAATTGTATCTCATCTTTCAATCTTTTTCGATCTTTATCTCATCTTTTGATCTTTAGCTCATATTTATGATTTAGTATCTCATAATTTAGACCTTTATGTCATAATAATGACTTTTTATCTCATAATTATGTTTTACTAAAGGTAAATTTGGTGGATTTTGGTTTTCATATTAATAATATTTAACAAAACATGAACATTTCTTCAAGTAGTTAAGCAGCCTTTTTTACTTAAAAAAATACTAAATCCCATTAAAAATGAAGAGAAGCTGATATCGATAAGCCTTCAAGGTTGGCATAGTCATTGACGTCATGACTAAACATCTCTTCAGAGAATTTTGCTAGTAGATGCACATCGATCTTTTGCAGATGTGTCAGTAGCGATGAAAGTGACCTCCAGTGGACCACAGACTATGCAGATGGCTCAAGGGGAACCCGTTACACTAGACTGCACCTACACGTCAAGTCCAGCAGACATCGGCGAGCTTGACATTGAGTGGTCAGTTGTCAGTCCAGACACCACAAAAAAAGACCAGATGGTGCGTAAGGCTCTGCTTATATCAGTGAAATGATATAATCTCCTTAGGCACTGCTTTGACCAGACTCTTACTGGTGATTTACGTATATGTGTTGAAAAACAACTATCAACTTGAACTGTTATTTAAATCTGTTGTCTATTAGATCATATCATATACAGGTGGAAGGAGATATACCCATGGTGACCCTGCTTTAATGAAAGGTGTGGACTTCACAGCTGTAGACCCTGCCCAGGGAGATGCATCTCTATCTATCACCTCGCTGATGGTCAGTCATGCTGGAACGTATCAGTGCAAAGTTAAAAAGGCACCTGGGGTGGACAGTCGGAAAATATCTCTGATTGTGATGGGTAATGTCATGTATTTCCAGTCTTTGTATACTACACAGAGCGTTTCTATAAGGAATCTTTAAAGACGCCACTGAAACAGAAGTTGCTGCCATAATCTTTTCTTCTCTATTGTGACATTTATCCGAGTGAAACGGCTTCTCGGGCAAGAAAAAATGTAGGGCAGGGCTTGATTTTGTCCATGTGGAATTGATTGATTTGTTGTGGTTTGCTATTGGTCGATCTCATGTGATTGACAGGTTGCCCCGCCCTTGTTTCAGTAAACACATCAAAGAAGAGAAGAGATGTCACTGCAAGAGTGAGGGGAAGTTATTTTGATTAAAGATTACCAGCATTTAATTTTATTTTTTATGGGAATAGGGATCATGGATAAAGCAATTTAAAGAATTTATCCATAATCCCTACATTAAAATCACATTAAATTGAGTATATGATACATCAGGCATCTAAGGAAAATGTATTTGTACATCTTCCAATAATCATTATATTGCATTGCATTATATGATTTGCCCCCAATAATAAAAATTACAAAGATTTGATCATAAAACTAAGCATTTAAATATAATGTTATAACACATTATTGGGAGGTATAGAGTGACAAATGATATTTATATGCATTTTATCTAAGTAGTCTGCTATACTGTTAAATAGATCTCACTGACTTACATCACACGCTATCAGAATTTCATGTTACTTTTTGGCCATAGAAATATCAGCATATGCACCAAATTGCATATTTATACCCAGTCTGGGCATCTAAATAAAACGCAGATGTTTTTTCCCCATTGAATATGAACTCCATTATTCTCATTTCATAGCCTAATGTAAGCCATAAAATCCTGATGTAGGATTCCTGATGTGCATATATAATACTCAACAAAAAACACATATGCAAAGTTTTTCTGATTTTTAAAATATTGTCTAAAGGCTCAATAAACTCTTCCATTACAAAGAATTTGATTTTTCTCACAGCAACAAAGGGCTCAACCAATGGTGTGAGTTTGGGGGTGGAGCTATCGGTTGGTTTGACCAATAGAAGTGAGGAGAAGTGTTCAGGAAACCTGTTTTAACTCCAACAAAAGTTCCAAATTTCTTCTAGTAGAAGACTTTGTTCAAAATTGGATTTTTCCTTGATTTTGAAAGGATTATATTGAAGAGAGAGTCTTTGAGGAAAAGCATGCACCATTTCTCAGCAGTGCTTCCAGCTCCCTACAGAACTGCACAATGCAATCATTCAAACAGCCTTGAATTTGTATGGGAGAATAACAGTGTTTTGGCTCTCTCTGTGTGGTAGTGAGGCCGTCCGTGCCGAAGTGTTGGGTTGATGCTGGCGAAGCTGTGGGTGAGACAGCATCTCTCCGCTGCAGATCGGATCAAGGCTCTGCACCTCTGCTGTATTCATGGAGGAGAGAGAGCGGAGGTGCCATCCCTCCAGACGCCATTCAGAGTTAGTGCTACCTCTGGTGGTAACGTATTGTAATGAAATGCTGCTTTTCCATCAGTGATTCCAAACAGTTTTGACTCTATAAAATAGTATGCAAACCATCACTTTGATAGCTAAATTACGTCTTTTATTTTGATATATAAATTATGGCTTTTGCAAAAGAATGTGGAGCCAATACAATTTACTGTATGGATTATTTAACAATTTATTTGATTAATGCCCAATATATCCTTAAAAATAAAGGTTATTTACTGACATTGATGGTTCCATAAAGAACCTTTAACTTCCATGGAACCTTTCCATTCCACAAAAAGGTTATTTATAATGGATTCTTTTTTTATGTTCTTTTAGAAAATGGTTATTTTATGAACTGATGACTAAAATGTTATTTGGGAAGTCAAGAATGGTTCTTCTATTGCATTGCTGTGGAAAAATACCCTTTTTAAACCTTTATTTTTAAAAGTGTGCATAAGTTTTTTTATTTTTTTATTTTTTATGCAAAAGTGAAGTTATGAGACTTATATTATATATTAATTTCAAGCACTGTTAAAGTATTTTAAATTAATGAATTGGTAATAAAAGCAAAACAGATGTGAGAAAAACCTAACAGTTATTTTATTTATAAATAAAATCCTTATAGAGCATTAAAGAAATTTTGTTAGAAAGTTTAATTGTCAGTATTGTTATTATTATGTGTTTTATTATCTATCTATCTATCTATCTATCTATCTATCTATCTATCTATCTATCTATCTATCTATCTATCTATCTATCTATCTATCTATCTATATATATATATGAGATTGCATTGTCTATATATACATTTGAAAAAAAATATTTACTTTGTTTTTTAATACATTTTCCAATTGATGCGTCCCAAAATGGCTAGGAAGGGACGTTTTGTCAATTAATTTCTGTGGAGGATTTGCACCTATTTATATTAACATGCAGGAGGAAAAGAAGCCCACAGATTTATTTAAATTAATGAGATTTAATGCATGTTTTTCTTTCTCTCTATACATTAGATTCCCTCACAGGAGAACTTCTAATCAGTAACCACTCCGTAAGCCACTCCGGTGTCTATTCCTGCGAAGTTTCCAATTCTGTCGGGAAAGAGAGCTGTCGGCTTAACCTTCAAGCTGTGAAGCGTATGTGAAGCGCATAGACACACTCCAGTGATTTGATGCAAACTGATTATTCATAATGGTCAGTCTTAATAATCATAATCTTTCACAGCTCCTAACAGAGCGGGGGTCATCACAGGCACCTTTGTTGGGTGTTTACTCCTCATCATGATCGTCCTGCTCATTATATGGCTTCTCGTCTTCAGATGTAACAGGAATCGACAGGAGAAAGAGTTCTCTAATGAGATTAGGTAATAAGACCCCTCCATTTTCCTCCATGAATCCCTCCATTTCCTTCAATCATGTGAACTTTGATGATGATAACAAGACATTCTGGCTCTGTTTTCTTTCTGTCTTTAAAGAGAGGATGCTCCTGCACCTGAGAGCCGTCCTTCCAGCCGAATCTCCAGCTTCCGTTCAGGTGTGGCCTACAGCCAGGTGGGCCAAACCCAAACTGAGCATCCACCCTCTACTAACACCAGCTACAGCACTGCAAAGTATGACAGCAGATTTGGCTATGCTGTATGAGGGGTCATGCTTATGATACTGTAGATTGCCATTGGTTTACAGTTAAAGGTACAATATGTAACTTTTTGCTCTGTAGTGGTTAAAAAACAAAAATGGACGCATTTTGCAGAAGAACATTGTTTTGGTTGTGCTTCGGGTGAATATGACCATTCACAATAGAAAATGCTTTACAATGAACTGTTAGAGAGCTACATATGGCAGTTTTTCTGTTCAATAAAATACCTTACTCACCTGTTGAGTGATAAAAACGCCATCTCTGTCACTTTTACAACATTTCAAGTCCCTTGTTCTCACAGTCTCCAAAAAGCCAAGCCAATGTTGATTCTTGTTTTATTACAAGCTCTGTCACGTTCTCTTTTTGCCGGCAGACTCTCTTCTCTTTGGTGTTTTTTTTTTGTTTGTTTTTTTATGGGTGATTCCCCAGAGGTTCGAGATTTAGCAGCTCCAAGACAAGCTAATTATCACAATGAACTTATGCCCCTCCCACACCATACACGAGTGCTTCTCAAACGGAAAGCTGCATCCTGGTGAGGCTCTGTCCTTCTTAATCCAGTCCTTTTGAGGCTTGTAGGCTAGAGTCAGGGTTGCCAGGTCTGCTCAACAATGCCCACCCTATTGCTTATAAAAACTAGCCCAAACACGGACAAAACTAGCCCAATCGCGTCCCCGTGAAAACGTGTTCTGGGAGTAAAGAACATGTTTCTTCAAAAACTATCAGCGGCAACGGTGTAAAAGTAGCTTTATTCCGTAGGAAAACACTGGCAAGAGTCCTCCTCAGCATTAAAATCTAGAATGAGATGGTTTAGTAAGTGCACATGGCTGCGTCACACACATGTTTATGACGAGACAAGAAAGGGCGAGAGTCGTATGTACGCAATTTCCAGCAAAACCATCCTGCCAAGTCTAAAATATAAACACTTATAATAGACTTATAATAGACCATAGTGAATAAGGGTAAGACGAAAACACATTTTGGAAGAAGGGTTGATTATGTATATTGACTCAGGTTACCTTTTATTTCATTCTTAGAAGAAAAGGTTCTATATAGAACCTTAAATGATTCTTTATTATAACCTTTTAAGGGTTCCCATCATGGGATCATTTTATGGATTTAGATTTAATTAAATTCATTTTGTTTGAATTCATTTTTATTTTAATAAAATGTTATAAATTAAAAACACACTTTATCACAAGAAAGAAATTAAATAACCTGTTAAACATGAAAGTATTATGCAGTCATTTACGATATTTCTCCTTATATAGAACCTTTTTGGCATAAACTGTTCATTAAAATTGAGTCAAGAATCCTTGGGTTCTATGTAGAACCCCATTTCTTTCTGTCAAGATACAATTTGGTACCAAAATGTTATGTCTTGTAATTGTGTAACATTCAATGTAATAAAGTTAAATATGAGAGAATGATACATTATTCCTCAGATTAGTGATGCAAAACCAGATTTCATGTAAGATGATATTGGTAGAGCTCTTAAGGCCTAAATAAAAAAAAAAATGTGAAGCGTCCATTATTGATTTTTCTTCTTTTTTTCTGTTTTTTAATCTTTTTATCTTCCTAAAGATGTTACTGAAATGCATTTGAATGATAGTTATTTTTTGTTTTGTTTTTTACAGGAAGGATGACGTCTTTGTTTTTGCCCATAAAAAATAATGGTAGCACTTTATTTTACAGTCCTGTTCCCCATATGCATACTATGTACTTACTATAATTACTGTACAATAACTGTGTAATAACTAAGAACAACCTACCTCCCCCTTAACCTAACCTTAAACCATGTAGTGACCTATTACCCAGTACTTAGGTAAGTATACTGTAAGTGCACGTACTGTCAAATAAAGTGCAATCAAAATAGTTCTGTTTGTACTATTAAGATTTGCAGATGTTATACTGAAAATGTTAACGTTATAAAAGGTTTTAACTGAAATAGGAATTTTAAGCAATTACTTGTATGTTAAATTTGAGAATAAAATGTATTGTATAAAATAAAAAAAATTGCATTGTATAAAATGAAGATCAATTTTTTGACAAATAACAGATATTAACGTTTTTAAAAATCAAGATTTTTGGTTAAGATATGAAAGTCTGTTGATTTTTGTACATATTTTATGTAGTATCTAAATGAATGCAGTAATAAACTTGACTAATAATTTTACAATAACTATTAAAAAAAAAAATTAAATTAATTTTACATGAAGTTCAGTAGTGTCTGAGACTACATTTAAAATCTGGGCTTCAAAATATATTTTAAATCTGGAAGTGTTTTAACAAAGAGACAATATGACTTAAAATTTGAAACTTTGAACTTTATTTCTAGGTCAAACACACAAAAAAAGAAACTATTTTGACAATGAGCACTAGAGCTTTGTACAGATGTTTCGTTGCTTCCACTGAAGCACAAGATGTGCTTTGGATCATTTTCAAATCATGTTGGAGAACATATAAACAATAAAAAAAGGTTTGTGCCGCTAAAGTAAAAGGGGAATATAAATATTTTTTTTCCAGAATTTTCAGTTAAACATTTTACATTGTTATTCTAATAATATATTGTAATATCTAGAGAAATGTAATAAAATATGTTATTATACCGTCATAGGTTATCGTGACCTCATACACCTCTAGAGGGCGTCATCGTCCACTGCGTCGATTTTGAAAAGGGGAGGGGAGAGAAACACATAAGCACTATTGCGCATGTGCAGCCGTGTTGTCACGCTTAGCTTCAGACCTGTAGTGATTTTTGAGTATTATAGTCATCATGAAGGCTCTTAGGGGAATGGTGAGCGGAGCTGTCAGCGAAATATCATCTGCGGTTACCGGGACCAAACACGTCGCCGTCCGGGAAAATGTCCTTGCCGTGACTCGTGACTACATTTCTCAGCCGAGATTGAGTGAGTGTCCAGTGCTGACTATGAAGGGCCCTTACAAACAGAACTCCACTAGAGCGATACAATGATGTGTGTATGGCGCAACGAATGAATGACGTGTTTTGTATTTAACTTACACTGAATCTGCTAATCATCATGTTATTTTCAACTGTAGACTTATAACATTTTGACATTTCTGATGTTGTACATTTATGATAAATACGTTACATGCAGTCAGGTAAATAATAAAGGGTCAGTTTACTAGCTAACGTTAGAGGGTATATTCTCTGTTCATGCATATTGTTTACCTCTGATTGCCTGATCTTAAAAATTAAATGAATGATTGGTTTTTCATCACATTAGATGTTAATAAATCAACATGATTTAGGTTGATGCGTGTAGGATCTGCATCGTGATGGAGTGGCAAGCCGTTTCAGCATTTAGACTATTCCTTAACTAGTATGTATTTGTGTTACTAGTTCTTTTTTCATTACTTCCAGAATAACATATAACAATTATTACCTACTGAATAGTTACCATAAAAATAAGGAAAATTATATTTCAGTTATATAATATTATATATATTAGTAATTATAGAAATATTATTTTTCACATCAATAAATTAAATCATATGGGCCTATTTTTATTATACATTTTAATTTTATATTATGCACAATACCAAGAAAAAAATAGACTCACACTGAAAGTGACATAAACAGAATAAAATTGTGAAACGTAGGGATGCTCCGAAATGAAAACTCTGGGCTGAAACTGAAAAATCTGGATACACTTGGCCAAAAACTGATTTTAAGAAATACAAGACAATCAAACAAAATAACCACACTTTTATTGAAAGTCACACTAAAATTGGACTGGAAATATATTAATTATAAAAAAAAAACAATATATATATTATTATTTATTCAGTTCTATCCAACAAAATTTTGATTTAATATAATTATTTTTGACAAGTTATCCAAATAATGTATAGTCCTACAAAGCTGTTATTATCAGAGCATTTGAACAGAACGTAGCGGGTTCACGCGATCAATTTTGAGCATTCAGATGGTATAATCAAACATATCTTGTGGAGCGCTCTCTGAGTATGCATTTATTTGTCATTTTAACTGAAACAGAGCGTAAAAGTGGACTTCAAAGATTTATTACCATGTTGCGCCCTCTTTAGGCCATGAATGATCAGCGACTTGTCGACGTCAAGCTTAAAGGAGACATATCATGCTTTTAAATCGTTCCTTTTAACATATAAATCATACATTTGTAGTCTATATAAAGCAGAACTGCAATGCTTGGGTCTGAATTCCTCATTATTATAGCTCCACAGGCCCCCTTTTTACCCCTTTTCTGGTGTGCGTCTGACAGCAACTCGTTTTGGTGCGGTCTCTTTAAATACAATTGAGACACATCATACCCCGCCCCTCTACAGTTTGCAGAGGTTCAACTCCACCCCGTTCGGCCATTTTTGTAGTTTAATAGCAGAGATACGATTATAGCAGCACAGAAACTTTTTATTCACACGTTATTAACAAAATGTCAACAACGGAAGACTTGTCCAGCCAGCCTTACATGTTCGAGCCAGAGTCCGGAGCCGGAGCGAGATGAAAATGAAGACGACGAACCTGCAGAACAACGTCTTCATATGGATGTATCGCAATGGTGTGTTACTGTATTTATACATGAAACTTTGGTCTTCCGACCTTTTACCACCGTGTCGATTTATTTTGATTAATATGTGCGAGGGAGAGAGAGCAAGACAGCGTCTAGTATGGAGAAGGTTTACACTTTCGCCAGGGTCTGAAGAGAGAGAGTGAATGCGCGCGCGACCGGGTCTCTCTCTCTCTCTGCTCGTTCTTTCAGTCAAACATGCGCACTGTCATAAGCGCGGCAGTTCATCTACATTAGACGGTGTAATGAAGCGTGTGGGTTACTACATCCAACAACCGAACATTTTAACTTACCCTCTCGTAACTTCTGCATCTTTTAGCTTGGACTACAAAATTGCAGCGAGAAATAAAAAATGGCGGATTGCTCGAAGTGTTGGGCTGGAAGTCAATGTCCTTATTTGGCAGTTCCGCTGCAAATACTGTGACATGATTGTTCACAAAACGTCATAGATAACAGAAAAATCTGAACAGGTTGAAAAATATGACCAAAACAGAATATAAAGATATCAACGAAGCACCTGAAGAAAATAATTTCAACTTTTTTGTACTTCTAAACACTCCAAATATACAACAAAATGCATTTAAGGGCTAAAAAAGTGGATTTAGCATGATATGTCCCCTTTAAAGTATCATGGCAGACCACTGAAGTCAACTAGTCTGTTCAACCCCTGCTAGTGTGTGTGATATATACCGTCTACGATCGTGATTGTTGTTTTAATGATGTGCGATCTGACATTAGTATGTCCCTCACTTTTCAAAAACACACCTAGAGAGTGCACGCATACACTAACACTACGTGATGTAGTCTAGTGGGTTAGACTAGTGCGCTTGTACATTTAGAGTGCACACTTTCACTGGATGATTTAGTCTATTAAAATGCACTTTGGCCCTGTCCCAAATGGCACACTCCGGAACTTGTGGACTTCCTCAGACACTTTGGTGAAGTCATGTAGTGCAGACCTATAGGGCCCTTGGCGCGACTCCACGAGGGCGCATTGAGAGGTATTTTTGGGACAGACTCGATCGTCACTCCGGAAATAATGGTCTGGTTGTTGTTGGACAGGAGAAATCACATTTTTGCTCTCCGACGTCTTATCTCCATGTCAACTACACAGCCTAATTTTACAGTTCTACATTTTTATATTGTGCATGCCACCTGGGCATTAGACAATAGATACATCATGCATATTTAAATGATGTATACAGTTGTACATAATAATATATAATGTTCCATTTGAACTAAGATTACAATTTTAACACATAATGAAAATGTGCTTGAGTTTCAGATGAATTTACAGGTTTCAATATTCATACTATGTTTACATATGACTCAGTAAAGCCCTGACATTCCGTTCTATTTATTTAATGAATCATAATGCGATCGTATTATTCAACGCGCTATTATTATGTTTGAGACATCAACCACTGCTCGATGACCATAATGTTTGTATAAACTGTAGGTTACAACTGGTAAAATGTACATCTAGGTCATAAAAAACGTAATATTTTCTTCTCAGCCATGTCAACAATTGTCCGTGAGCGAAATCTCCTCCCATCCGTTGTCTGATTGGCCTTTCGCAAGGATTCCTGGGTAGTAGTGTTGTCACGATACGAGAATTTCTAACTTCAATACGATACCTTGAAAAATATCGATATTCGATACCATTTTCGATACCACGGAGAAAAAAACTGCCACAATATTTTTTATTTTTTATTTTTTTTATTTAAAGCTAAATATAACAAGTCTAGAACATGACAATGAGGTATATTTTACATGAACAAAAATGTCCTGAGGTAGTGCACTTGTTCAAAAGCATAAATGCTGGTTAATACATTAACGTTATTTGATGAACATATTTAAACGCAAACGTGCATGCATAACGCGAAAACAATGCTCACTGGATCGACATGAAGTCAAGTCACCTTTATTTATATAGTGCTTTTAACAATACGGATTGTCAAAGCACTTAACAGTATCAAATTGGAGGATAGAGTGTCAGTAATGTATAATAATATTAAACATTCAATTTTCAGTTAAAGGCATTTCATTATTGAATTCAGAGATGTTTGCAGAGACATCAGTCTAGCTCAGTTTAGTTTAATTAGTATCTGTGTAATCAAATTGATGATAATCGCTAATGAAGGCAAATTGCAGAATTAAATAATATTTTTTTTAATAAAGTTGAATAAGCACAAGTTAATTTACATTTGATCACAGTTAAAATATTTACTTGTCTAAGATTCCTCAGTCAGATTATATTAACTTCAAGAATTACAGTGAAAAAACGAGACAACACACACTCATATCAACAACAATACTAGGCCATCTTGGTTAATGTTTCAGAAATGTTAAAATGAGAAGAGTTATCAACCTCTCGAAATTATTTATATAGATCCGGGTGTCGGTCTTTCAGGTGCTTTGCTATATTAGGCCCGATCACACCTAACGCGTTTTTCAGGTTCGAAAACGCGAGGCATCAAAGATGCATTTTGTTGCATTTGACTGGTAAAAGCCAAGCGTCAATCTTCCGGTCTCTCTCTTGAATCGAACACGGAAGTGACTTAAACTGCAATTCATCAACTGGCCGCTAGAGACAGGCTTCTAAAGAGAGTCAATCCCATATACCCCCCATGTTAATATGCCCAAATTTACAGCAGAAAAAAATGTGTTTACAGCCTGGTGCAAAAAGTGGTTTTGGTCTATATAGCTAATTTTGCCCTTCATGACAACTGTGAGGGGGTGAATTTCTTTTATAACTCATCCGTTTAAATCATATTAAGCCTTAAAGCTCTGCATAATTAAAGGGATACTACACTTTTTTCGGAAATATGCTCATTTTACAACTCCCCCAGAGTTAAACAGTTGAGTTTTACCGTTTTAGAATCCATTCAGCCGAACTCCGGTTCTGACGGTACCACTTTTAGCATAGCTTAGCATAGATCATTGATTCTAATGAGTCCAGTAGCATTTCTTTCAAAATGACCAAAGAGTTTTAATATTTTTCCTATTTAAAACTTGACTCTTCTGTAGTTAAACCATGTACTAAGATCGACGGAAAATGAAAAGTTGCGATTTTCTAAGCCTATATGGCTAGGAACTACTCTCATTCCGGCGTAATAATCAAGGAACTGTGCGGCCGTTCCATGGGTGCAACAGGCGTAATGATATGACGCAGCGCCTGAAAATAGTCCCCAGCTCGGTAACTTCTTCCAACGTGACCGGGACTAAGTTTGTCTAACCTATTAGAACTATTTTCAGGCGCTGCGTCATATCATTACGCCTGTTGCACCCATGGAAATGCTACTGGACTCGTCAGAATCAATGATCTATGCTAAGCTATGCTAAAAGTGGTACCGTCAGAACCGGAGTTCGGCTGAATGGATTCTAAAAAAGTAAAACTCAACTGTTTAACTCTGGGGGAGTTGTAAAATGAGCATATTTCTGAAAAAAGTGGAGTATCCCTTTAAGGGTGTGGCCACTTGAGTGACACGTGGATTGCCGCTGCTGTCACTACTAGCCGTTTGTTTGCTGTCTGTTAGCCATCACGTCAGCTCAGCTAATCCCGCCTCTTTGCCCATTTTCGGTTATCTGGGAGTGACTTTTGGTGACACGCTACCAAGATGACGACGGCCGGCTCCGCCCACTTTGGGCTTTAAAAATGCTCTTCAGAAACCCTACGGGTGACGTCACGTCACACTGCGTCCATATTTCTTTACAGTCTACTATGGTAAAAGCCCTATTGTGTCTCATTATTCTAATTTAATTTATTGATCAAATGTAAGAATTCAACAAAAGATGATGCATACATTTAATTAGGTTAAAACATTTTTTACAAAGGTAGAAATGCCTATAAAAGGTTAAAATCTATTTAAACTTATTTGAAAAGATCATTTTTGTCAGTACTGCGAACAGACAAATATCAAAGACTTTAGGAGTCAGCTGTCCACGGCAGTTCTAAACCTGACAAGGTGCCAACACAATTAACACACTGAGCAAAATTTCGTCTAATTATCGTTATTAATAAAATCCCAGAAAATGTTGAGATACCATTTTTTGTCAATATCGCACACCCCACTGGTTACTAATTTTTATTTTACTAGAAATTAGGCTAAATAAGTACTAAAAATATAAATAGTTAGTTGTGAGGAATAATGTTAAATTAGCTTGCCATAGATGACGGCATCATCAGATGCATTGATGGTCAAAACACACAAGGAGCTTTAAAAACGAAATTTAAACATGTTCATTCCCTACTCAAGTTTAAGTTGTTTTAGTTAAAAAATAAAAATTTCTAATTATTTCTTAAATGTATACATAATGTTTGGATAGGAATAACCAATTGCTAAGGCATCATGCCGTTTTATTTTCTTATTCTGAGCATCTCTGTTATTCATGTTTGTTATTTATATCTGTTATTTATGTTTTCATATAATATTAATGACACACTCTCATTTGTTTTCTTTATTTTTCTTTTTAAGACACTTTGACCATAGCATGATGTCATATTTTATCAGGTGATGTGTTTTATTTTTTTACTGTATTTGTTTTCCTTAATGCAGTGCTTACAGATTTTCTTTGTGTAATTAAGAGAAAACCCTTAGTTGTATTGTGATTTGATCTAGACTATGAAAACACTCTTGTGTTGTGACATTCATGTTTATTGTGTGCTCAGCATATAAAACCGTGGCTGGTGTTAATGGACCCCTGGTGATTTTGGATCATGTGAAGGTATTGGATTTCTGCAAACATCAGCTAATTTGTTTGGAAAGTACTGGATTACATTGATGTTTTTAATGCAATGTTAACTGGTTACCTGGCGCAGTTCCCCAGGTATGCTGAGATTGTCCATCTGACTCTCCCTGATGGCACCAAGAGGAGCGGACAAGTGCTGGAGGTCACAGGCTCCAAAGCTGTGGTTCAGGTCAGGGAATAACATCTTCAAATAGACCTACATGTTTTCTTTTCCACCCCCCATTTTGTAATCTGATTTGTAGCATCTCATTATTTCATTTTTAGGTGTTTGAGGGAACATCTGGTATTGATGCCCAAAAAACCACATGTGAATTTACAGGGGACATTTTGCGTACACCTGTGTCCGAGGATATGCTGGGTAATAATAAAAAAGAGACATTCTGAAGCCATGTGATGTTTTTTATTATGTGTATTTGGTTAAACTTGAAGTCTATTACAGGTCGTGTGTTCAACGGATCAGGAAAGCCAATTGATCGAGGGCCTACTGTGTTGGCGGAGGACTACTTAGACATCATGGGTACATTTCAATGAGGCTGTCTTTGTGATGCACCACATAAACTGTTATGCTCATAAATTGTCATCAGTGTTTTGTTTTTTTATTATATTGATGATAAATGTACCATCAAATTCCATCCTGCTTCCTGCAGGTCAGCCGATTAATCCTCAGTGCCGTATTTATCCTGAGGAAATGATCCAGACCGGCATCTCTGCCATTGATGGCATGAACAGTATTGCCAGAGGCCAAAAAATTCCCATTTTCTCTGCGGCTGGTCTACCCCACAATGAGGTGAGGCCGCTGTCAGTCCATCTACTTTGGGGTGGTTCTTGAAAGAAATGAATACTTTTATACAATATATTAAAGTGACCTTATTTACATTTATAATGTTACAAAAGATTTCTATTTCAGTTGTGCCTGCCTGAAACATCATTGGTAGTATCTGAAACATTACCTTAGTATTTAACCGAATGAAACTGAAAAACCACACGACATGGCATGAGAACAAATCGTAAACACAGTTTACCAGTAAACACAGTAAACAAAACAATGTTTCCTAGCAACCACAACTGTGCTTAAATCAAATGAGAAATAAAAACAAATACACTTACGTGCTGTCCACTTCTGTTGCTTGACTGCTTCTCCTTACCCAAAAATGCCTATTTTAATTTAAGAACTTGAGTACTTAAGTCTAATGTAGTTATCTAACAATTGATCCTTGATTTTATTTTATTTTCCCAGATTGCTGCACAGATCTGTCGTCAGGCGGGATTGGTGAAGAAATCCAAAGATGTGATGGATTACAGTGAGGATAACTTTGCCATTGTGTTTGCTGCCATGGGGGTGAGGAGCACATGGGATTAAAAGTTTTCGATCTAAATATATGCATCCATACCAGTGGGATATCTTCATGACATTGGTTGTATCTTTAGGTCAACATGGAGACTGCAAGATTTTTTAAGTCCGATTTTGAAGAGAACGGGTCCATGGACAACGTGTGCCTCTTTTTAAATTTGGCCAATGATCCCACGTCAGTATTCTCTCAAATATTCTTGAAAGTAAAGGGATAGTTCACACAAAAATAACATTCTGTCATCATTTACTCACCCTCATGTCGTTCTATATGACTTGTGTTCTAAATGGTTCCAAGTAGACCAAAACTAAATGAATTCAAGAAGAGTAATAAGTATAATACTTAAAAATGCCATGCTTATTTGGAACGACATGAACGTGAGTAAATGATAAGGGAGCAACAAAAAGTTATATTTCCCTGTTTCAGGATTGAACGCATCATCACCCCTCGGCTTGCACTTACCGCGGCTGAGTTTCTGGCTTACCAGTGTGAGAAACACGTGCTGGTCATATTGACTGACATGAGCTCTTATGCCGAGGCTTTACGAGAGGTACGACATAATGTGTGAATTTATACTGACAGCCGTTAGGATTCATTCTAAACTTGCTACTCATTGCTATGCATTAAACTCTATCATGGTCTTGAAGGTCTCTGCGGCTAGAGAAGAGGTTCCTGGTCGACGTGGTTTCCCAGGTTACATGTACACCGATCTGGCCACTATATACGAGAGGGCCGGACGTGTGGAGGGACGCAATGGCTCCATCACCCAAATCCCAATCCTCACTATGCCCAACGATGGTCAGCAAACATCTACCTACTCATCTTTTAATCCTTATATCATCATAACGGATTTGCTTACTACTTTAATGGTTTGCTTACTATTATCTGCAGATATTACCCATCCTATTCCGGATTTAACTGGATACATCACTGAGGGTCAAATTTATGTGGACAGACAGCTTCATAACAGACAGGCAAGTGATGGAAACAAGCTTACAGTGTGACATTAGTTGAGAATTCTGTCATCATTTACTCACCCTCATGTCGTTCCAAACCCGTAAGACTTTCGTTCATCTTAGTAACACAAATGAAGATATTTTTACTAAAATCTGAGAGCTTTCTGTAATCTCTATTGACAGCTATGCAACTACCACTTTGACGCTTCAATTGTAAAACTAATCCTGTGTAACACAACATGCTTGAGCTTCCGTTTACCAAAACTGATGTGTGAGTTGATAAATGTTTATATTTGAATAAAAGCCTAAATTAAATCTGTTCAGCATTTAAAGCGATCGTGTCTCTTCAGAAGTGAAAGTGGTAGTTGCGTAGCTGTCAATGGAGTGACAGAAAACACTCAGATTGTAGTAAAAATATCTTCATTTGTGTTCTGAAGATGAACGAAAGACTTGCTGGTTTGGAACAACATGAGTTTAAGTAAACAATGACAGAATTTTAATTTTAATACACTTTAATAAGTCGCATGTGCTGTTTTATACCAACTATTGATATTTCTATGCAGATCTATCCTCCTATCAATGTACTACCTTCTTTGTCTCGATTGATGAAATCAGCCATTGGCGAGGGAATGACACGCAAAGACCACTCAGATGTTTCTAATCAGCTGGTAAGTATGGATGAACATACATTACTGTTCAGAAGTTTGGGGTTTGTAATATTTTTTTGAAAAAAGTCTCTTATACTCACAAAGACTGCATTTATTTGATGCAAAATACAGTAAAATTGTGAAATATTATTTACATTTAAAATGCCTGTTTTCTATTTTAATATTCTAAATTGTAATTTGTTTATGTGATGACAAAGCTGAATTTACAGCATCATTACTCCAGACTTAAGTGTCACATGGTCCTTCAGAAATGTGCTGATTTGATGCTCAAGAAACATTTATTATTATTATTATCAATTTTAAAAAACTGTTTTTCCAGGATCCTTTGAATTGAATGTTCGAAAAGAACAGCATTTATTTGAAATAGAAATGTTTTGTGAAGAGTCTTTTCCCCCCTTTTGAACAGTTTACTACATCCTTGCTAAATAAATAAATAAAAATTATTTCAAAAAATAAATATATAAACTTTCTAACCCAAACATTTGAATGGTATTGTAAATTGTAAAGAAACGAAGAAAGAACAACACCTGTATTATGATCAAAGCACTTGGTCTCTTTCACAAATAATTGTTGTTGGGTTTTTTCTTCATGCATATGTTTATTTTAATTATCTAATGGTTTGAGTTAATTGTGTATGGACATTTGACTTGTCTGTGACAAAGCATCTCCTCTTTTGCAGTATGCTTGCTATGCTATCGGGAAAGATGTGCAAGCAATGAAGGCCGTGGTTGGGGAAGAAGCACTGACATCGGATGACTTGTTGTACTTGGAGTTCTTACAGAAATTTGAGAAGAACTTTATTGCCCAGGGTAAGTAACAACAGGAGGGCACCTGTGGAATGATGTAAAAAATCTCATTTTAAAGGGATAGTTCACCCAAAAACAAATATTCTGTAATTTACTCACCCTCAGGTTGTTCTAAATCTGTTTGAGTTTCTATGTTCTGTTGAACACAAAAGAAGATATTTTGAAGAATGTGAGTAACCAAACTGTAACCAAATGTGGTCCCCATTGACTTTCATAGGTTTTTTTTTTCATGCTATGGAAGTCAATGGGGACAAGCAACTGTTAACCACATTCTTCAAAATATCTTCTTTTGTGTTCAGCAGAACAAACTTGAAGATGAGTGAATGATTACAGAATGTTTTATTTTTGGGGGAACTATTTCTTAAAGGCCCTTGCAAACCAAACACTTGAAATACTGTACCAAATGCTTGCATTTTCTATCTTTATTACTTTCAAATAATTCTGAATCTTTTTTTAATGCTTATTGGCACGTTGAGATATACTGATATGTGTACCTGCAATGGTTACAGTCACATGATCCGATGATTATAACTTTATTTGTTAATGCTGTTTCAGCACTGTACAAAGAAACAAAAACTTTAGTTTGTTGTCAGGCATATGTTCACCCCAGTGTGAATAGCTTTTTAGGAATGCATTGTTTGCATTCTAAATCCTTTTTTTTTATTTTATTTTTTTCACATTATTCAAGTTTGGTGTGAAAGGACATTTAGAAAGAAGAAAAAGAAACAAATAGTGTATACTTTTTCTTTTTTTATCAAATGCAATCAAATTCCGTGAATGGCAATGGACTGTACTATATATATATATATTACTTCAGAATGAACCTAACTTGTTTCGTATCACAGGTGCATATGAGAATCGAACTGTGTTCGAAACATTGGACATTGGCTGGCAGCTCTTGAGAATCTTCCCCAAAGAGATGCTGAAGAGGATTCCTCAGAGCACTCTGGCTGAGTTTTATCCCCGAGACTCCAAACATTAGTCTTGCTTTTTTCCTTGTTCATTCATTTTGTCTTTCAATCAGCTATGAATCTGTCTTCTACACGTCTAAATGTTACTCAATCTCTCTGATCAAATCAAATACACAAAGTCTACACTGACGGATTACAAAGTCGTTTTTCATTGCTGCTCTTGGTATTTATTTATTGTGAAAGTTTTGCTAAGTAGTAAAGAAAATATTGTATGAATATCGTCGCTACAATATAGTGTGGAAGTTCTTTTGTGTGTTGTTCAGTGTGTCAAACAGTGTTCTGACCAAGTGGTATATGATGTAAAGGCCAACTTTTTAGAAAATTTTAGAACTGACAAACTACTAGTATGTCACAAAACAATGTTTATTTATTTCAAAAAGTGCCAAGATTAATGTATAATGGCTTAATGTATTCTATGAATTTGTCATTATAATGAATTCACTACATATCTATAAGTACAAATGTATCATAAAGTATAAAAGGAAGCCATACGTTCATAGAATGCATTAAAAGGGAATAGATAAGCACAGTGGCCCCATCAAATCAAAGGAAGAAATCCAAACACTGAGCAATATTTTTTTTTTCATGCTTTGTTGTACCTTTAGTTAATTTATGTTTTGTATAAAAATGTTTAATTTATAGTTGTGTAAGAAATGTATTTATTATAATTTATTTTGGTGCCATAAATATTTACTGTGATACAGTGCGTAATATCAAGTGAATTCATAATGAAGTCATTATCCTAATGCATGAACACTATATTGGAAATATGTATGTGACCACTTGCTTCATTAAATAAACTTTGCTGTGGTGTAAATTAATGATCATGATGAAAGTAATCAAATATAATACTGCAGCACTGCACATCCTGATTGACTGATGTCAATTTTGGTACTGATTAAATTTGCACAACAGGGTACTAGGGACTTTACAAAGCACAGTGGTTCTCAATTGTGCAAACACATTTTGTAAGACATTGAAAAGACCATGTCCATGTAACGTGCTAAGTCAGACAAGAAAATGTACAGGATTGTTTTTAGACTCCACCCAATTTAGCATAAACAGCTTTGTTCTTACTTCTGCATGTGCCCAATCCTAAAATGTATCTGCCCCATATATCAGTAATTGTCTCTGCAAAGTCTGCAAGACACTATGTAATTTCATAAAACAAACAATTCATAAAGGTCATCCTGAGGTGATGAGGCACATTTTGTGTAAGGTATATGAGAATATCCTAGACATTAGATGAAAGTCTGAAATAATTATCTGCTTTACAATGTTTAAACAACAGAGGGTATCAGAGCCTTCATGAAACAATCATCAGTTATCTCTTAACAGCCAGTTAGTTTCCCAGGTGAATGATGTTTCATCTAATTAGTTATTTGCTCTAATTGGACAAATGAGGGCCTATACAATACACTTATCTCCAGCTACGTGTATTTGTAGCATTTGTTTGGTGTTTTGAGAAAGTGAAAAGGGTTTTGTTTGCTATGGATCAATGGTGTAACAAGTGAGTTTATTCATTTAATCAGTCTGTGTTTGTGAATAATTCTGCAAATATTGAGTTTGTTTTTTATGTTATGTATTTAATATTTTGTGTAAATACTTGTAGGTTATCCTTGTTTGTAATCTTCCTGGTTTTGGGTAATGTTTCTGGATTTAAAGGTACAATTTATCTATCTCTCCTTGGTTTGCTAAGGATTTTTTTTATTATTATTTTATTATCAGGTTTGTCTACAAATCCTTCTATTTTGTTTAATTCACAGGTGGCGCTTATTCAAATGCCCACCACCAGTGGGGTCAGCCTTCTGACAATACTTTCTCACCTCGTGCAGTCCAGTCTTCTGTGCCAGAGGTCCCTGTGACTGGGACTTTGGCTGAAGTGGACTCTAGTTTATTCACTAACAGACCCGTGAAAAGGCTGAACTTATTCAAGTTTGTTAAAGGTGGTGTTTCCAGCAGGCTTGAATCGACGTCCTATGCCCAAACCGCTCCAAGCAGCTCAATTTTAGCGTCCTTGACCCTACCCTTAAATAAACAGCTTGCAGGCCGTTTGAAATTGCTCCATGGTTCCTCTGGATCAACCATTACGGATACTGCAAGTGCTTCTGCACAAGGAGAAAGTACTAGTTTCCCTGCTATACTTGGCACTTCTGGCCTGTCCACCAGTAGTCAGAGCTCCCCTAGTTTGTACATGTCCAGCTCCCAGGAAACTTCTGGTGCTAAGTCAACAGAAGCCACTTTGCCTGTTTTCTCTCAGGAGAGTATCTTGTACAACAGTTCATCTGCTCCAGGTGCCATTTACAACTTTCAAGGTAGCCCTGTACCACTTTCAGAAGGCTCTGGTCAATCGATCTCCCCTCCGGGTGAAATCACTTACTGTGGTTTGTCTCAGTCTCAAGGTGCCTCTGATACCCCAGACTCCTATAACAAGCTTAATTATGTTTCTTGTCAGTCTACCAGTGATCAGAGTACTCCCAGTCTGTATAGTCAGAGCTCTCAGGGTAGTTCTGGCAGTTTGTTGGACGCTTCTGGCTCTTCCTTTCAAGTTGACTTGTCTCCCCAATCTCAAGAAACCTCCAATCAGCTCCTGCCTTCACCTTTGGAGGTTTCTAGCCAGTCTAGTAATAGTCAAAGCACTCCCAGCTTGTTTGTGGTTAACACAGATTCACAGTCAACAGGTCCTGCTTTACCTCTAGACACTCAGAGTAGTCTTTCTCAAAGCATTTTGTCTAACTTGACTCAGGCCTCTGCTTCCACTTCTCAGGGAAGCTCTGGGCCTGAATTGTCTAGAAGTTCTGGGCAAGTTGAAAATGGCAGTTATGGGGGTGTGTCCCAATTACCTAGCACTTCAAGTCAGTATGCCCCGGGATCCCTGATGTATAGCAATTTTGGTGCCTTACCAATTGGGGTTTCTAGCCAGTACACAAGTGTTCAAAGTTCACCTAGTGTGTCTACAAGCACCCAGAGCAGGTCTGGCACTCAATTGACGACTTCCAGTCATGTTTTCCCTGTGATGGGAGGTAGTTACTCTACTTCTACTTTATCTCTGAAGCCTCAGGGCATTGTGGGTATGTATGCCCCTGCATCTCCTACCAAATATGTGAGTGTTCCCATGTCTTCACACCAAGCTGTTTATCATGGCTCTGGGGCTCGGTTTGGTGCCTATACTGGTTTTGCTTCTCACGGAATGAGTAACACTTACAGTGGTTCTGTCCAGCCTCAAGGTACCACAAGTCAGTTTGCCCCTGGGTCTCCATCCTCCTATCCAAGTGTATCATTATCCTCACCCCAAGGTGCTGGCAGTCAGTCTGCTACAGTCCAGAGTTCACGGAAGCAGTTTACCTCTAGCTATGGCACCCTGTCAGGGTCCTCTACTCCATTCAACCTTCAGGGAAGTAATGCTTATGGTGGATCAGTGCAGCCTCAAGGTACCCCAAGTCAGTTTGCCTCTGGGTCTCCATCCTCCTATCCAAGTGTATCACTATCCTCACCCCAAGGTGCTGCCAGTCAGTCTGCTACAGTCCAGAGTTCAAGGAAGCAGTTTATCTCTACCATCACAGGCAGCACTGGAACCCAGGAAGGGTCCCCTACTCCCTTCAACTTGCAGGGAAGCACCACTTATGATGGATCACTGCAGCCTCAAGGTACCACAAGTCAGTTTGCCTCTGGGTCTTTATCCTCGTATCCAAGTGTATCACTATCCTCAGCCCAAGGTGCTGGCAGTCAGTCTGCTACAGTCCAGAGTTCACGGAAGCAGTTTACCTCTAGCTATGGCACCCTGTCAGGGTCCTCTACTCCATTCAACCTTCAGGGAAGCAACACTTATGGTGGATCACTCAAGTCCCAAGCCACCACAAGTCAGTTTGCCCCTGGGTCTCCATCCTATCCAAGTGCATCCCTATCTTCACCCAAAGGTGCTGCCGGTCAGTCTGCTACTGTCCAGAGTTCACAAAAGCAGTTTACTTCTCCTTTCACAGTCAGCACTGGCGCCCAGAAAGGGTCTTCTACTCCCTTCAACTTGCAGGGAAGCACCACATATGGTGCATCACTCAAGCCTCAAGGTGCCACAAACCAGTTTGCCTCTGGGTATCCATCCTCCTATCCAAGTGTATCACTATCCTCAGCCCAAAGTGCTGCCAGTCAGTCTGCTACAGTCCAGAGTTCACGGAAGCAGTTTACCTCTAGCTATGGTACCCTGTCAGGGTCCTCTACTCCATTCAACCTTCAGGGAAGTAACGCTTATGGTGGATCAGTGCAGCCTCAAGGTACCACAAGTCAGTTTGCCTCTGGGTCTCCATCCACCTATCCAAGTGTATCATTATCCTCACCCCAAGGGGCTGCAAGTCAGTCCGCTACAGTCCAGAGTTCACGAAAGCAGTTTATCTCTACCATCACAGGCAGCACTGGAACCCAGGAAGTGTCCCCTACTCCCTTCAACTTGCAGGGAAGCACCATTTATGATGGATCACTGCCGTCTCAAGGTACCCCAAGTCAGTTTGCCTCTGGGTCTTCATCCTCGTATCCAAGTGTATCACTATCCTCACCCCAAGGTGCTGCCAGTCAGTCTGCTACAGTCCAGAGTTCACGGAAGCAGTTTACCTCTAGCTATGGCACCCTGTCAGGGTCCTCTACTCCATTCAACCTTCAGGGAAGCAACACTTATGGTGGATCAGTGCAGCCTCAAGGTACCCCAAGTCAGTTTGCCTCTGGGTCTCCATCCTCCTATCCAAGTGTATCATTATCCTCACCCCAAGGTGCTGCCAGCCAGTCCAACCAAGAGTTACAGAGCTATTATGTGTCCCAAAGCCAGAAGCCCCAAAGATGGCAGCCTTCACAAAATATTCAGACCTCAGGTGTAGTTGCGTCACAGGGTAGCTCTCTGTCTCAAAGCTCTCCAATGCAGAGTAGGTTCTCTTCCCTGTCTTCAGCAGGAGGCTCATCCAGAGAGTCAGGACAGTTTGTTTCTGCACAGGATGGTAGCACAAGTTATGGTGGCCTTTGGCTCCTTTCTCAAAGCCGCTCTAGCAAGTACACCCCTGAGTCCCATGCATATGCCAAGCTTGGTTACCCTCCACTATCTATTTCTAGTCAGTCTATCAGTAATCGGAGGACAAATGGCCTGTATAGCTCGGACTCTCGGCTAACCCAGGGTCTCGGTGTAGTTGAAAGAACCTCTAGACTTTCATCTCAAGCTCCTTCCACCTCCCCAAGCAGTAAGAAAATATCTGAACGTTTTGTGACATTGCAACACCCCTCAGGTTCCAACAGGGCTCCATCTGTAGGCTTGAGTGCCCAAGCATCTCCTGTTGGTATGTTTTCTGGTGTCCCGCAGACTGCACAGGCCCTACGTGAATCTGGGTCAGGTGTCCAGCTATACAAGCAACCATTTCTCAAGCACTACTTCCCCATCAAGGGCTAAGGGACTCTAGAAAAACTGCCTCATAATGCAAAGCGATGTCTTCCAGAATAAAATTTAATAAATGTTTGAAACGTTGTTTTTTTTTTTTTTTTACCAAATTGGTTAAGATTCAGTTGCTGTCTTAATGACTTTTTTGTAGGCATTCACTGTTTAACTAATATTTGGGGACTATCTTTTTTCTTTTTTTTAGTGTCATGATCTTTGCTAATATTATTCATTACGCTTTGGCTGTTCATGTTAAAATATTGGCGATTGGTAGCTGCCTCATTTCCTGATTCCTTCAAAGCTATAACATTTCTAATGCTTATTTTACTTGTTTTATTTCACCTCAAATGTTAATGTTTTTGCACTGATGCCAGACCCATTATCAATATTATTTGGTTTATATTGGTTAATAAACTCAATTTGGAAAGTTATTTGGGCAATTGAAAAACAATTGCGCAAAAGCTCTGTTGGGCAGAAATTCAGATCAGTAAAACTGAACTTAACCTGAGGTTAAAAAACTGAAGATAAAAATGGCTATAAAAGTTATACACTGAAGTCTGTAGTAGTTGGCAGTGTTGCAAGGTTTGAGTGGGAGAATCACTCAGATGGTGATTTACAGTGAATAGTCTGTAAGCCTACCAAAGTTCACTTTTTGCCTTCTCTAACTGCTAAAGATTCCCAGCCAGGGGAAAATGTCAGGACAAAAACCATGGACCTGCCTTCTGGTCCATAATAAATTGCATTTATTTTGGGTTTATTTCTCAAATTTCACCGTTGTTTCATTTGTCCAAAGCCTAAAACAGTTATGAATAAGAGCTTGTAAATGACATTCAGCAGGCTACCACAGAGTGGTGCTATGGTCATTTAAACCAAGGACTATATAATAAGAACCCATATTTCATTCGGCTGTCTTGCCCTTTGAGACTTTTTCTGAGACATTATAGTGGGAAACATTGTGTATAAACAACATGGCATTGTACATATGAAATTATGCATCTTTGGTATTGATTTGATTAAATGAATGTTAACGCCTGATTATACTGTGCACTGTACAATGAACAGAGAAAACATGAGATTAATATAAAGGCCTGATCATTCAAAATATTGCTGTTTTTTTACTAGAGATTTGATGATTGTGGTGTGGTTCAACCCTGTTTTCTCATTTTCATGTAATGGTCTTCTGTGGAAATGCTGCTTTAAAGGACATGCGTTATATGTTTTCCATTCTGTCCAGCTGTGTGTATGAAATTGCTGCAGCTGAAATGTGTGGGTTCAGTGTTTGAGGAATTTTGATGATAGAAATGGAGTATTATTTCCATGGGTTTATATCTAAAGATAAAAAAGTCATAGAAGTAATATGTCATTTGCACAGGAGGGACCAAAGTGAAGGTGTTTGGGCATAATGCACAATGGTATTTCCAGCACAGTCCTAACCAAATGTACCACAAAAAGCCCCAAATATAATTATGAGATATCAAGCCTGTTGGTGGAGTGATAATTTAGGTTTGTTTTGGAGTCACAGGATCTGGACTGCTTCCGGTCATCCATGAACTCCTCCGTATAACAATATATTCTAGGGACAAATATGAGGCCATTTGTCCAACATCTAAAGCTTGGCTTTTAGTTTTACAACAGAACAATGACACCAAGGACACCAGGATATTGAAAAGTCATGGTTTTGGAATGACCAGGTAAGCCCAAATCACAACCCTGGTGTGATGGCTTAAGAGATAGTCCACCCACAAGTAAGAAAATCTGGTGGTGACTGAAACCTTTCTTAAAATACCCTTCTTCTTCTTTTTTTTTAATGATGATGGCAGAAAAGGATGTCAGAATTTTCTTTTTGGTATCCCTTTAAAAGGTGTAAGGAATGACTCAGACTTCAATGAACTGTAGAAATGTTGGCATTTCTGGCAACATGCTCAATCTACAATATAGTGAAATTGTGGTAAAAAGGAAACTGTTTGAAAAAAGAAAATGATAATAAACTGTAATCAGCATATAGATCGTTCCCCGCTCTCTGACTAAATGCTCACT
Organism: Scardinius erythrophthalmus; assembly: GCF_964197995.2. Taxonomy (NCBI): domain Eukaryota; kingdom Metazoa; phylum Chordata; class Actinopteri; order Cypriniformes; family Leuciscidae; genus Scardinius; species Scardinius erythrophthalmus. The sequence continues at coordinate 12,626,255 of NC_138243.1, forward strand.
TCAGAGCATCTGTCAGGCTCAATATAGACAAGCAGTGTTTTGTGAATGAGAAATGTTTTTGATGAAAGCTCTTGTACAACTCTCGTCTTTTGCAAGGGGACATATCCTGGCATACAATGCTCCACTTGGCACCGCATCTCTCTTTTTTGTAACCATCATTAGAGCCATTTGTCCTGCTGCTCCGGTGTGACCTCTTTGTCACGTCCCATAGGTCAACATGCGTCTGCTCAATACTAAGGCCACTATCATGGACAGATGTGTCAATGGCCCTCAGGAGGTGGCAGCATTCTGGTGCCAAAAAAAAAAAACAGACAGTAATGGATTATTGTCATGACACATCACCTTTTCATGTGTCACATTTTAACAACAAATTGTATGGTGGGTATAGAGGTATATGAGAAGAGTGGTGAGAAAAATGAAGACCCTTCAGTGCCTCTCAGGTATCAATTCATCATAATATCATCTAAATAGTAGAGCTGGTAAAGCGTAGCATGTTTAATGTGTGCTATAATACAGTTATCATCATTATCTTCTCTGGCCTGCCTAACAGCTTTACAGTCCCAATGAGTTTTCTTGGCAACAATATTTGCCCTACTTTATGAGAACATTAATCACATGTCCATGTACTTTAAGTCACATCATCTCCCTGATGTCCTGGAGCTCTGGTGCAACCTCTCTTTGCAACAGTCCTCCTGGATTATGTTTATTCATACTGTGAGCATCCTCAACAATTCTAATGATGTCAGAGTATTTTTGAGTCTGCTGCCCTTTTGCTCATACATTTTAATATGGAGCCCCTGGCAAGAATGTTGCATTAATGTGCCGGCTGCAATGATGATATATTTAACTTTTACTTTGTTAGTTTGTATGCTGTTATAATCAGGTTGATTACTGCCAATTTTAAACTGAGGATTCAACACATCAGTATATATATATATATATATTCATTCCCCATGGTGTCATATTACAAGCTGATGTAAACAAGCGAAATACTTAAATAATCTAAACAACTGAGGTGGCAGTATTAGCATGCAGCAAAAATACAAATAAATGCCAATTTCTGTTCGTACCAAAGGTAATTCAAGGATTTCAGTCTGATGTGGCTCAGATGAATGTTAGTTGCCTAAAGTGAGAGAGGTCTTGACTCATAAATTAGATTAAAATCATTAGAAAGAAGTTCAAATTCCACAGTTTTAAAAATGATTAATTAAAATATTTAAGCAATATTTATCCATTTAAAAATCTGTTTGTCAGTGGGAAGATTGGTGACACTAAAATAAGATCTCATTTGTTAACATTAGCTAATGTAAAAACTGACAGTAAATTCTATATTTTTAGTACATTTATTAATCTTTGTTAATGTTACTTAGTACAAATGTCTTTGTTTCTTTCTTTGTTCATGTTAGTAAGTTCACAATGAATTAACTAGGCAACTTTTTATTTTAGAATGTATTTTAAAATGTTGTATTAAGATTAATAATGCAATATAAGTTCATTTTTAGTTCATGTTAACAAATAATATAAATGAAACCCACCTATGAAACCGTATCACATATTTGCTGTCAGTTATTCTAATCAAAGATTTTCATGATTCTGAGATGAACGACGGAGACAGAAGCCCTCCAAATCAGGGTCTAGCAATGCTTATGTTTTGTACAATAAAATTAAATGTTCCAGCCATGAGATTTCTGCAACAACCTTATGTTGTCCACTGTCCATTTAGTGAAGCCTGTGAGATAAGGTGAAATAAAAAAACACTACATCCAGCAATGAAAATTTAATTTATTGTGCCCTGAACTCGGAGAAGATCGTGGCCTCTTCTGACTGTGTGTTGAGCCCGGGAAAAGTGCCACAGGCATACAGAAATGTGATACATGTTTTAGGGTTGGTTAGTAATGCTTTAGCTGTAATAATGCTCAGATTAAAAAAAAAGAGGACATGTGTGTGTGCGTCTTACCAGCGAAAGACCTACAGAGCTGGCAGAGCTTCAGCATTAAACATATGGAGAGAGAATGGATCTGGCTCTATTTAAGCAGCCCAGCAGATGAATGAAAGCTTTAGCATAAGTTCTGCCAGGAAGAATTGTTACGTCACTTATTACCTTCACATCTAACCAATCGTGTTCTAATACTTGCAGTATAAAAGATCGGTACTTACACACGTCTGAGTTCGCAAATGCGGACACCATCAATTACCTCCATCCTCGCACCACCACCAGGTCCCTGTCCATACCTCCCAGGGGGTCGGCTCTGCCCCTGCCTTCGTCTTCAGGCAGGAAATGCAGATTCCATTGCGAGCTACGGACGGGGCCTACGCCAAAGAACTTTATAAATGCTTGCTGGGCTGTTAATAAATGCATACTTGTTACGTTATTTTGCCTCCCGAGTCTTTCTGGTAGAACTGATTAGATGGCCTGATTTCTCAGTTTATTTACATTTTGAGGCATCCAACCTTAAGCAGGCACATTAGAGCTAGTTTGGAGTGAAACAGGCCAGAAGTAAAGGAAAAGTAATATTAGTGTAGTGCTGGTCAGTGCAGTACTAATAGAGTTGAGTGGTCAAATTAACATAATTTTCTGAAATAAAAAAACACATTTTCTTCATTGTAATGCATTGTCAAATGCTTGGATATGACTCCAAGCTTAAAATCAATGAGCATGTCAATTATTAATCTGGATGATTTATGAAGGTGACCCTTAATATTGGTCATAAATTAAGATGTATGAACACTATTGAGTGGTGAACATAATTCTAATCTAGTATATATTACATTCGCTTTCTGAAGAAAAAAACAACCCAATTCTCTGCGTTACATTAAGTTGTTGAGGATCTGCCCTTATGTTGTTGAAGTTTGGTTATGGCCACCGATTATTATTTATACTTTACATAGAATTATATTTTAAGGGTCTACACATAGCCTATTATCAAACAAGGACTTTAATACTGTAGCCTTCATCAAAATTCAACAGCAACACACATTCCTTTATTCCTTAACTCCGCCTCCAGTACTCGTGTACGCGCGATTTAGCGCCACTTTAATCGTACTTCAGTATTCCTGTGAGGATCGCTCTGACCTTGAAAAGGACAACACTTACAAGTAAGTCTGTAGCCTATATATTACCTCATGTGTGTTTCCCATGCATTTTGTATCTTTATAGTCTCACCAGGTCACCCCAAAGTATTTATCTCTCTGTAACTCCAAATAGGAAATCGGTCCGTTTTCAGTTTGGATGCATGAACATAACATAACTTAACTAAACATTATGTGTAGCTCCTGACATTCAATAACCGCAATGAGCTTTGAGCTACTTTTAATATGAAACAATATCTCAGCTTTCAAATTCTGTTGATTGTATCGTGGAATTCAAACATTTGTTTTTGGCGCCCAGTTCAAGCTGCACACCTATATATCATCCTCATTACTGGTTATTATCAGGCCCGTCGCGACAAGGCAGGCAAACCAAGCAATTGCTTGGGGCCCCGAGCTGGCCTGGGGCCCCAAGACAACGACTGGTTAAGAATAAAATGCAACGACAAACTGTGTGAGCGCCCCTTTGATCAAGTGGGGCTCGATGCAGAGCCAAGTGGGAGGAGCTAGAGCTCCAGCCCCTCCCCTCGCTGGAGCTCCAGCCCCTCCCCTCGCTGGATTTAGTGGGCGGGGCCGCGCATGCGCAGGTAAACTTTCTCGCTATCAAAGAGTTACGTCACGATCTTTTCCCGCAGCGTTGCATTCCGGGAAGGCGCCGCCATTTTAGGTGGTAACTCTATCAGTTGATCAGTTGCCATGGTTACTTCTACAGTGAGGCCAAGATAAATAGCAAAAGAGAGAGAAAAGATCAGTTTGATATGCGTTTGCATTTTAGCGATATTCCACAGTTTCTTGGGAAGATATGGAGAAGGAAAAAGCTTAAATAAACGGCCTATCACGTTAATGACGTAGCCTACGACATTGCCAGAATGTACGATCTGTCCGCACACGGCAGGTCCAAAATGCACATCCAATATCAGATTTATTTCCACATATAAATAAAACAAATAAAGGCCCTATTTTTAAATATATTTTATATAGTCCTATAATGTTTTTTATATAGGCTAATATATTAAAATGTATATTTGTTAATAGGCTATCTTCATAATTAAACAAAAACACATCTAACATAACATAACCTGAGTTGTTCATTTTTTTCAATATGTTCTTATTTATTTCATTAACGAAATATCAATCTTCGTCTTTATACCAGAAGATAGCCTACAAAAATCTTCAAGATAGCCTACAGTATAACGGATTATCACCTTATAAACAGTCCTTTGTGGAATAAGGCCTGCTATATAGAAATAGCATAGCCTTTTATAGCATCTTAATTTAAACTTTATTTTGTTATTAGGTTAATAAAATGCTAACTCGTCTAATGTAATGTAAAGAGCTGGATACTAATACTTAAATAGGCTTTATGTCATTAGATAAGGCCATCTAATTTGATTAGAGTTGATAGACTAAATATTTTTAACGTTAGTCATTCATTTAGCCTAAGCAATTACTATATCGCATTAATCCATCACTCTAAAATTGGCTGGGTTAAAAACAACCCAATTGGCAACCCAGTGCTGGGTAAATATTGGACAGAACACATGCTGGGTTAAATTAACCCAGTGACATTTTAACCCAGCAGGCTGGGTTGTCTAGAAACCCAAGATGTAGTAATTTTTTTTACCATTAATGGATTTGCTATTCTGGGTTATTTTTGCTGGGTTATTTTTATTTTTCTTATAATTTCACCTGTGCTTTACTGTAAAACTTTGAATTAAGAAACAATGAAGAACATGTTTAGACTTAAAATAATTTTAATGCTTGTCAACTGACATTCACAAATGTGTTAAAATTGGCAACAATGACAACAAACTGCACATTAAATTTAAATGCAAAAATCATTTAGTGCTGACATCAAAGTAGTTCAATATTGTCAGTTTTAATAAATAAATAAATATTAGTTCTAAAACTATTACCGGTTTAAATACAGTGACATTGACAATTATATTTTAAATTCAGCAAATGCAAAATCATTTAAAAATACATCAAGTATTAAATAGTCAAATACAATTAAAGAAAGAAAGAAGATTAGTTCTGAACAATGACATTTATGCGTTTAACTATTACATGTGTAACGGTCTAAATACGCAGTGAAATCAACAGACAATTCATTTTAAAGTCAGCGAATGCAAAATCATTTTTAAAATATGCAAAAATGTACACAAGTATAGTTAAATAAAGTCAAATACAGTTAAGAAAGAAAGAAAATTAGTTTTGAACAATGTAATTTATACCATTTAATTCTTAGGAAATTAAAGTGAAATTCACAGATGTGCAAAATTGTAGGCCTATTTTACATGTACACAGTGAAATTTACTTTTTTTTGACTCCGAAGAAGAAGACGACTCTTAGACGCGGGTTATGTAGACTCTGCCCGGTTTAGAAACTCCACCATGTTCGTTCCGACCTATAAAAGAAAATAAACACAAAAATACAGATTGTTTAAATGGTAACGGTTTCATTATTCAGTTGAAGTCAGTTCAGTGTTGATTCAATTCAGTTCAATAACTGTGTGAAGTTTATCATGAAATGGAGTTTATCATGATTTCAACAATCAATATTTTTATTTGGCGAAAAGCCATATAATAAGTGGTATGCTTTACATTATGTCTTGTTTGATCTTGTTTTTTTGTCTAGGATCAAAGTTGCTTAACAGGAATTGTTTTGAGGTAATGTACATCCAGTCAGTTTTCATCACAAAATAAACTCCTTCAGGGTGATATGAGATCCCTCCACTTTGTGTTGATTACCCTGTTGAAGTTTATTCTGCAATATTAACTGGCTGGATGTACAGTATCCCTTGCGTAATGCACAGGCAGTTCCAGACAGGTTACAATGCAATTTAAATAGCAGTTATGCGGTTTTATACTCACTAGTTGACAATCAATGAAAGCCTTTCTAGCTTCGTCAATAGATGGCCGATTTACCGTCTGACCTATTACACTGTGGCAGGAAGAAGAAGGGGAAGGACCAAAAGAGCAAAATCACCTCTATTCTCTGCAGAAAAGAGACATAACATCTCAGAAACAGGACCAGCTACAACAAATATACTAAAGTTTGTGCAATAAGCTACAGACATAAAAAATAAATATGCAATAATGATACTAAATACCTTGCCTTTTATGTTGTATTGAAGATTTAAAACAACAAACATCACCTTGTGGAATATTTTCCAAAGACTGATTCAATTTTTCTAAATTAATTGCAATCCTTAAAATTCTGTTACATAAAATAGGCTATCTCCCTTTGGAGTGACTGATTTTTGTAACCTTACAGATCTTTTTTATGCAAACAGCAACATAACACACTAACTAAAGTTGAAAAAAATAAAAAGAATAGTAGGGCCATACTATAATAGGTTTGAATAGTAGGTTCATTAAAAAATGAACATGTACTGATATTTATCCAAATGAATCGACATTGAATCAAGATCGGAATCGAACCACAAGCTTAGGTATAAATTGCTAAATTCAGAAGTTGGCAGCCTACCTATATTTAAGCACGGATCAAATTTATATGCGTTAAGTTCCGCGAGGTTGAGTTGATTATCACAGGCAGTCAATTATAGATGTAAAAGCAGCAAAAGTGTATAATAAACATGAACTTACCGTTAAACTTGTCGATAAGACTGGGTAACTGCCACTCGAAGAGAAGAGTTCATATCCATATGGTTTTCTAACTAGGAAAAAAAACGAAATTTTAAATTACATCACTTACCAAAAACGAATTTATGTAGCCTATGTAAAAAATACTTTTTGTACCACACCAAATCACCTTACTGGTCCAACCCACGGCACTGATGCACGCACGCACTTTGAAAGTGTTCGCGGTGCTGATAAGTCGATTCATTTCCGGGAATCATTTTGTTTCAAACTTGGAAGTGTGAACCGGTTTATTGAACCGTTACCGGATGGTAGTTTCTTTTATACCTGCGGTCCCACGACATTTACGTAGGCTACTTTTTATGTCTTTTACATGTCGGTAAGGACAATTGCAGGCGTTTTACCTAAGAGCAGCGAGTCATATTACTCAATTGTTTTGTTTTGAGTGACTCGACTCACTTTGTTCAATTCGCTTGTCAGTGACAGAAACGACTCTTTCCTCTGTTTTCACAGATATTCACATATTTCATAGTTCCGTGTGATACAGAATCATTAACTGTATTAATCTGTCGTCTCACATTAAAATGACTATGCGAGTCAATATCTGATTCTGAGGTAATAACTGTTTGTCGAACAAGTTGCATCACTAATTTTAGTCTGACTATATAAGTTTAAGAATTATTGGTGCGGAAAAAGTTATAATTGTGCTAATTCAAACGAATTATTAATAAAGAATAAAATAAAACATTATATAAACTTACCTTAAAACAGTTGCACCCAGCTGCTTTGCCCCTTTGTCCTCTCAAAATGACAGCTTGGGAGCGAATTTAAACATCTCCAAGGCGGGAAGCTCGTGAAACAACCCAGCGTTGCGACCCAGCAGGTTTAACCCAAAAACTGGAAAATTAAAACTACCCAAAGGTGTTTAAAATGTGATAAAATAACCCAACAAAATTACCCAACAGACTTGACCCAGCATTCTGGGTTAAAAAACAACCCAGCATTTTTTAGAGTGATCCTGGGTGCAGTTCAAGCAAGCACCGGCAAAAGTAGGCTAATGATAATAAATATGTCTGAAAAAAATAACGAAGCATTTTCATTATGTATTAATAGGCTGTGTACAGTAGGCTATCATAACACTGAACAATTCAACATAAATCTGGGGTAGCCTAGTGTCTCAACTCTCCCCCACTGGCCACCCCGCACATTTCTTTTGCATTTACCTTGCATGACACAATACCATGAAATATTTTTTAATAAGTTTTTAGAGCACAGAATAGCCTAATGTTTGATGCATCCGTTGTTCAAATTGCAGGGGACACAATATGTAGGCTATGCACAGTAAAAATTTAACATGAATGTCCATTGGGGGCTATTGCTTGAACGTAGAAGTTGCCTATGATAAAGACATGATAGCCTATAGGCCTACTAGCATATAGGATCGAGCTGTAGCCTATGATGCATTTGCAAATTGATAACATAAAAACAGTTACCAATAGGATACTCTGCTCATTTCGTTATTTCAGGTTAGAAGCCAACAGGAAGAATTTCCATCGGAGTAACCCCGGCGACAGCTGACAGCCCCAGACCCAGACCCAGACCAGACCCCTCCCCAACACACACACACACACACACACACACACACACACACACACACACACACACACACACACACACACACACACACACACACACACACACTCACACTCACTCACCCTCACACACACTCACCCTCACCTGTACAATTGTTCAGTTAAAATAAAATCTTTGGTCCTTACAATTTCTCACTTGTCTTCTATGGCTGTTTTCTTTTGGTAAAAAAAGTAAAAAACCATAAAAGTCCCATAAACGTTCCGAAAGGCCGCTGTTGGTCATGTGAACGTCCTTTTGAACGTCCGGAGGAGGACGGGGACGTTCGGGGGGACGTTCGCACAGGCCATTTAGGGGACGTTCTGGGGACCTTTTTTTGTTAGCTGGGTAGCACCTCCATCCCCAGCATCAGCAGCACCACCTCCATCCAGGCGCGCTGGAAGCTGTTTCATGCGAACGGGGCTGAGGGCTGGGTTGGAAAATATGTGACGTCATTATGTTGTGGCTGACAAGGTCACGTAAATGCGGTGGACAAAAAATAAATAGGGGTGCACTATCTAAGCTTTTACATTGCCTTTTAAGTCTAGTAATTTACATAATCAAGCAGACGCTTTTGTCCAAAGCAGCTTTAAAAGTGAGGAAAACAACGAAACCGTTATAAAGATAAAATAATAAATAGATACAAAGTTTCAACCGTTTTTAGAAACAAACACAAACACACACACACACACACAGTGTGAGTAATGTTCTTATTAGGTGTTTACGCGTTTGTCACAGAAACGATAAATTTAATCATAATCACGACAAATATTAGAGAAAAATACAATATGATGTATGCCAGCATCTTGCGCATCAAAACAAACTTGTCCTTCCATCACGGTTGAACTCGCACTAGATCCAGCAAGGGTGAGCTAGACCTCTAGCTGCAGCGAATCCCCGCTCACTAAATCCAGCGAGGGGAGGGGCTGGAGCTCCAGCGAGGGGAGGGGCTGGAGCTCTAGCTCCTCCCATTTGGCTCTGCATCGAGCACCATCTCCCTTTGATGGTCAATGCAGTAAAGTGCAATGACACTGTTATCGGGATCCCCCTCAAGGGGGCCCCCCTCAGTAGTCGCTGACAGCAGCCAGCCAACCACGCGATCTCTGCCGCCGCAAAATACAAAACCTCCTCGGCAGTCATCATGAAGCGGAATTATGCTTCAGGAAGCCAGAAAAGAATGAAGAGAAAGGAAGAGGAGGATAAGAAAAAACAAGATAGTGGTAAGTAGGGGTGTAACGATACACGTATTCGTATTGAACCGTTCGGTACGAGGCTTTCGGTTCGGTCTTCGGTACGCATTTTCAAACCGAACGGTTCGTTGGATCATTTTTCCTGCCGACCAAAATTTCGTTATTTCAAATGTAGGCGGGTCGCGCGTGGCAAGCGCGCTCATAATGTAGAGATGCCGGCGCGACTACAACATTGCCCAACATCAAATGGCAAATGTAATGTAAGCGGAACGAAACTGAGCTACTCGTTATTGTGTGGTTGAAGGACCGTTGTTTATCAGTTTGGACCAGTGCAGCGCGAGACGATCGTGATCATGCGACACTGTTACTACACAGCACTAATAAGAGATCCAGTAAAGAAAGCATTTGAATTCGCCACAGAAGTAATAACATCGCTGCGAGATGTAGTGAGAAACATTCACATTGTTTGGCAGGAATAGTAGGCTATAATGCCTTCAAGAAACATTACGTCGGTTTTATTTTGACATTATGAATACAATGCCCTCAAATGTTAATCTTAACTAAAATAAACATTTGTTTATAACTACTACAATATTAATTTTTTTTTTTTCCAAGGAGCTGTTTTGTTTTATATGCTCCTAAGAAGAGTCAATTATAGCTCCAGAATTGCTCAAAGTAAAAAGAAATAATATTTTATGGTGCTAGTTTTAATTAAAAAAAAGAAGAAAAATAAATAAATCAAGGAAATTGGCATTTCTTTCTTTTTGCTGTATCGAAAACATACCAAACCGTAACACGTGTATCGTATTGAACCGAACCGTGAATTTTGTTACATCCCTAGTGGTAAGTTATAAATTACACTGGATAAAATAGCTCCACTTGTCTTGTACAAATGGTGTAATTTTGCAGCAGGTAGGCTAGAAAAAAAATATGTTTATGTTAGCTACCTGCCTGACGGCAAATGCTGCTTGTAACAAACAGTTAGTGCAACTTTTTTTTCGAACGGATATGTTTTTTATTGGGGGGGCCTCCATGTCCATTTTGCTTGGGGCCCCCAAATTCCTTCAAACGGCCCTGGTTATTATAGCTGAAATAAACATGAATAAACATCAGAAAGTATATATTGAAAGATAGAGTAGAAATGACTGAAACAAATAAGCTGTTTAAAACGCGGAAAAACGTCAATAAAACAGCTACCTAATGTCTGACTAACATTTAGGCCTACCTCAGGAAAGCTATTCCCGCAACTCAGTAAACTAAACTAGACAAGAATAACTATAGAGAGGAGTATTTTAATAAAAATATGTATGAGATTACATATTCATTTTATTTTTTTTACTTAACCTATTTGTTATATTTTTTACTTAACGTAGTTATTTTTACATCATTTAATGTAGCCTGCAAATAAATCTCATGAAAACAAGTTAGGCTATTACTGCTGTTGTTATATTTCACTAAGAAATTGGAGTAGCAACATAGGCCTAATTCTATTATTAAAAAGTCGAAATAAAAACTGCCTTATGTGTAGTTTAGCCTTGTACAACTCAGTATTATTTGAGTGTTGATTATTAAATAAACTTGATGAATTAATTGATTCAGAGGGATCATTATTTAAAAGTTTTCTGTTTCAGGTAGAGTAGGCTACTGTATGATATTTGAGTTATTCACCTTTGCAACACATGAGTAGCCTAAGCTATTTTCTGTGAATGTGTGTGAACTTTTTAGCCGCTGAAAGGATAAAAAAATACAGTAAATGGTTAAATAATTTGCGCTACAAACCAGTGTGTTTATGATTACGATAATACATTAAAATAATATGATAACAAATAACAGTTACTTTGTGATATCAAGCAGCATGATGGACAGTTTTTGTACAGCTAAAATAACTGGAAGTGTATGAGACCCAGCCTTGACACATTGAAGTTATGGCCGCACCATTTCTTATGTTAAAAATATGGGGCTTATTGTTGTAGGCGCTATGCCACAAACAGGTCTGGTTTAAAATAAAAGACAGAAAACAAATGTTTTCTCATGCTGAGGATAAGCATATGTATGTGTTTGAGGAAAGTTCATTTATTTGTGGTCCATTGAGAAAAGTTAGCTAGTAAATTTGAGCTTCATCAGATGTGACATTACATCTAGGAACATTCTCTTGCTGTTTACAGTCACTGTTAGGGACTTTTTTCTGGGAGAAGGATGTAATTTAATTATTTTACTTCCAAAACGTAACATATTAATATATATATATTTTGGCTTGTGGTAACTGTTTTTTTATTATAAAAGTAATAAGATACTCTATGCATGCTTTACTGTGAATATGGTCACGGCTGAAGGGGTTGTTTCATCCTGACTGTATTCACAAAAGCCCACAGCACAGCCTTTGAGACCTTATTGCTTACTTGGCTTGATTTTGACATTTCATTAATCTACGAATAAATTAAAATATTACTCAAACTACTGTTTTTTTGTTTGTTTTTTCTCACAGTTCTCAACATTTTGGCTCTTAATCTTCAAGGTAAGTTAATTTGATACATGGAGGCACAAAGCTGAGTTAAATGTGGATGTAGAATTCATTACGTTTTGGTCCAAACAGCTGAGGTCACCCTTTTACTCCAAACATCTGTGAGCCTATTTCATATGTGGGGCCAAAAACACTGGCGATGGAAGGAGGAACTCTTAAACCTGAAATTCAGCCATGATCCATTTTATTTCTGGTATAATATCAAATTACCGCCTGTCTGAGAGCACACTACAGACAGCTGCTATTGCCTTGCAAAGCAAAGGGATATTAGTTCGAGAACTGTGGCCTATCACCAGCCACTATGCAGAAGGAAAGGCACATGGTTAGCTGACTGGGGAACAGTCAGGTGGCCAAATAGGGTTGGCTCAGCCAGACACAACCAAAATTTCCCTGAAAATCATTTCCAAACATTGATTAATGGAATGGCGAGTGTGTAAATGCTTTCTCGTATCCCAGATGGGGAGAAAACTCCAGGGTTGTTTTCCTCTCAATGCAGACAGTCTGTTCTAAAGCAGAGCATTCCATCTAAAGTAAATGGAATGTTGTGAAGGGTGCTCCGGGCGTTGAACATCATCAGCTTTACCAGAACGGGGGGTATATCTGAGCCGTTCCGAGCACTGTCAGAGAGATCAGTGAAGTCAGGGTGACATTTGCTGGAAATAACATTTTCTGGAGTGTCATCCAAAAGACCATATCAGTGAGAGTCAGCCAAGGAGCTGTACAGGAGCCATGAGAACACTACCCTCATTCAGCTGGAATATCGTTGAGGGACATTAACTAGAAAAGTAGTTCTCTGAGTTCTCTGTGCCTTTCCGAACAATCTGATCAAGTGCATAAGAATACTAGAGAAAAAGACTTGCAATGCAACACAAAATGGAAGCCATTCTACAGGGTGGGCCATTTATATGGATACACCGTAATAACATGGGAATGGTTGGTGATATTAAAGTCCTGTTTGTGGCACATTAGTATATGTGAGGGGGCAAACTCCTCAAGATGGGTGGTGGCCATTTAGAAGTCGTCCATCTTGGATACAACTTTTGTTTTTTCAATAGGAAGAGGGCCATGTGACACATCAAACCTATTGGTAATGTCACAAGAAAAACAATGGTGTGCTTGGTTTCAACGTAACTTTATTCGTTCATGAGTTATTTACAAGTTTCTGACCACTTATAAAATGTGTTCAATGTGCTGCCCATTGTGTTGGATTGTCAATGCAACCTTGTTCTCCCACTCTTCACACACTGAATGGCCCCCAAGGTCTCCCGATCTGACCCCCTTAGACTTTTATCTTTGGGGTCATCTGAAGGCAATTGTCTATTGTGTGAAGATACGAGATGTGCAGCACCTGAAACTACGGATACTGGATGCCTGTGCTGGCATTTCTCCTGCGGTGTTGCTATCAGTGTGTGAAGAGTGGGAGAACAGGGTTGCATTGACAATCCAACACAATGGGCAGCACATTGAACACATTTTATAAGTGGTCAGAAACTTGTAAATAACTCATGAACGAATAAAGTTACGTTGAAACCAAGCACACCATTGTTTTTCTTGTGACATTACCAATAAGTTTGAAGTGTCACATGGCTCTCTTCCTATTGAAAAAACAAAAGTTGTATCCAAGATGGCCGACTTCTAAATGGCCACCATGGTCACCACCCATCTTGAGGAGTTTGCCCCCTCACATATACTAATGTGCCACAAACAGGACTTTAATATCACCAACCATTCCCATGTTATTACGGTGTATCCATATAAATGGCCCACCCTGTATACAGTATGTGATGCTTCAGCAGAATTAAAATGTGTTTTTGCATGCAACTGCGCTACATTTCCATTGTTTTTCTGTTTAACATGCACTAGACGGATGCCTTTAACCGTTGCGCTCACGTCTTTAGCAGCATCTCATGCACGACACTGCCTTCTAAAAATGCGGCACTCAAGTTAGAAGTTAAACTTTTAAAAAACACATCTCTAGATCTTTCTTCATTCCACCGCCCTGTTTCACACGTTTAAAATCGCACAGAAAGAATTCTCTGCAGGGCTACAGACTGCGACTAAAACTGTCATTTGCGACCAAAAATATTCATTTGTGAGTGATATTTTTGCTAAGATCTGGTGACAATATGAATGTACTTGTTATGGATAAAAATTGCGTCCCTTTTTACCTGCATATTCTGTGATGTAGCCCATCACATCTTTTGTTTTGTTGACATAATAAAATGAGACGATGTGCAGCAAAGTTGCAGTGCTATAAAAACCTCACTGAGTTCGAGCGAGCGCCAAAATAGGCATTGGGACAGTGAGGATCAGCTTTCCACGTCAACCCGAAAAATATCACGCTTTTTCAAAGCCCTCATCTCTATCGAGCAACATGACAGCTGTGCCAGCATGAGAGAGAAAACGACAGAGACGTGTCAATTAATGAACAAGCAAGTACTGTAAAAGTGTAGGAAGACAGTCTATTTCGTGCACATAGCATGGATGAACTACAACAGATAAACATGTCAGCTGTGTGGACGTGAACTAATCATTAACAATTCTCGTTTTTAATTGATACTGATATGGATTCTTATTCTCAATATCTTTTAATCTTTGCTGTTTTCTGTTACTGTCTAAACTTCACACATGTAGCACAGCCATCCATAATCACAGTAAGATTTGTACTTAATTGTCACCTTTAATGCGTTTCTTTTAGTAAACAATTAATAAACTTTTAGCTTTATAATTCTGTCAATTTTATCACGAAATATAAGCAATAAATATTGTTTTGGTGCTCTTTAATGTGGCCTGACAGATCGCTCAATCAGTATTTAGACCTTGGAAAGAACTTGTATAAAACAGTCATGTCACGTAACGTCAAATTTACCTCAGAAAAGCCATTCGATGCTCATACACTTGTTAGTCAGCTAGAAAAATAACTATAGAAAGTGACATTTTGCTAAATATATGAACTATATCACATAATCCTTAATTTTTTACTTGAACTGTTGTCTGTCTACAGAATGGAAGGAGCTAAAAATTCAACACCACCCGTATAATTGCATATGAAGAGCTGCCTTTCGCCAAATTGACCTCTCAGATATTACTAAAAAAGAAAAATAGATTGCGTGTGTGCAAGACATACTACAACATTTATGGTAGGCATTAGGAGGAGGCCAAACTACTCATTGGCCAAGTGATGCAGACATTATTATGGTCATTGACACTGGTTCAGATTCTGTGTAAAGAACAATTCTTTGCGACTGTATGTAGTTCTCAAGTTGGAAAAGCAATTCACTTCCTAGTTTAAGTGAATCTTAATTCCCAGGACATCCACAAGATGGATGAAATGCTGATGCTGTAAAAGGAAGGCAGACGTGACAACACATGACAAAATTAAAACATGTTTATTCTTTTGTGGCACTTAAAAAAATAATTTGGTGCCTATTTTTTTCCCTTATAGGAGCCAAGGGCGTCGTTACGCTTCATCCTTATGCATCACTTTCTGCCAGGACTTTTACAGGCTTTTCCCAAATCACGGAAGTGACCTCGACGTCCGGGTTAGCAGTAGCACAAGCAATCAGGCAAGTGTTATTTATATAAACTCCTGATGTACTTACAAACTTTCTAATGCCTCGGTTTATGAGTACAGAACATATTTGTACTTCTGTAGAAGTTTGGTAAGTTTTGGGGGGGTGGGGGGGGTGTGTGTGTGTGGGGGGGGGGGGTCTCGAGGTCATGGTGCAAAGGACCCTAGGTTGAAATTACTCCGAACCATCCCTTTAATTTTTTTTTTGTCTGGAGCCCTGTTATGTGTGAATGGCCCTGTTGACCATTACGCTTATGTTGTTTGCAATGTAATTTCTTGTGTTGTCTGTTTTTCAAACGTATTTTTGCATTCCGCTTTACTGCTTTTCAATAGTTTTTCTATACAAAAATGCTCTTGATGGACGTGTTTGACCGTTGCGGTTGAATCTTTTCCAGTGTCTCGCACATGACATGGTGTTCTAAAAATGTTAGAAAGAAATGAATAAATTGAGTTCAATTAGTTAAACTTTTAAAAAGATGTGTCTTTCTTTTTTTTCATTCCACTACCCTCCATTTCACGTTTTTTCAACGCAACCATCCCTGATGTTGTCCTACTGAACTGAATATGCAGTTTCGTAAATGGTCATTGTTACAAGCATTTATATATAAAAGTGAAAGTGACATGTAAAGGCCAAGGATCGTAAACCATACTTGGAATTTGTCCTCTGTATTTAACCCATTCAAGTTAGTACACACACATTAGGAGTGAGTGAATACACACACACACACACACACACACACACACACACACACACACCAAAACGTGGACACACACACACGAAGCAGTGAGAAGCCATTTCTGCTGTGGGAGCGATTGTCTGAGAGCAATTTCTAACCAACTGATTCCAAGATAATTTTTTATTATGTATGAAGTTCCCTTCAAGTTTACAGCTGGTACAAGCTGGTTGACCAAACTGAACTAGCAAATGAAACAGTTTTTTCCATGCATATGGAATATTTGAAATGAAATACTATTTAAATGCAATTGTAGGTAATAGAGTAGCTAGAAATGGAGCTACCATGTTCAAAAGCAAGCTACTTTTCCTAAGATGGATGTTCCACCAGCACTTATATCTATGGGTTTTCAGACAGATTTTTAAGAATGTTCTACACTGACTACATTTGAAAATATCAAAGACTAAAATGCAGAAAAGGATGAAAAGTCAAAAGGCTATATCCTGCCAGTTCACCTTCAAGAGAACAGGTGTGTGTGTGTGTGTGTGTGTGTGTGTGTGTGTGTGTGTGTGTGTGTGGTGTGTTGTCAGATTCCTATCCAGCTCTCTGATTTTCTGATTGATGGTCTCGTCTCCTCCAAACAGACATGAAGGCGAAAGGAGAGGGGCTTGAGTAACTGCCAGTGGACTAAGGAGGAAAAACAGACGTGTGCTTTTGCTTTCTTCAAAGGTAAAATTCGTAAATAATGAAGAGGCAGATCCAGCAGCTAATCTGAATTTGAGCGAAGTGTGCATTTTCAGCAGCGCGCGGTAATTGTTAGTCTACTCGCGTTTGCATGTGTTGAATACCAACGGGTGTTTTGAGCAGCTGTGTTGACACTCACCACACACCCTTCTGATTGTGTAATGTGTGTAAAGGGTGTCTTGGATGCAAATATAATATTCTCTGTTAATTAGATTAACCCTAATGACAAAGTTTCTTCCCCCACATCAATGTCCAAATTTATTTGAAAGATCTGCAGGTAATTGTCATGCATAACTAGTCATGGTTACAAATGGGTTTACAGGCTATCTATATAAAGAAACACTCTCTGGGCAGTTGTCTTGCAATTAAACCACAATTACCATGTAGAGTGGTGATTGATTGGGTGGCCGCACAGTACAACAGGCAGCAAGGTAGTTTAATGCCCTGAAAGTTATTAGACCTATTTCAGGAATCACCGGGGTGTATTGCTATGGGAGTGAAAAAAGCCTTGTAAATGTATGTCAATTAAAAAACAACTTGGGGACTAACATGACCTTTACGCTTAAGCAAACATCATTCCAAGATAATAATGATATAATGTGTTATATCAAGTCTATATTTATATTGATATTAATATATCATATAGTCATTGACTAACTGTAGAATACATCATTCTGGCTATACATTATTACATGTCTATCCACCAAAAGAAAAAACAAATCACCTGTTCATTCAGATTCAAGAGCTGTGTAATAAGGAGCTGGTGCTTATTAATAAATTAAATACATTTAATTTATTTTTTAATTAAACAGGACCCACATTATTATGCCCTTTTACAAAGTCTTAATTTTTTTGGTGTCCCTGAAGTAGGTTTTGCAATACATAAATTTTACATAATCAAATAATCAATTTGACAGCACTACTAACGCAACTCAACCAGGTCTCGTACCTTTGTTCTGCGTATGCCTTATTTATTTAAATGAGGAATATTGTGACGTGTTGTAAACTCAAGACTACAATCGAGGCGTTTCAGCGAGTTCAGAAACAGTTCTTACTGATTGCCCAAACAGCAACATTACACACTTAAGAAAGTTGAAAATGTAAAAAAGCATAATAGATTCTCTTTAAAATCACAATCAAAATCAAAATTGACAATTCTTATTTTTATATTTTTTATATTTTACTTAAGACTGTGGCAGTGTTTATTGTCAATTATTTATCCATGCACATCATTATTTAAAAAAACTCATTACGAGCTCAACGAGGACATTAATGGTTTTACAAGTTATGGTAATAACAACATGGTGTGATCTGCCTCCATTTAGTTAGCAATGCCCAACTTCCTATGATCTAATCAATACCATAAGACAAAATCAACTCCCACGCTAAATTTTATTTTCCATCCCAGAAGCTGTTTTATACTGTACATCACAATAGAGAAAGAAATCACAATTTCCTGTTGCATGTCGGCACACTCAAAACAAAAAAATTACTTAAATACATCACTTGCAATGAAAATTCTGTCATTTTCATGTCCTTTCATCCTGTATGATTTTCCATGGAACACAATAGGAGAAATGAAAATGCTGAGCTGCCAAGCTCCAAAAAGGACATACAGTGCTATGCATAAGTTTAGACACCCATGCTAAAGTTGACTAAAAAGAGGAATAAAAAATCATCTTTTGGAAATTGAACTTAATGCCTTAATTTAAAAAATTAGGAAAAATCCAACCTTTAAGGACACCAATTTTCTTTGTGAATGAATAATGTATCGTAAATAAATAAATGTTCTTCCTTAAAATACAGGGTGCATAAGTTTGGACACCCTATGTTAAATTCCCATAGAGGCAGGCAGATTTTTATTTTTAAAGGCCAGTTACTTCATGGATCCAGGATACTATGCATCCTGATAAAGTTCCCTTGGCCTTTGGAATTAAAATAGCCCCACATCATCACATAGCCTTCACCATACCTATAGATTGGCATGGTTTTATTTCAGTTAGCCTAATAGCTGGTTTGATTTGCATTGAGAGATGATCTTATGGAAAGTACTCCATGCCAATCTCTAGGTATGGTGAAGGCTATGTGATGATGATGATGATGTGATAGGGGTGTCCAAACTTATGCACCCTATATTTTAAGGAAGAACATTTATTTATTTACGATACATTATTCATTCACAAAGAAAATTGGTGTCCTTAAAGGTTGGATTTTTCCAAATTTTTTTTAATTAAGGCATTAAGTTCAATTTCCAAAAGATGATTTTTTATTCCCCCTGGGTGTCTAAACTTATGCATAGCACTGTAAATGCACTATAAAAGTATAGTTTATGTGATTCATGCTCTATATTCTCCTGAAGCCAAACGATAGCTTTGTGTGAAATTTCAGTTGTAGTTGTTAAAGCTAACAAATGGCTTGAGAGAACTTCTAATATATAGATAATTAATTTTGTGAACTTTACTAAGAGAGGTCAAAACAAGCTACAGTATTGGGTATATTTATCACATTCCATGAATATCAGCCTGTCTTCCTTTAATTATCAAATCTCAATATTTTTTTCTGTTGACCTTGTGTTGAGGTTTGGTGTTGAAAGAGTGTGCTGTGGTAATGAGTTGCATAGCTATGGTTGAAATAGTGATCTTGCTGCCGCTGCTGCTGCTTTGTCTGGCCATTTGCAGATGCTAACATCCAGTGTGTCTCTCATGACCACAGCAGCCTTCTAATCAAATAAACAGCAGAGAGGTTGAAAGGGTCTGCCGTGCTATTGGAACAAAGGAACTGTTCCATTCCAGCTCTGCAGTAGACTGATGCCTGCATATCAAATAGCAGGATTAACTTTTGATATGGTAAAACTTCAGCATTAAGTCATCTCTAGCTGTGATGATTCTGTCATTATTTACTCAAACTTGTGCGACTTTCGTTCTTCTGTGGAACAAGAAATTCGATTGAACAATCTTTTCATGCCTTTTCTGCACCTAAAATGAAACTTGTATGGACACCTTTTTTGAGTCCATACAACTCATGTGCTATATTTTCAAGACTTCAGAAGCCATAAAGGTTCGTAACGACATGACTGAATATTAATTTGTGGATGAGCTGTTTCATTAATGATTAAAGGTATAGTTCAGCCAAAAATGAAAATTCTGTCATTAATTACTGACCCTCAAGTCATTCCAAACCCACTAGACTTTCGATCATCTTTGGAACACAAATAAGATCTTTTTAATGAAAGCTGAGATCTTTCTGTCCCTCCACTGGCAGCTACTTTGACGCTTCCAAAAGCTTATTAAAAAGATCGTAAAACTAATTTATATGAATTGAGCGCCTTAGTCCATTTTTTTAAGAGACTTGATCGCTTTATATGATGAACAGATTTAATTTAGGCTTTTATTCACATTAAACATTGATCAGTGAACATAAACAGCTTAACCAAACCTGCTTGAAGCCCGAGAACAACCCTCATTGCTTCTTGTGGAAGCTCAAACGTGCTGCGTAACACAAGAATGAACCTCAGGATGAACCTATGCCAGCAGCCATATCACCCTGTAGCCCAAGACTGGTTGCCCACCGAAGCTAAGCAGGGTTGAGCCTGGTTAGTACCTAGATGGGAGACCTCCTGAGAAAACCAGGTTGCTGCTGGAAGAGGTGTTACTGAGGCCTGTAGGGGTGCTCAGCCTGTGGTCTGTGTGGGTCCTAACGCCACAGTATAGTGATGGGGACACTATACTGTCAAAAAGCACTGTCCTTCGGATGAGACGTTAAACCGAGGTCCTGACTCTCTGTGGTCATTAAAAATCCCTGCCAAATTTGCCCCTTGGCCTCTGTCCATCATGGCCTCCTAATCATACCCATATAAACTGATTGGCTTCATCACTGTCTGCTCTCCACCAATAAGCTGGTGTTGTGGGCGTTGTGGCGCAATATGGCTGCCGTCGCAACATCCAGGTGGATGCTGCACATTGGTGGTGGTTGAGGAGATTCCCCCTTCCATGTAAAGCGCTTTGAGTACCCAGAAAAAGCGCAATATAAATGTAACAAATTATTATTATTATAACCTCATTGGTTCTTGCTGAAGCTCAAACATGCTGCGTAAAACACGAGAGAATGAACCTCATTGGTTTTTGTTTAAGCTCAAACGTGCTGCATAACTCAAGAATAAACCTTTTTGGTTCTTGCGTAAGCTCAAATGTGCTGCGTAACACGAGAATGAACCTCAATGGTTCTCGCACATCAAGCGAACATGCTTGAGCTTCCATTTACCATACAGACACAGACACATTCATTTTAAAATATAAAACAAAAAAACAAAAATGGGCACTTTCATTTGCACATATATATTTCATTTGAATAAGACGTGATTAAATATGTGCGCATACGAGCTCTTTCTCATGAATAAATGCAGAAATTAGCTCGAGGGCCAGCTGACGTAGAATCGTGCCGACAGCCAGTCACACACTCCGAAAGCACACTTCTACCTCACATTCCATGACGTTGCAAATTGCAGAACCAGATTGCTCAGAAAAAAGCTAAATAACCAATATTCACTTGTTGAGAATATGTATGAGTGCTTTTAGTGTTTTCATTGATGTGCAGCCTGTACATAAGTTCACATCTTAAAAAAAAAGACCCTTTAAATGCTGTTCAGATTGCATGAATGTAAATGTACATGGCTTCTCTACTTGAACAATCATTGTTATTACAGGAAGTAATTAATATGTTTTTCATACAGTACTCTTAAAAATTATGTAAGAACAATTTACATACACACAAAAAGAAACTGTCAGGCTTCACTACATGTTGATTTAAGGATGTGAATTTTTTCACTGCTTCTCATTTTTCTGTACAATGAAAGTCAATGGTGATCACAGCTGTTAAACTAAATTAAAGATCTCATTGAAAACCAACTTAGACCTCAGTCTGTGCCCCACAAAATGCTGTTAAATGGTTTTATAAATATATATATATTTTATGAGACATATGGACTGCATTTGTTATACATAAATGATGATTTGGGGCTTTGAAGTTGGTCCCCATTAACTTTCAAAGAGCAGCTCATACGTTCTAAAAAATCTCTCCTGAGTATTTGTAATATTTAAAGTCACAGACAAATCAAAATGGATAATTCTTTTTTTTTTACCGATTCCCCATGGACAAAAACAAGTCCCGGCCTACTTTTTTTTTTATTATTGTTTGAGACTCTATTTCACTCAGATATACGTCACAAAAAGAAAGAAAAAAACTATCACAACATCCGTTTCATGCCAACTTTAACTTTAGAATGGTTTTCTTCAATGTAGAAAAAAATGCTCTTTGCCAAGATAATGGTGTAGTTGTAGCATCTAGCAGCAGAGGTTAACTGCCAATGCTAACCAGCCAAACCTTGACCTCCTGCAGATCAGAAATAAAAGCCAAATCCCAACCAAAGAAAAAATAACTCCAGATCTGTAGATTTTCTTTTTTTAACACTCCTCTCAGTGACGATCCTCTCCTCACAGGATAGTCTACCTTTTTCAAGATCTACAGAAGACATGAAATCTAAACCAAGGTCGAGCTATTAAGAGATAATCAGAACTTGGGCTGTCGATATTTCATTACTTTTAATCCTGTAGTTAATGTCACATGACATTGATACAAATATTTTTCAAAAGACAAAGGCAAAAGATGGAAAAGAGAATGAACCAGTCAACTGAATTTATCCTCTTAAGCACAGAGACGCAACCTGAATCTAACAAAATGGCTGACCATGTAACAATGACAAAAAATAATGCAAAGTCATTAGCAAATATACAGACATTTCTATTCAGTTGTACCATGAGTTTAAGGTCAATATCATAGGAATCATAGTTCCCTTTATTATTATTTTTTTTTTAAAAAGCTTTTTTGCAAGCTCTTTTCTGTAAAAAAAAAAAAAACCTTGTGTGACTGTATATTGTTTGAAACTGAAGTGTTTGAGTTCACATACACTAACAATGGACTCAGAAATGCCATTTTCTGCCTCTGTGAGTCTGTGATCTATTACGTGAAGGCTTGCAAAGATGTAGCAAGTGTGCGAGAAACCACTTCAATTATAAATGATTTAACAACTCTGATCATAGATCACACTAAACAAGACATGCTTAGTTAGAATAGGTTTGCTGATTGAGACATCAGATATATTGTCCAGGCCTTCCTCTTGGATTGTTTCTTTTTTTCATTGTCATTTTTCATTCACGCTAAGATTAGACAGCCTCAATATGATTATCTATAAAGCGCTTCACCAGGCTGAAATAAAACATGAGTCAACTCATTGTGCCTCTTGTTGGGGTCAATTAGCTTCCCACTGACTCCAAAATTATGTTGATAACACTTGCCTCTCTTTGAGCTCAGATTTTTTTGGGGGGCGTTTTCTCATTTAAATGTTGAAATTTGATTTTTGTTGGTAATCTCCAGATCTGACATGGTCTTCTCCAAGACACCAAGAATTGTAACTCTTTCCCCACCATTGACGAGATTTTTAACAATGACAATGGTTCCCTTCCATTTACGATTTGTTCTGGTAATCTGGTAGGGGTTCTGATATGTATCTTCTGAAATACAGCAACTCTGGATCCAAAAACAGCAAAGGAGATCTGCGTAGCATCAAAAGGAGCGGGTAGAAGTTGTTTACACACAAGCAGTGGTGTAAAATATTTGAGGAAATGTAATTAGTTACTGTACTTATGTATCTTTTTGGCTATTTGTATGTACTTTTACTAGGGGTGTAACGATATTCAAACTGAACCGAAAAAACTTGATACACCACCCACCCATTGTGTCTTATGAACATAACAAATACAGTGTTGTAGCCTAACCACCATTAACCGCCAATAATTGTAATAATCTCTGCGTTTTGTTACTTTCGATAAGAAACAAAGTGTCATCTTTCAAATTCTGCCCATTTTATCATGAAATTTAAACAAAAAAATGCAGTTTTGATGCTCTTTGATGTGGCGCGACAGATCACTGTATAGGCGTCAGTTATATTTTGATTATTCAATTTCTGTGGTATTTTTACTTGAAACCTACTGTTAGACCTGCCTGAAAAAATATAGAGCATTGTTTAGTTTGTATATTTATTCTACTGTATTTATTTATGCTACTGATTCTAATGTGTTTATTCATTCTTGCTTTATTACTGATTATTGCAACAAATTACCTCATAAAAACACAAATACATTGAGTGAGCAAACATTCTGGTGAGATAATTGTAATTTCTTTTTAAGAATTAAAATGATTGGAAAGGATGAGTTTGGAGACTTGAGTTTGGAATTATCTGATGCATTTTGATATGTAAAGGCGGTCTCTGTGGATTTTAGAGGGATGTTAGTACTGTGTTTAACCCTTTCGCACGTACGATCACACCGGTGTGATCAGTCTAGGCTGGTCCCTGGAGCGTACGATCACACCGGTGTGATTAGAACGGTCAGTGCATGGCGTGATCAACTGCTAAATTCAAATGTGCTTTTGCGCGTTGGCTGGCGCTGAGCCAGAGACAGGCGCGCTCAGAGCTGTCATATATCACAACTTTTCAGTGTTTTCAACCACATAATGTTTATTTTAGGTTTCAGACATATAAGTACTAAAAAAACAATACATTTAGAGTTTGTAAAATACACACTGATGTCAAAGGAAGAGGCAATAATAATCCTTTCCATTATAATTAGACACGTTTATTCACCAGCCACTTACTTTTATGTATTTCGGGAGAAGTGGATGAATTCACGTATTGTAAATCCAACAGATCAGCGGCTCCCATCGCGCATACAGCTCAACTAACGCGATCGTTATAAAGGTGTTTAAACAACAAAACACTTCCACTTGCATATATTTGACAATCGGAATATCAGATATTTCATGCCATATCTAACAAATTTATGAATATTTTGAATAAAAAAGGAAAAATGGCATAAAAGCAGATCATGAGTTACCTTGGGAGACTCAAGATGTGCTATCTCCGAAACCAATCCATCTTTTTAAAACTGCCTAACATTGACATCTTAAGTGTCTGATCTCTAATTGGGGCCATAACTTACAAGCTTTTGTTGTCCTATGTGTAGAAGAGTCAGTTCGTTTCCAGACTGAGTGGCACCCAACTGACAGGTCTCTTATTTATGGAGTTAATTTGGACTTGTTGATTTGGAGACTCTGGAATTCTGCTTCATAATCTTGCTCAGTTTGAATGTCAGTTTGCATCTGTCTGATTTGCTCTCAGTTCCTTCAGTTCTTTGTCCTCCTCCAGCTGACAACTTCACATTTTTCGTAAATAAAAACAACAACCATCAGTGGCCAAGTCTCCACACCACAAACACACACTCCCCCTCATTCTCTCCCCTCTCAGAGACAGAAGTCTCCAAACTCATCCTTTCCAATCATCCTACCTGTCCGCTTGCTCCTATCCCCACTCATCTCCTTCAAGCCATATCCTCTACAGTTGTGCCTGCATTCACTCACATGATCAACACCTCTCTTCACACTGGTACATTTCCACAGCATTCAAGCAGGCTCGAATAAACCCACTGCTTAAGAAACCCACTCTAAATCCAGCACTTTTAGAAAACTACAGAACGGTATCCCTTCTTCCATTAATTGCTAAAACACTTGAGGGAGTCGTGTTTAACCAAGTCTACTTTTCTCAAACAAAACCACCTCCTGGACAACAACCAGTCTGGCTTCAAAAATGGCCACTCAACCAAGACTGCCCTGCTCTCAGTTATTGAAGCTCTGATACTGTTAAGAACAACTTCCAAATAATCAGTGCTCCTCTTGCTGAATCTGTCTGCTGCTTTTGACACCGTTAACCACCAGATCCTCATGACAATGGCCATCCCAGGGACCACACTCCAGTTGTTCAAATCTTACCTTTCAGGTAGGTCCTTTAGGGTGTTGTGGATGGGTAAAGTGTCCAAGTCACAACATCTAGCTACTTGGGTGCCTCAGGGCTCAGTGCTTGGACCACTTCTCTTCTCCATCTACATATCATCACTATATGATGTTTTTTCCTATCACTGCTATGCTAATGACACACAACTCTACCTCTCATTCCAGCCAGATGATCTGACGGTAGCTGCTCACAACTCAGCCTGCCTGACAGACATTTCTGATCACCTTCAACTGAACCTGGCAAAGACAGAACTGCTTGTGCCAACCCAACAGTTCATCACAACTTCTCCATTCAGCTAGGTTCGTCAACCATAACTCCTTTCAGGACAGCCAGGAACCTTGAAATTGTGATTGATGATCAATTAGACTTCACAGACCTCATTGCTAGAACTGTCCTGTCCTGCAGATTTGCCTTAAACAACATTTGGAAAATCAGGCCCTTCCTACCAGAGCATGCTTCACAACTCCTTGCCCAAGCTCTTGTTCTGTCCAGACTGGTAATGCTCTTTTGGCATGTCTTCCATCATGTACTGTGAAATCTCTGCAACTGATCCAGAATGCGGCAGTGAGAATGGTCTTTAATGAGCTGAAGTGAGCGCACGTCACACCTCTCTTCATCAATCTGCACTGGTTGCCAATAGCAGCTCGCATCAAATTCAAGGCACTGATAATTGCCTACACTGGCTCTGCACCTCTATACCTAAACTCACTACTTCAGACTTATGTGCCCTCCAGAAGCTTGCATTCTACAAGTGAATGGAGTCTTGTGGTGCCATCCCAAAGAGGCACAAAATCTGGATGGATAAAAGGAGGAGTGATGACAGTGAAGGACGAGAGAAGACCAGGCCTGGATTTTACTTTGTGTTTTGTTTATGTTTGTGGGGCAGTCGCCCCTTAGGGACTTCCGCTTTCGTTTCGTTGTTTATTTTGATTTTAAAGTGTGTTTAACTTCCGCCGGTTCCCGTCTCCTTCCCTGAGCCTTTAACTTAGCTACAATCACTTTCACGGACCTTTACCTTGACTGTTCCCTGCGAATGACCTGCCTAATTCCACCCGAGTCATTTTCAAAAAACATTTAGACACATTCTTTTCATCAACACTTGACCCATTAATAGTTACTAACACTTACTATTCTATTATATTTCTAATCTTTTTTTTTTTTTATTACATTAATCAAAAAAAAAAAACTTGCTATGTTTGCTGTGCAAGACTAACTAGGACTTGACATAGCACTTATAGCATATTGTTGGTTTGATTGCTTCTATTGTTCTCATTTGTAAGTCGCTTTGGATAAAAGCATCTGCTAAATTATCAAATGTAAATGTTTTTCTGCAAAATAGTTCTGCTGATGTTAAACTATAACAGAGCAGCAAGCAATATAATACAAGCAAATACAGTATTAATGAGCATAGTAGACACTACACTTCAGCTCAACAATGGTAACACGCACAACATGCAATATTACAGTGCAGTACAACCTACTGTACAACTATGAATAGCCTTACTATATGCTTTTGAAGTCACACCCAAAGGAAATGCCATATTTTGAATTGAGTATAATGATTGTAAGTATTTATTGCCATATTGTTAGATTTACTAAACAGGGAAAATTAACATGCGCACATTAACATGCCTAAGACTTTTGCACAGTACTGTATATCATTTTCTTTTTTCTTTTTTGTGGTGATACAAACTTTAAGGG
The DNA here is from genome assembly GCF_964197995.2 of Scardinius erythrophthalmus. Lineage (NCBI taxonomy): Eukaryota > Metazoa > Chordata > Actinopteri > Cypriniformes > Leuciscidae > Scardinius > Scardinius erythrophthalmus. The sequence goes on from NC_138243.1 coordinate 12,653,873, forward strand.
AACATTCCATTGTATAATTTTGTAAACATTATGGCAACGTTCCTTTTGAATGTTCTTTGAACATTCTGAAACTAGTAACATTTGAACATTTCAGAAAAACATTTTGAGAACATTATTAAAGATCAGATAACTGAATGAACATTCTATTAACCTTTCTGGAATAATGTTTGTTCATAGCTTTGAAAGAACATTGAACATTGCATTGAACAGCTTCCCAAGATCGTCTATACAAGACCCGTCTTAAATACCGGTATAAAGATTTACATAAAAAGGGTTTTCTGTAGTACTGTCTTGTTTCGTTTTTTTCTAGCTCTAGCCTAAGTTAAAAAATATGTTTCGGGTAACACTGGCAAATCAGGTAGCATGACCACAAGAAGTCACAGGTTGCGTAAGGGCATGTATGAAGGCACCATTCCCAGATGGGAAATTCAGGAAGATTTTTCTAAAACTCAATATGAAGCAGCCGCTTTTGTAATTATCTTTGGAATAATGCTTCATAAACTGTCCTCTGAAATTGTCTATAACGTTATAAGTGCTATAACGTTTAGATTGCCTGCGACCTGCTTGAAACATTTTTGCTTGGATTGATCTGTTCTGACATAGTCACTTTCATCTCTTTTTGCAAAGCAATCATAACCCATTTAATTTAAGCTCCAGACTGTTCAGACAATTGGACAGATCGTTAAAAAACCTACTGATGACACATTCAGAAATAAAAGTAAAGCCAGGTTGTCAGTCTGCACGATCGAACGAGTGTACTAACTGCAATGATTTGGGTAATCTTCCTTTATATAAGACTTCTTCTCCGCCAGTAGTGCAGACAAAAAGCTATTTCACACAAATGTGAAATTCTCTAATATGTGAAACAGTCGTCTATGCCTTTTGTGGCTTTGTGCTTTACAGACGTGTTGATTGAAAGAGTTGATCAGTATTAAGACATGGCTTTTGAGTTCAGAAAAAATAATGATGCTGAAGCATTTTGAAGTTCCCAGGCGGTTTGGGCTTGTCTATCAGATAAGTTAAAAATATTAATGCTAAAAATATCTGCCGATAGCCGCTGACCCTCAAATCTCTATGGCACTATTCATTTAGAAGGTCAAGGTCTCCGGATTAATGTGCAAGCACTTGGATACAAGTCGGGGCTAATTCTTTCAGCTGTCCGTGGGGAGATTCTGAGGTAAATGAACGGTAGGTAGGCATTACTGCTTGTTGGAAACTCACCGTTGACGCTAAATAAATATATGATTCAGAGAGCTGTGGGTGTAAGAGCGTATATGAGCGGCAATTTCATCATCTCACTCCCATAGCTCATATTTATAGAGATAGTTCAGAGCTTTTTAACTTGCAACTTTATTCTCTCCGAGACTGGTGGTCTATCTACAATTATTGCGTAGGCTTGGCAAATTCAGACCCATGGAGGGACCACGTTTTGGTATTTGGTTGTGACATTACGTTAGCTTTGTGACAAGGCTTTTTATTTCAATTATTCACCCACACGCTGTGTGTTTCTCTATAATCAGCATCCAGACTAATTAAGCACACATTTCTTCAGCTAAATGTTAGTGTTTGTTGGATGTCGACCAATCCATTATCTCTTGTTTTGAGAGTTCCCTTTAACTGGCACCTTAACGTGCCATTTGGACCCCTGCAGGATGTTGAGTGAGATCGTCCTATTCATCACATAGTCATTAAGCCCAGTTTAATAATGGAAACTAGCAGCCCACACAGTCAGAATGATCTACTGTATGACATACAAATGACACGCACATCTTTTAAGTGTGCGAAATTCAACTTTACATAATGCAATGTCTAATTAATGCTGTCTTTCAGAACACAGAAGTAATCAGTTTAGAGGAAAAATGGCTGGCATGGCAACCTTTACCTGTCATGAATGCTTTTTACGAATGCTTTTTGCACACTTTTTCTTTCTATCCATGTCGATGATTCTAACAGACATTTTTGAATGCGGTTCAAAATGAGTCATTCAAAAGTCACAAGAGCACTTTGGGTAGTGGCTGTATGCTAAATAAGAGCATAATTATAGCTTTAAAGTTAACAGTATATGTTTGAAAATCTTTGGCATATTCAAAGAGCATAATGAGTAATAATTTTTTGACGTCATCCTTGAAAGCATAGTGACATTTATAAAAATCCACTTTTTGCTCCTATCGTGAATCAAAAATCCTGAGGGAGAAAAGTCTCTTTCTTATTAACACCTTTTTCTACCATAATCAACTCTGACAGAGCATCTTGTGAGCATTTTGCGGCATCCGGCATCAAAGAACGGTGGATCAAACAGAGTCCAAGCAAACCAACACAATTATAACCAGCTCCGTAGGGAGTAAAATAGAGAGTCTCAGCATTTTTCCTCTGATGGAAATGGCAAAACATCCCGCTCTCAAATTCCAAGTTCTCACTGATTTAGTTTGGGGAGAAAGGGAATGTTGAAAGTAATGTGTTTTAATAAGTTAGGAATCACATGGGATGGATTTGATTCAAGCTGTTTGTTCCCTTTATGGAGCTTATTAAACGGGAGCAGCAGATTCAGGCCCATATGCTCATGCTATCTACAACTTCATGCGGCTGTTGGCATTGGCGGTGAGATGAGTTATTGAATCGGTTAACGAAACTCATTAAAGCATACTGCACCACAGAACATGGGAAATATATGTTGCTTCATCCTCTGAGCTCTCTGAATAATGAACAGCTGAAACTATTCAGCAGAGCTTGTAGTGAATAAGTGAGTATACAACATTCCTCAACATTATTGACAATATATTAAGCCATGAGATGGGTAACAAGCTTTGCAATTTCTCGTTTCCATTTAGCCAACTTGTGAAACCTAGCTGCAGAATCATCTAAGTCTTCAGTTACAATCTTCAGTTTGCTCGAAAATCTGTTCGTATCCTTGTCAGAATGTTGGATCAGTCACATTCACTTTGATGCTAACGTATGCTGATGATATAAATATAAATATAAATGGTGACTTGTGCCAGATTTTGACAGTAATAGTAATAGTAATAGTACACTGAAAATTCTCCATGCCCCACTTTTTTCAACAATAATTTGGGATGAATGCTAATATGATTAAGGGGCTAGCCTTATGTGCAGAACATTTGTGCCTATACTGAAAATCATAATTATGTGAGCTCAGGGAAGTACAGTCAAGTTAGATAGTAGCTAAACTGGGTTATTTATTTATTGTGCTGATTTGCATGATGTGCTGTGGTTAGTTGCACTGTTGTTGAAATATGGAGTTGGCTGGTGTGATTAGCATTGCTAATGCTGCAGCTCTGCATTCCCCTTAATAAAAGTACCGTATATACCCGAATATAAGACGAGGTTTTTGTCCTAAAAATAGGCTGAAAAATGGGGGGTCGTCTTATATTCGCGATATAGACAAAATCACGGGGGGAAAGGGAGAAAGAACAACTGAATAAATATGAAATAGTGACTGAAACATGACCCATTAAGACAAATGATTTCAGCTATACTTGCATGTAAAATTAGAGAAGCAACATTCTGTGTTTAACTGAATTAAAATGCTGCTCCTCTCTGCTGCGCGAGACGCAGAGAGAGCGAGAGAGAGCGAGAGGTGCGCGTGCGCTAGACGCAGAGAGAGAGAGAGAGAGAGAGAGAGAGAGAGAGAGAGAGAGAGAGAGAGAGAGAGAGAGAGAGAGAGAGAGAGAGAGAGAGAGAGAGAGAGAGAGAGAGAGAGCGAGCGAGAGCGCGAGATGCAGAGCGAGGTGCGCTAGACGCAGAGAGAGAGAGAGAGAGAGAGAGAGGTGCGCGTGCGAGACGCAGAGTGCAAGAGAGAGAGAGATAGAGAAAGGTGCGCGCGCGCGCTGGAAGAGAGAGAATGAATTATCACTGCAATTTTCAAATAAAATTATTTTCTGGTGAAAACCAGATTTTTTTCACAAAAATCTCTTTTTGTCCCAAAAATAAGTCTGGAAAATGGGGGGGTCGTCTAATATTCAGGGTCGTCTTATAGTCGGGTATATACGGTAAATTGAAATATACTTATTTTAAGTATATTTAGGTAAATTTCAAGTATATTTTTAAGTATTCTTTATGTAGCAAGTATACCAATACTTGCTGTACTAGTAGTATACTTGTATGTGTACGTTTTCAATACTACTTGGGACTAAATTGTCCTACTTTTTAAGTATGCCTATACTTTAAGTGTAACAGTAGTAAACTTTGAGTACTCAGCTAACAACTAGGCTACATTTTCCATTTGTACTGCAACTATACTAAAAGTGAACTTATAATACTGATAGTTTACTAGTTAAATACTTGAAGCAGATTTTTAAGTTTATGAAAGCACACTTTGGAGTATACTCCAGTAAACTACTAGTTTCAAATTGTTCAATATGATTAACCCTTAAATACATGAATGTTTTGCCAATCACTATTAGATATTCATGTCTTTAGTTACCCGAATATACATCTAACATGGATGGATATCTACCTGTTGTGATAATATAAAACGTACTCGGTTACTAACGTAACCTCGGTTCTCTCTAGAGAGAGGAACGAGTACTGCGTAGAATACGCTAGGGGAAAATCCTTTTCCACGAGAATACTGAAGCCAAAAAATTATCCTTTAATTTTGTATTAATGTAAAACGCGTTGCGGCAGCATACAGACATAGGCGAGGCAGCTCGCGCGCCTATTGGCTGGTCTGCTGGCAACTGCTTAAGCCTATCGAGCGAGACCTAGAGTGACGTCAGACCCAATGAGGGCGCTTCGCGCCCTCTGCGTCACGTCCCGCCGAAACGGGCGTGGCTTAGGTCTATAAATACCGCTCGCAGGCATTATAACTCTGGTTTTTCATAGTCGAAGCAACCAGAGCGCGTGCAAGCACGGCAGGATACGCAGTACTCGTTCCTCTCTCTAGAGAGAACCGAGGTTACGTTAGTAACCGAGTACGTTCTCTTACGAGAGATACTCTCGTACTGCGTAGAATACGCTAGGGGAACCTACTGTAAAACGCCGTGCGTGCTGGGATCTGATACCATAGACTCAAGGGCGACAGCCCGGAGTTCATACAGTACATAATCACCCAGGGGACTCACAGGGAATCCTGGAAGAGAGGGGGGGTTAGCCACTATCTTCCTTATAGCAGCATAGAGCAAGGATTGCAATACTCAATAGCTGCATAACTGACAGCGCCAGTTATGAGATTTTGGCCATACTAGACCGACAGTAGTCTGGCCTGTAGTGCGGGAACCCCTAGGTTGTAAAACCTAATAAATGTAGACGGAGAGGCCCAGCCTGCCGCCATACAAATATCTTACAAGGCAATCCCACTTGACCATACCCACGATGAAGCCATGCTTCTCGTGGAGTGCGCTTTGACACCCAGCGGGCGCTGTATGCCCCTGGTTGTGTAAGCTAGCGCTATTGCGTCCACTACCCATCTGGATAGGGTCTGTTTCGAAGCGGCTAGTCCCTTAGAACGCCCGCTGAACGAAACAAAGAGCCGCTCCATCTGTCTGAAAACAGACGAGCGAGACACATAAGCTCTTAACGCCCTGACTGGGCAAAGGGAGCTTTCATCCATATTTCCTTCAGTGACCGGCAGGGCAGACAGGGAATGACCTGTGCTCTGAACGGTGTATTGAGGGATTTAGGAACATAACCGTGCTTAGGTTTGAGTATAACTCTAGAGTCATTCGGCCCAAATTCCATGCACGTCGCGCTTACTGAGAGCGCGTGTAAGTCCCCTATGCGCTTCACTGAAGCGAGAGCCAGAAGAAACGCCGTCTTGAAAGACAGGTGTTTAAGATCAATCTCCTGCAAGGGCTCAAATGAATGACCTTTCATGGCTTCCAGTACCGTAGAAAGGTCCCATATAGGGACTGTGGGAGGTCTGGGAGGATTCAGTCTCTTAGCTCCACGAAGGAAGCGAATAACTAAATCATTCCTTCCAATAGACTGGCCGAGCGTGGTCGAAGAGAACACTGCTATGGCCGCTACATAGACTTTGAGCGTGGAGGGGGACCTGCCCTTATCCAACAGCTCCTGTAGGAAGGAAAAAACCTCTGTCACACCGCAATGCAGGGGTGACACACCACGAGCTGTGCACCAGCTAGAGAACACTGACCATTTTGAGGCATAGAGACGTCGTGTAGACGGAGCTCTGGCCTGTGTGATAGTGTTTAGTACTCCCTGTGGGAGGTCAGCGGGTACCCGTTGATGGCCCACACATGGAGGGACCACAGCTCTGGGTGAGGATGCCAAATCGAGCCGTTGGCTTGAGAGAGGAGATTCCTCCTCAGAGGCACTGGCCACGGGGCGGTGCTTGCTAACTGCATCACAATTGGGAACCAAGGTTGGCTCATCCAAAGTGGGGCTACAAGCAGCACTGAGCATCCTTCTTCCCTGACCCGTTCTACCACCTGAGTCAGGAGGGAGACGGGGGGAAAAAGCGTAGAGAGGACGGCGAGGCCACTCGTGGGTCAGCGCGTCCTTGCTCTCCGAGAAAAATTCGGGACAATGAGCGTTTTCCTGAGACGCGAACAGGTCTACTTCCGCTCTGCCGAATTTCTTCCACAGCAGCTGGACTGTCTGTGGGTGCAAAGACCATTCTCCTGTCGGAACTTGCTTCCTGGACAGTCTGTCTGGTCCTATGTTTAGGAGCCCTGGCACGTGCGCTGCTCTCAGCGAGAGCAGGTTGCTGCGGGCCCATATCAGGAGGCGCCTGGTTAGCCTGTACAGAGACAGGGACCTGAGGCCGCCCTGGCAAGTTATGTAGGACACCACTGAGACGTTGTCTGAACGTATTAGCACGTGGTGTCCCTGTATGAGGGGACAAAAGCGCGTGAGCGCTTTGCTCACTGCCAGCATTTCGAGGCAGTTGATATGTAAGAGCATCTCCCGCTTTGACCATAGGCCAAAAAACGGTCTGCCCTCGAGCAGCGCTCCCCATCCCGAGGTGGATGCGTCCGTGGACACCACCATCACTCTCGAGGAAGTCCCCAGGCTTACACCTGATTGGTACCAGTCTTTTGCCTCCCAAGGTTTCAAAGCTGCAATGCATGCTTGATTGACCTTGACGCGAAGCTGACCGGATCCAGTGTGCGCTGAGATGACAGGCGTGCTGTCATTAGCAGCGAGTTCAGCTCTATTCTCAGAAAAGATATAATCTGTCTGGGGAAAAGCGAGCTCTTTTCCCAGTTCACTGCGAGACCGAGATTCTCGAGGTGATCGAGTAAAATGGTCCTGTGCTCTACGAGCTCTGAGTGAGATTGGGCTAGAATCAGCCAGTCGTCCAGATAGTTCAGCACTCGTATGCCCCGTATCTGAGGGGTGCGAGCGCTGCATCCATGCACCTCGTAAATGTACGGGGTGCCAGGGACAAGCCGAAAGGCAGGACTGTGTACTGATATGCCTGGCCCTCGAAGGCGAATCTCAAAAATCGCCTGTGACGTGACGCTATCTGTATTTGAAAATACGCGTCTTTTAGATCTATTGACACAAACCAGTCCCCCTGGCGGACGTGCGCGAGGATTTTTCTGGTTGTGAGCATCCTGAACTGGCGCTTCATAAGCGCTCTGTTCAACTGCCGCAGATCTAGTATGGGTCTGAGACCCCCGTCTTTTTTGGGCACCAGGAAGTATCTGCTGTAAAGCCCCCCTCGCTTTGAGCTTGAGATAGGGGTTCTATAGCCCCTTTGCTCAACAGTTTCAAAATTTCGGCTCGAAGTAGATGGGCTACTTTCGATTCTACCGTGGTCTCGACGCGCGCCATGAAGCGGCGAGGGCGTCGGCGAAACTGCAGCGAATAGCCTCCTTTATGATGTTCAGCACCCATCTCGAAAACCCCGGGAAGCTTTTCCCACGCAGGTGCGCGAGTAGCTAGGGGCCGGATGCGAAGCGCGCTCTGATCGGCTCGCGATACAGCGGCTTTTGCGTGCTGTGACATAAGCGTCGCGCTCATGACATCTGAGGCAGGGGGCGCGCTGATAACAGCGGGCAGAATGCCCGCGCTCGACTCCTCCGCAGTGTTTAGCTGAGAGGAGGAGGGCTGGGCTAGTTTCATGTCTGTGTGTGGGCGTGGGCGCAGAGCAGCGGGCACATACACCACTTTTACAGCATTGCTCGCGTGAGCAGAGCGTATGCATACTGGTCCTGTATTTACAGAGACCGTGAGACATTTGGGAAGTAGCGTTTGTGGGCACTGGGTAGTGTGCACGTTTGCTACGTTTAAAGCGCAATCGATCTGAGTCGATTTTATGTGCGCAAGTCCTGTGTGAAGGGCTGTGTTTGTGTGTAGGAATGGGCACTGAGTAGTAGCCATTTTTTCTACACATGAAAACACCGTCGGCCGTGGCCGGGACACCAGAAAATACACTCTTTAAGGGATTTATCTGGGTAGCCATAAAAAGGCTTTTTTATGCAGGCAAGCGGGCAATGGAACCGGCTTGTTGGCTGCTAAATACGCTGGACCAGTCACATTTCTTGGAACTGGACGAGCGGCAAGGTTTGGGTGCAGGCGAGGGGGTTGTACAACGCACTCGTTGGCTGCAAAATACACATCTGCAGTCGCCTCTTCAGGGAACTGACAGAGCGAGCATTGGCGGCATAATTTTATTTGCCGGTAGACCCGGGATCGAACACGGGTCTCTCGTGCGGAAATCTGTGATTCTGCCACTGGCCCACAGGGGATGACACATAAGATTTCAGTCAGCGCGAGTTTTATCAGAGAGCGTCAACATGCTGGCGTTTGATTGCAGGCGTGCGTGTAACAACAGGCTCGCTCACTGCAATAAAGACATTTCCAGTCGCCTGAATATCAGAGGGGAATGAGAAATGTGTAAGAGATTGAGATCGGCCCGGCCACAGCGGGACTAAAACACTCTTTTCTCCTTTCGCCAGTGACGCACGGGAACCATAGAAACGGTGTCTGGGTGCAGGCGAGCGGGTTACACAACGCGCTCGTCGGCTGCAAAATGCACGTCTGCAGTCGCCTTCCAGGGAACTGACAGAACGAAGCATTGGCGGCATAATTTTTCTGCCGTTAGACCGGGATTCGAACACCGGTCTCCCGTGTGACAAAACCTAGGTTTCCGCCACTGAGCCACAGGGGGGGAAACACAAAAGCTTTCAGATGCACGAGCATATAAAAGAGCGTCAACATGTTTACTTCGGCATTTGCTTGCAGGCGTGCGTGTATAATAAACAGGCACGTTTGCTGCAGTATAGACATTTCCAGTCGCCTGATCAGGGAACTGAGACATGTGTGAGAAATGAGGTCAGTCCGGTCTCGACGGGACTGTAAACACTTTTCTCCTTTCGCCAGTGACGCACGGGAACCATAGAAACGGTGTCTGGATGCAGGCGAGCGGGTTGTACAACGCGCTCGTCGGCTGCAAAATGCACGTCTGCAGTCGCCTTCCAGGGAACTGACAGAACGAAGCATTGGCGGCATAATTTATCTGCCGTTAGACCGGGATTCGAACACCGGTCTCCCGTGTGAAAAAACCTTGGATTCCGCCACTGAGCCACAGGGGGGAAACACAAAGGCTTTCAGATGCACGAGCATATGAAAGAGCGTCAACATGTTTTCTTCTGCGTTTGCTTGCAGGCGTGCGTGTATTAAACAGGCACGTTTGCTGCAGTATAGGCACTTCCAGTCGCCTGATCAGGGAACTGAGACGTGTGCGAGAAATGTGTTCAGTCCGGTCTCGACGGGACTGTAAACACTTTTCTCCTTTCGCCGGTGAGTGACGCGTGACGGTCCGCTCCAGACATCCCCTGTGAACGGCGCGGTTGCGCGGCTCGAACAGAGGGCGAGCAGGTATCATCCCCCAAGCAGGCAAGGCAAGCGGGCGAACCGGCGAGCTTTGCGGCTTGGAAGGACGGAGGAGCAGTCTCGGAGAAGGATGCCCGGTGAGTCCTCAGAGTCACCATAGGCAGTACCTAGCTCAGTGAGGGCAGTCGCCGTCAGCGAGCGCGAGAACTGCGTGATCCTCAGGAAAGGGGCGTCTTGAAAAAGACGCCCGGCTCTTTTAGTGCAATGAGAGTGTGTGTCGCGGTGGCGAGCACACACACAAGGCATAGTAAAAGAGAAAAGGATACAGCACCGGATAGCGCAGCAGGAAGGCGATGAAGGCGGCGCGGCCAGCAGCTTCTCGACTCGTCCCGCTGAAGTGCTTCTTCAACAGCGCGGCTTCTTCTCGGATCCAGCGATGTGAGTTGCTTCGCTGAAGGATGAAAAATCAGAGTTATAATGCCTGCGAGCGGTATTTATAGACCTAAGCCACGCCCGTTTCGGCGGGACGTGACGCAGAGGGCGCGAAGCGCCCTCATTGGGTCTGACGTCACTCTAGGTCTCGCTCGATAGGCTTAAGCAGTTGCCAGCAGACCAGCCAATAGGCGCGCGAGCTGCCTCGCCTATGTCTGTATGCTGCCGCAACGCGTTTTACATTAATACAAAATTAAAGGATAATTTTTTGGCTTCAGTATTCTCGTGGAAAAGGATTTTCCCCTAGCGTATTCTACGCAGTACGAGAGTATCTCTCGTAAGAGAACTGTCCTGATATTAGAGTAAAAATTACATAAGAATAAAATAAAGCATAATTTGTTACCTTTTGGAGCTTGGAAGGGTTCAGTTTGAGCAGATGTTTTATACCATCATCACTGTCATCGTCAGAGCTCATTTCCCAGTACATTCAGCATCTGGCTCATATTAGCAATCTCAAACATATTCTAAAAACTAGCGTTTTCAACATCTTCAAAAGCAATATTTTGATTGCTGACAGCTTCTTCACCAGATCCACCACCAAGTGACAGTGAAACTAATATTTGATTGCGTTCAGTTCTTGCTCTGCAGTAAATTGCTGAGCCATTTCAAGTTTTGTTGATGATACTTCCTATTCTTTTGTTTTCTGCCTGCGGTAACTGTGAGTGAAACGTCACTTCATCATTGTGTATCAGACATTGACACCTTGTGGAATAAAGGTGAATAAACAGTCATCAAAGAATCAATTATTTTTGTGCACAAAAAAATATATACTATTACACACCTCAGCTCGTTAGCGACCCTATGCAATTTTTACAAAAAATGAATGGTAAAACAGGCATTCTTTTATAAAATGTTTTCTTGTTGTATTGTTTATAATGAATTGATTGAGGAATACTAAGTAGGTTGTATAAATGAGGAGGCGGGTAGTGAATAATGTCCCGGGTCACTAAAGACCAGAGATATGCTTTAAAGGATTAAAACTGTCTTTATTGTCATAAAATAGAAGAATATATGACACATACATGACAGTGTGGTGTTGACATTGGATTATGCCTTTGCTAATTTTCTTAAAGAGACAGTAACTGAATTAACAGTGCCCATAAAATGCAACACAAAGAGAACAAACAAATAAAAAACAAACAAACATTAAATTCAAATATTAAATTTAAATTAAATCCCTAAGGATTTTCCAATTGTTTCCACTCATACTCAAATGAATAAACACTCAAATCCATTTAGGTTGCTGATTATCTGTAGATTGCTATAGGTATATATAATCAAGCACATTTGGATCAGAGTTTTAGGACTCTGATGATGAGGCAATTTTCAATTTACTTCTCTGTTATTTATCATGATCAAATATTGATACCAAAATCATTATTACTTTTAAATCAGACTAAATGTTCTCAAATTTATGTTTTAGTAACCACAGTGTGTACAAAATGCAATTGGGATTGTGCTTGCAATCAAAACTAGTATTAACGGTACTGGCCTGAAATTTCTACTTAACTACTGATGCATAACAACAAAAGAGGATATTTTGAAGAACGCTGGACTCCACTGACTTTAATTTTATGGACAAAAAAGAAGTTATTTTAATCTATTTGTGTGTGTGTGTGTGTGTGTGTGTGTGTTCCACAGAATAAAAGAAAGTAATTAAGGTTTAGAATGACATAAAGGTTAGCAAATGATGGGAGAATGTTCAATTTTGGGTGAACCATCCCTTTAATATTGAAGCCCCTCATTCTGTCTGTTGATTGTGAGTAGTAAGAAATTTGTGAGGTTCCATTCTGTCACTATGCAAACTGGAGCATAGTAAATGCTTAATGTGGACGCGGTTACAGCATTGCTTTGAATTGCTATGAATATTCATGCATTAAAGCACAACTGTGCCCCAAATGCATCAGCTCTTAAGGTGACACCATCAACATTTAGACTTCCCTTTGCCATGACACATTTCACTTGTAGATTTTTTTTTAATTCTACTGTCTCCATTCTTGCTGTTTCAAATTTCATATTCAGTCAAGATAAGAAACCATGTGTTCTTCAGCATAGCTGAACATAAGAATATTTCATGAGTAGTTGTGTGTCTTATTTCATCTAGTCATTGCTTTAATTCAGTGCTTCATTAAAGAGAAAAGCCCCATTATCATTATTCTGTTGCCATGGGATCCTCTTCTGGAGAGCTAGTTTGGAAGCAGTGAAAACAAGTTATTAATACATTAAGTTCTTGATTTTCTAAATCACTGACTAATGTGAGTAACAATCTACTCTGTGCGTTAGATCAGTGGCTGCTATGAGACGCTTGTTGTAATGCTGTATTACTATTTCTACAAATAAAGCTATTTCTGATTACGCTATGTTAGCCACTTGACAAAACAGTGCTGTCTCTGAGGTACAAACATATTACTCGCAGTAAATCAAGAAAACAAAAGGTTCAGCCAATAAGACTAACCATGTTGAGCTATATAACAATTAGTTTTCTGTGGATAAATGTATCCAAACAGTTGCTTACCTATCAAATATATAATATATTAAAGTGTCTTTGGTTTTTCCATGGTTTCTACAGAAGGTAAACCTCGAAATCGAGGGAAACACGGATGTGACATCATTGACAGGTCAACAAAAATGTATAATGTATATATACTATATATAAATATATAGTGGTTGTCATGTTCAAGTGGTTTTTATATACTTTAATCCAAAAATCTCACATATTGTGTCAGCATATTAGAATGACTTCTGAAGGATCATTTGACACTAAAGACTGGAGAATTCAGATTTCCCATCACAGGAATAAATCATATTTTCAAATATGACGAAGGTGATTTTAAACTGTAATAATATTTTACAATATTACTGTTTTTTTTTATTGTATTTTTACTCAAATAAATAAAGCCTCAGAAGAGACTGTCCCTATTGAACATTCTGTTGACTATAAGTAACTACAACTAACTGCTTAATATCAGCTACTCTTTATTGTGATGCTCCTCCAACAGACATTCTACTGATTATAAGTAACTTTGCAAGTACATGACAATTTATTCTAACCCTAACCCTATCAGTCTACTAATATTCTACTAACACTCTAATGAGAGTAACGTTACTTATAGTCAAGGGAATGTGTTAAAGGGAACATCAAAATAAATTGGAACCAAATTCTTTATTCCAAACTTTTGTATATATTTTCCAAATGACTTTTCTTTATCTTCGACACTTTTATATATCTTACCAATATATAGTGGGCTCCAAATTTTTGAGACTACTAATGAAAATGCTTTAATTTAGATTCTTTTCTAATTGAATACATCTCATATTTAGTCAATAAGTGGCAGCAGTCCAGTAGCGCAATGCACGCCTCACGCAGACCTCACGCTGTTACTGAAGAAAAGCACAGTGGCTGGGTTCATTGCTCTTAGGTAAATATCTTAGTCAAGTGCAAACATATGTTGTTAGACATTGAAATTAGATTTGCTTCTTTGGTGTAAATATTTTTTACACCTTATTAATGTTTGTAAAGATATATTTAAGATGACAAGATCAATAAATTTTCTAGTGTGTTTTGTTTGTTCATACTACCATGTTTTTCAAGCTGATCGTAAGCCTGGTGACATTTTAGGGAAATCAGCTGGAAAGTGAACACAAGGTTGAAGCAGTCATATCTTCAAAAAGGCACTCTACCTTGCAAAATAGTTGTCAATTGTCTGTTACCCACTGTCATCAAAATTGTTAGTTTCAAACAAACTGCCCTGCAAGGCCAAACATCATATATGGATCACAACAACCTCCAGTCTTTTGTGAACAAATAACTTTTTTCTAGAAAAGAACACACCATCAAAGATTAAATGCTGTGAGACAGATTTTGAAACTATAATCCTTCAGTAATCCTTTCTCTCTACATGAGTTTTTGCCCCCTATTTTGGGTTGTTTCCATTTTGTCTGCATTGCTTTAGCACCCAAATTTCACTTGTGACTGACTTATGAGTGAGTCAATCGCTGCATCCCGCAATCAAGTACTTCCCTACTGAATTGTCTTGTATTTGTCAGAAGTAATTTAACAATAAAGCAGATGAGACAGAAGTAACGAACTTCATCCATCTTGTTTTTACACATTTCCGTTCTCGCATATTACGTCATTACATCATTCAGGCACAACCTCAATAGTTCTGACTTCCTCTTCAAAATAGTAGTCAGCAATACAATTTCACTTATGTTCACAACATATAGTATGCGGATAACCGTGCAGCAAAAGAGTAGTATGTCTGAATACATAGTATTGGAGAACAGTAGGCAAAAAAACTCATATGACCTGACCTACAGTACTACTTCCTGCAAGTTTCTGAAGTGCTCATCTGATGGACACAATAGCCACTTTTCCACCACTGGGCCAAACCATTCTCAATGTTTGCATACTGTTGTAACTGTTGCATTTCGTGCCGATACTGATAAGGTTTCATTTTCACTTGAATCCGTGAATAAGATTCATTCTACAAGCATAATCTAGTTTTAGATTAAAAAAAATGGGTTTTCTTTCCATATTTCCCTAGGGTTTTTCACTCAATTTTAAAGAACCCCTTTATGCAAAGAAGGTTCTACATAAGGAGAAATGTATTAGATGATTGCATAATATTTTCATGTTTAACGGGTTATTTTAATTTCAATTTCAGTTTAAGCCTACAATTTACATCTCTTCAGAATAATGCACAAACCGTACCAAGTCGAATTCCAGATGGAAGCCATTATGGATCAGTGTAAAGACCACACTTATGTATGCTATGAAATCTGTCTGTATTGAACAAGATGCACATGTTCACCATTACTTTGTGTATTTAAGTGTTCAATAAGAGAGAGCTTGCTCTACCAAAATATTGATTTCTAAATCCCATTTGTCTTGATGTCTTAGCTGTATTGTGAATAGAAAGAAAGCTCAGGCAGGTACAGTACAGCTATACTTAACCCTGTTTCGACCTGCTGTAGTCTTACATGGTAATTGATGCTATTTGTATGCTTCTGTCGGCGGTTAAGAACCATACACATTATGGAAGGACCATTAAGTTGTCGGAGCTTGTCAAAAGAAAACACATCTGTTCTTAATGGGAGACAGACTCCAGTATGATACAGGAAGGGCTACTGACTGGGCTATTAGCATGAGGGGAAAACTAATTTGGATTAGCAGAAAATCTCTTATTTTGAAGCCACACAGCAACAGAATTATTTCTGTATATCTTCTAGCAACCACATAGTTCATTTTGTTCTTTCTTTGTGCTGCAATCATTAGGGTCTTAATTCTTGTAGATTGTGTGGCTTGTATCGACGATGCATTAGTTGTATCATAATATTATTGTATTATGACGAAATTACCATAATGGGAACAAAACAATAACTTGCCTAATGGAAAAACTTAATGGAAAGGAACATCTTGTGTCAAACCAGAGCCTAGATTTTCATTTATTTGTCATGCATGATTTTACTGACTCTGCTTATTGCAAAACATCTACTCACACATTTGTTCTCATAATCACAACTGGATTGTCATACACTTCAATCAAAACGGTTTACAAAAATTTAATATAAAAAGACCATAGAACCTCACTGGATTATCAGCTTTGTTCAAACAGGCAGAAGAAAAAAAATATATATACTTTTTTGTTTTAATTTTTTTGTAGTCTGAAAAAGACAAAATTACAGTAATGGTTTTGGCAGCAATTGCTATGGTATAAAAAAGAGTGATACTATAGAGACATGGACAATAGTGGAAATATTTACATTGATAATGATGATATTTTAAAACATCAATGTAGCAATAAGTTTATAAGAAATTATCTTTGTTCTGTCTCTTTTCTTGCAGCAAGATTTTTTGGTCATTTTTATTTGGTAATATCAATTGTGACAAAGCATGGAAAATGCTAAATACGTTTTGGGACGATTTTGGGACGATTTAAATTCAACATTTCATATGAATTTTGTGGACAGAAAAAAGAAACTATTTTGCATCTGGTGTTATCTAGACGTGTGTACAGTATATGTGTGTGTATATAGATATATATATGTGTGTGTGTGTGTGTATATGTGTGTGTGTGTGTATTGAAATATTCATATAGGGTGAATTTGGGTTAATTGGGACTAAAAGCAGTGAAAAAAAAAGAGCACTGTCATAGTCTGAACAATCGGATTGAGTATCTCTAAAACTGGGTCAGGTTAATGGCTTGTTAAAACCTCTCAGAAAAAGTGATTGTGAGTGCTGAACTTTAAAATGACCTTGACGTTGACCACACCACAGGAGAAAGCGGCTTCATGTTGCCCCTATGAAAATGAACAAAGAACTCCTATAGATTGCCTTCACAGTATTTCAGTAATATGGACACACCATAGATAGATGCAGTTTTCACTTTCAGTTGCATATTAGTTTTCTGACAGTTTAAGAACCATAAGCTGTTCAATCAGAGAAGAACACCATCTGCGAGCAAAAAAAAAACAAAACACAAAAAACCTTGGGAAATTACTGCAGATTTAACTTGGGGGTGAACAAATCTTTTGGAATGAGACAGACAACTATAGCACTGAGTCCGTCTGCAGCGCTCCTGCTCCTGAGGTGTTACTCCCGTGTGTTAGCGAACCGCTGCTCCTCAAGTGGCTTCGCTGGAGTGTTCTGGCCCCGGTGACTCATGCCATCTGTTAGCAGCTCTTGTATCATCACACTTCTGTGTTCTTTCCAATAAAAGCAAAGGTGAAGATTATCATTTTTAAATCTTTTTGGTTTTCAATGAGTTTGGTTTCCAGATGGTTTTAAATTTGGTTTACTGTTACCAAAGCATCAAGTATGTAACTCTCATTTTTAATT
>NC_138243.1:13312539-13340039 GCF_964197995.2 Scardinius erythrophthalmus
GAGAGAGAGGAGAGAGAGGAGAGAGAGAGAGAGAGAGAGAGAGAGAGAGAGAGAGAGAGAGAGAGAGAGAGAGAGAGAGAGAGAGAGAGAGAGAGAGAGAGAGAGAGAGAGAGAGAGAGAGAGAGAGAGAGAGAGATTCTCAGAAACTAAATAAGGGTTGGGCGCTTTTTTGAAGGGAAAAATTTATTTTATTATTTATTTATTTATTTGAAGGGAAAAATTTATTTTATTATTTATTTATTTGAAGGGAAAAATTTATTTTATTATTTATTTATTTATTTGAAGGGAAAAATTTATTTTATTATTTATTTATTTATTTATTCATTCATTCATTCATTCATTCATTCCTGCAGGTTTGGGCCTTATATTAAAAATCTAAATAAATAAATGTTTAAAGCTCATATTTAGATTTAGTGTGAAAGTATCTTCTACAGTTATGTTTAATGAGACCAGAAAGGTCAAAGTTCTAGAAGCCGCTGGACATCAACACTCTCTGTTCTGTCCCATCAGGCTAAAGAGGCAGAGTTGTCACAGAAGTCCAAGATGAGCGCCAATGGGATATGAGAGAGGCTTCATGTTTCCACACTCATCGTATTCTGTCAGAGAACAGGGTAGAGGTTCGAGTTTGTCCTCTTCTGCATGTCATCTCTCTGTCAGTCCAGGACCTCTCACTCCTCTCACACGGACCTGATGGACTGGCCGCATCACATCCTCCAACGACATCTGGTCCTCCAAAAAGGAGAAAAATGGTTTATGTTAGACTTTAGACATCGCTTCTCCTTGACATCCGTGACATGTTTGCATCTGAAGATTTGACGAATTCTGTAAATTTGCAATGAAAAAAGCATCAAGACTCGTTCCAGCCAGGAAATGAATAAGGAACTCGCAAGATTTGCCTCTTTTGCTGAACTTCATTATGTAAATGTGTAAATAAATTGTACAATACCTGCATATTATATAAGTGCTACTGCTTCATACAGTCGGCTGTGCCATGTGCATAGGCTAACAGATGAAAGAAGTCATTATTTTAATATGAGGAATGCATATGCTTGCATTCTGGATTTAGTTTGGCAGATGAGTTGTAAATGGCCAAGTATGAGGGTATTTTTTTATTTGAAAACTTATTTTCAAATTCCCTCTTCCAAGGGAATCTTACGTTCACTCCCTCAGGGGATGCGATTAGCGGTGTAGCGATTACGCCAGGCCTGCCTATGGCAGACTGCAGTTTGGCACAAAAAAGGTTTTATCATAAAGTGTGTATTTAATTTGTTCATTGGTATGCTGTGTCCCCGTTTGAATCATGCCGTTAAATTTTCCTTGGCGGAAAAGCCAAATGACTACTGGAGTCATAAGTTTACGTTTCGCTTATGGTGAAAAATATTCAAAACTCCCCCAAAGAGAAATGTTTATTTTTTGATTCATGTACTGTTTGGATTATTGTGGTTCATGATGCACTGGATAAACCCAGGGAGGGAAAACAATATTTTATGGCAATACTGTAAAGTTTTCATTTAAAAAGCATTGAATCCCCCAGATGTTTGCTTTGTTTATCCCATAGCCTGCCTTTAATTCGATTGTACTGAATTTGTCCCATTCTGTCCCGGTGCACTTTTTTTTTTATGTTGATCAATTGTGTAAAATTGAAAATTGAGTTTAAACTGCCTCTCATTGCGTTAAGCTGCTTACCATCTTTGACCACTGTACAGTCAATAATATAAAGGTGCTCAATGCTCATGCCTCTTCTCAATATCCAAGTGTTATTACACCCGTTTATTTAGTGTTATTTAAACAAATACTACATTTTTGTTTCCAAAATTGACAATTTAAAGGGTCAAATTCACACCTATTGGCAATTAATTCATTATTGTTTAGTTTAAAAATATTTCATTGAAAAAAAGCTTCAAATATCAAAAAGATTGATGTGAAATTTGTTGCAAATTAAATATGATTTTTTTTTACTGACTTCCACCTGCATGTTTGGTTATTTTACCCAGGGGTTTTCAAACTGGGGGGCTGTGGAAATTGAGATTTTACTAAATGCATTTTAGGGCTAACAACATTAGCATGTTAATGCTATTATTGGAAACTTAATATATTTAATAAAAAAAAGTTTAAGCTTGTTTACCAAAAACTACTATATTTGATGCTACTTTCATTCGGCCCTACTTTTAGAAAGAAATTAAAAACAAATCCGCATATTACAGAGCCAGAGTGAGATGGTGATGAAAAAAACGTGAGATGGAGGAAAAAAAACTTGTTCGCTCATAAAAACTAAGCCGTTTAAAACTTTGTCGCTTGCAAAACGTTTCCGTTTCACTAAGACGATTTGCATTCACACAAAACGTTTGCGTTTCCTTGGGAAACTGCGTTCGCTCGTAAAACTCTTGTGTTTAAACGAGAAACTTTGCGTTTCCTCAAGGAACTTTTGCAAGAGAACTCAAAACTTTCGCATTCACTCGCAAGGAAGTTTTGCGAGCGAATGTTAAAGGGGTGGTATAATGCCCTTTTCACAAGATGTAAAATAAGTCTTGATGTCCCAGAGTGTGTATGTGAAGTTTTAGCTCAAAATACCTCACAGATATTTTATATAGCATGTTAAAATGGTCAATTTTTGAGGGTGAGCAAAAACGCACCGTTTTCGTGTCTGTCCCTTTAAATGCAAATGAGATGCTGCTCCCGGCACAGAGGGCGGAGCTTCAACAGCTCGTGTCCATTTACCTCACATCGACATGCACTGAAATTTTCAAAAACTTTTAGCCTTTTATGTTCAAACCGGAGTCAGACAATGATGGAGAGACTCAAGAAGAAGTGACAACATGTAGAATGTAACAGGACGTTTCTGAATGGTTAGTTGATGAATTTATGTAGCTTATGTGTAGTTATCTTCTAGTCATTGATTAGCATATTCTGTCTTGATAATCTATAATCGTGTTCCGGGGGCGGGGTTTATGTAAATTTAAGGGTTGGTGATGTCACTAACCCTGGAGGAATGTCGTGTAGTCCCAACCAGCCGTTTGTTGTAGTCCTTAAAAAGCGATTTCTTTAAAAGCAAATATCTCCCTTTGCTTTGAACTTTGAGCTTTGCAACTTTGCAGATGTTGTTTATGCACAAACAGCAATATCACACACTAACTAAAGTTAAAAAAGTGAAATCATAATCAACCACCCCTTTAAAGCAATGGAATATAATTTTTCCTTCATAATCTTTTCAATTACCCGTGACCCGTTAATGGTCTCCGTAGCATTTAGTTTAGTGTTGTAAAATAAAAAAAAAATCATATAATATTACACTCAATATTTCTCACATTCTTTACATAAAACCATATAATTGCCTTTTATATTGTAAGGAATCATCCTGTTTGGGGGACCTTGGCATCAAAAAGTTTGAAAATCCCATATTTAACTTATTTTGTGTTTTTATCAATTTGGAAGTTGAAGTTGCAAGCCTCTGTTCTCCACACTTTGCCTGCACACACAGCTTGTGATTCCTCTGGAATGCTGGTCAATGGTTGGTTGATCGAAGATGCCTGCTCTGTGTTTTTTAGTTCGACTCTGTTTAAACAAGCTGATTAGCAGGAATCTCATGCAAGTTCTCATTCCTTAGATTAGTTCAGTGGAGCATTAGGCCAGGACTTACACTGCTCATGCTGGTACAGTTGCATGAGGCTGGTCACAAGACCTCCTGAACCTCTTTAAAATCTCCCATGAGAACCTGTCTGGAATTTGAGCATTCTTACATTGAGGTGACCTTAATTTCTCACAACCATTCCGTGCTTCGGAAAATAAATCGATTATGTAACTCTATTAGCGCCGAGTTGAAAAGGGAACGTGTCAGGAGAGACATGGCATATCCAAGCTAACAAAAAAAGGTCCCCAGACATAAATTAATGAAAAACATAACACACCTGATGCACACTATTTGTTCTTTTTTGTGAAGGTACACCGCCATCTTGCGCCGTATTTACGTAATTCGTAAATACCATAGACAGTATATAATAAGTAAATACGAACTTCCCATGAGGACTTGCACTCAACCAAAGTGAGAAATAGCCTAAGGCAAGACAAATTATTTTGCATGTCTTGAGTTTCAAACTTTGATTAGCATTTTTAAAAAGTTGATATCAATAAGCATGGTAGAAACAAGATGTTTACTAGCCAAAATGTCTGTATTTAGGCCTATTTGTACTGCAATAAGTTACATTTATGCCATTTAAAATGATTTTTGAAGTCACACTGCATAGAATGTGATTGCTTACTGTGGCTGGTTGCATAAAGTGATTAGACCAGTCTAACAAGTTAGTCATCAATTTTGTTTATTTATTTGACTTAAGTTACATAAAAACGGATTACCACTTGACCTACTGCTAGTTGGTCAGACTTGATCATAAGAGTTTTAATTGTGGCTGTGTTTATGCAACTGGCCCCGCTTTAACCCTTAACCCATTATAATATTTGATAGGCTACCTAAATTCTAAAGCCTCTAAATTATTAACACAATTAAAACTTTGCTGTAAATACTGTTGCAACCTATTTGCTGTCGTCTGATTGATAGTGTATACCCACTTTGTTTAACAAGTAAAAGGGCTTGTAGGCTTTTATTCTAAAAATGTCCACCTTCAGGTCAAATCTTTACAGATTTTTATAAAGTAAACCTAAGAATAACTTTTATTGTTGGTAATATTGTACAAGATGAACACTTACTGGACTGAATCAACTTTTTGGTTTACTTGATTATAGTGTTTTTCTCTTTTCAATGATGAGCTCCATATTCTCATATGAGCCATAAAAGACATGATGTATGAAATTTCATACTCAACAAAAACAAGTGTTTTTTTCTTTTCTTTTTCTTTAGATTTCAGTAAACTGTTCCATTTCAAAACATAATTTTCTGACTGTTATTTATATGTCAGTTTTTGCAGGGTTAATTATGTGGAGGTGGGACCATCTAGTGGTTAAAGTGTAGGACTACTTCTCTCAGATCATCCTACATAATGTCAGTAAATGGAGTGAACAGTGGAAAATGATCTTACTGATGACGTTTCTAGTCCCTTATTGTATTTTTTTTTTTTGGGGGGGGGGGTTATAAAAACAAATTTGACTATTTTTTATTATTATTTTTTAAGCTAGCACGTGTAGGCCTATATACAATTTGGGGACCCACTTTTACCACTGTTACAGGTTATTAGGTTTTGAAACCATTAAGAACGAAACCATGTGCGTTTACAGCGTACAGCACACAGAGCAATCTGCCTTTCTGCAAAACTGAACACAATATATTCCCTCTGAACCCAGTCATTCATTTCTGTTTATCTAAATCATTATGTTTTCTAACAATGGCTGCTGAACAACACACTACAATAGACAGCACATGGACATCTCTACAGATGAGGTGCACATCCTACACAACACTGAGGCCTATATTGTTGAAGGATGTGGTTGCTACTTGCAGTTTCCTGTCGTGTTCTGAGGTGCGCATGAGGGAAGACAGCCAAAACATCTTTGACATAGAGAGACTCGGACGGTTTTCTTGTCTTGTTTTTAGTTTGGGCCGGGGTTTTGATCTCTGAATGAGACTTTGAGGACCACCGATAGACCGAAGGGACTGGGATTTCTTAAGGAGTTGGGGTGAATTTAAAGGGAGGGAGCCATGGCCTCCCTCCTGATGCGTATCTTTCGGATGGGTGTGGAGAAAAAGCGAGTTAGGCACTATGAAAACCTGAAGAGGGATGTTGATCCTCACCAGATGTGGGAGACTCTGGGAGAACTGGGGGATGGAGCTTTTGGGAAGGTGTATAAGGTAAGGGATTCAAATGATGATGATGATGATAATGAGATTCAATTCTCTGTTTAATACAAAATAACAGAACACACTGGCAATATCTTTCTCTCAGGTAATTTACTGCAAACTATATTGGATTTAAAGTTAGCAAGAAAAGCACTAAATGTTTTAAAAATAATAATAATAATAATAATAATAAAACTGGGCCTTTACTGACATGGTCTGATCTAATCTGTCATTTCAAGGAAATCCCTCCCACTTTAGACTGGCATGCCAGCTAAACTGACAAATACTTTTGCTAGTAGTTGTTTCTTGTTTAAAAAGTTAAAATGATGACATTAAAAAGTCAAAATTGTGACGTACGGTAAAAGTCATAATTATGGCATGTTCAGTCATTTATGACATACTTTACAAAAGTATGTCATGCTTAATTGAAATTTTGACAAAGTATATTATGACATTAAAAAAGTCGAAATTACTTTTTAAGTAACAATTATGACTAACACGTAATTAGATAAAAGTCGAAATGTTGACTTTCTATGTCATAATAATGACTCATTACTTTGTTTTTCATAACACTTTTGACTTGGTATGTAATAATTTTGACTTTCTATCTCATAATTATGACTTGGTATGTCATAATTTAGATTTTTCATCTTAGTATGTAATAATTAAGATTTACTAAAGCATGATTGTTTTTTCTTATGTGGGGGTTCCAAAGAAAGTCAAAGCAGAATTGCTTTTGACCTGAGTAGTGATGTTTTGTTCCTATACGAATCAGTTTGTTTGAATCGGTTGAGTGAATGATTCAATGATTCACTCATTAGTGCACTCACCTGTCGCCACCTACTGGTGTAATGATGTAACCTGCAAAAAGAGTCGCTAAAATACACTTAAAAAAGTCGTACTGTTTTATGCAGTATTGCTTCTCAAGTAAATTCTTTTTGTTTTAATAATGTTTAGATATTTTATTTTATATATATTAAAAAAATAGCCTGAAAATCTGAATTTCAGATCAATATTTACTTTATAGATTTAGAAAACACTTTATTTAATCATAATTCATTAGATTTCATTTGTTTATTTCAAATGTATTTGTAACCATGCAGTCACCAGGAAAAATAGCTTTGAGATGAAACACTTGTAGGTTTCCAAGGTAACAGAGAATGAGGGGTTAGGGCTAGACTGCGGTTTTGCAACTTCCTGTTAAACCATAATGTGAAAGATCAAAGATGGCTTCCTGTTAGTGATTTCAACCCCATATAAATCAACCTATTTTCTGCATCTTTCTCTGCAATGAATTGCACTTTGCAGTACCGCTTTCAGCAGTTTTCAGTTTCTATAAATGCATGTGTTGTATCATGGCTTGCAAGAGTATTTCCCTGCTTATATAACTTCTGATGCACTTTTTTTTAGAAGTGACAAAGATAGGTGTTACAGTATGAAATGTTGATCTCAGGCTCAGAATCAGACTACAGGGGTCCTGGGAGCTGTTAAAGTGATTGAAGTGCGCAGTGAAGAGCAGCTGGACGACTACATGACTGAGATAGACATCCTAGCAGCCTGTCGCCATGCAAACATCCTCACCTTGCTGGACGCCATCTTCTTTGAGGGCTGGCTGTGGGTAAGACACATCTGTTTATGGCTGTTTTTTTCAAGCTGGATGCTTTTTTTGTTACAGAATAGCATTTTTGTTATTTATATTTTGTTATATGGATTAACTATACTATAACTATAAATGCTGTATAAAACTCTCTTCCTTTATGTATAGATTGAATTGTGTTACCCTTGACCGAGACCCAGACCTTTAATGTTAAAATATGAAAATACATCATAACAGTATTGGAGAAAATAGTAATAGAATGAAATAAGCTATATAAGCAAAATATTGTGTGAAATCATATTTTTTACGAGTCCCTCAGTTGTGGAATCATCATGCAGTTTCATCATAACCAACAATTTTTCACAAGATATGTATAGTAGTTAGCCAATATGTGCCGTTTCCATCATTGTGGTTTTCACCACAGAATGCTGCTAATCACAATTCATCTTTTTTGAGTGTATCATCATGCTTTTTTATTATGTCCACAATTTTTTAAAAGTTAGTTTACTTATACCAAGGAGAAAACAGTGTCAGTGAAGAGCTATATTAAAATAATAAGCAGCACAACTGTTTCTATTTACTTGAGATATTTAAGTAATGATGCTGAAAATACAGCTTTGCCATCACAGGAATAAATTACATTTTAAATTATATTATAATAGAAAACCATTATTTCAAATTGTAATAATATTTTACAATATTACTGTTTTTTCTGTATTTTTGATCAAATAAATGCAGGCATGATGAGCATAAATAGACCGGTACTGTATTATACATATATATATATATATATATATATATATATATATATATATATATATATATATATATATATATATATATATATAGGTTTTAAAAGAGTTTCCATAGTCTCCATAGTTGAAGGCTCGATGTCCTTAGTTGAACTATAAGTGTTTATTTGAATGCTTTCTGTTTTTAGATCCTGATTGAGTACTGCCCTGGAGGAGCTCTGGATGATATCATGTTAGGTGAGTCTGGAACATACTTGACACTATTATCATTGATAATCATGTATGGTTGTATCTGTGTTGCATTATCATACTTTATACTGTGTGTTTCAGAGCTGGAGCGCGGCCTTACGGAGCAGCAGATCAGTGAGGTGTGCTGTCAGACTCTACAGGCTCTGTCTTATCTTCATCAGCATCACATTATACATAGAGACCTGAAGGCAGGCAACATTCTGCTCACAACGGATGGGCAGGTCAAACTAGGTACAGTTCCCCTCTCACATTTTTAGGCTTAAGGACTTAATAGTCAGTGCTGTATTTATTTATGCTCTCTTTTCACGCAGCTGACTTTGGTGTGTCTGCAAAAAATGACAATACCCTTCAAAAACGATCAACTTTCATTGGAACTCCATACTGGTGAGACTCCCAAATGCTATTTCTGTCATCATTTACTCACCCTTGTATTATTTCATATAAGAAAAAAAGACATACAGATCAACATGAGGGTGAGTAAAAGAGAATTATACATTTTGGGTACACTATCCCTTTAAAGTGCTCCTAATATGCTTTTTCATGTTGTGAATGTAAAAGGAATGTAAAAGGTCTGCAGAGTTTTAAAGATCAAAGTGCACAATGAATGGAGTTATTGTCTCTCAAAAGAAAGAAACTGATTGAAACGAGTCGTCAGTAATTCCAGTCTTACTTCCTGTACAAACCTACATAGCTTTGAAAAAATGTACATAATGCCAGCCTATGGTCTTCATTGGCTTTCCGCGAACGTTTACCTTGACCTGTCCACGAACACTATAGTTGTAGCTGAGACCTGGGGGTTGGTCACGTTGTCGACATGTTCGAGAAGATGCTGTTTTCTGCCCTGTGAAACCAGAACCACTCCTCATGCACTTCCAAAGGATGAGGACTCGTGCTCGAATTGATACGGTAAAACCGACTCCATCATTGCTGTTCGTATCTCTGTGTATCAAGCGCTGAGGAAGCCTCCAGAGCTGAAATTCAGATATTGTAATGGACGTTTTGTTTCTGTAAGTGGTTTTGGAGAGAATTAATCTGACTCTGAGTGTGAGACCGAATCCTTTATCAAACCATTTCAGACACTGTGGAAAAAGAGGTGATGCTGCAATGTATAATATGAGAAAATTCAAGTTTTATTTTGACCTTGGATGCATGTGTCACGTAAATTACAGAAAACAAAGGGAGGACTCAAATGCAAAGGGAAAATAATTTATTACAAAAGAAACACTAAACACAAAACAAAACCCACGAGGGGGAAAACATAACTAAATACAAAACAACAACTTCAAAAACGAACATACCAAAAGGGGTCACGGGAGAACAGGAGACGTGTACAAGACAACGATCCGACACAGACTGCAAACACAAAGGAACTTATAAAAGGGACAAATCAGGCAGGTAATGAGGGAACAACAGGTGGGACAAATGAAACCAATAATGAGATAACAAGGAGGGTGGGGTCAAAACAGAGACAGGAACACAAACACCACATGTGCTACACAAGACAGGACAGGCATGTGACATTACCCCCTCCTTAAGGAGCGGCTACCAGACGCTCCACTAGGGACGGGAGGGACAGACCAGGGCGGGACGGGAGGGACAGACCAGGGCGGGACGGGAGGGACAGACCAGGGCGGGACGGGAGGGACAGACCAGAGTAGGGCAGGGGAAATGGACAGTTCGGGAGGCCAGGGCGGGCCACAGAGTTCGGGCGGCCAGGGTGGAGACCTTCCCTCGGGCGGCCAGGGTGGAGACCTTCCCTCGGGCGGCCAGGGCGGAGACCTTCCCTCGGGCGGCCAGGGCGGAGACCTTCCCTCGGGCGGCCAGGGCGGAGACCTTCCCTCGGGCGGCCAGGGCGGAGACCTTCCCTCGGGCGGCCAGGGTGGAGACTCTCCCTCGGGCGGCCAGGGTGGAGACTCTCCCTCGGGCGGCCAGGGTGGAGACCTTCCCTCGGGCGGCCAGGGTGGAGACTTTCCCTCGGGCGGCCAGGGTGGAGACTTTCCCTCGGGCGGCCAGGGCGGAGACTCTCCCTCGGGCGGCCAGGGTGGAGACTTTCCCTCGGGCGGCCAGGGCGGAGACTCTCCCTCGGGCGGCCAGGGAACAGGCACCGGCTCAGGAACAGACATCACCGGCTCAGGTACTGGAACTGGCACGGGCACTGGAACTGGCACCACCGACTCGGGCACTGGAACTGGCACCAACGGCTCGGGCACTGGAACTGGCACCACCGGCTCGGGCACTGGAACTGGCTCGGGCACTGGAACTGGCACCACTGGCTCAGGCACTGGAACAGACACCACCGGCTCGGGTACTGGAACTGGCACCACCAGCTCGGGAACTGGCACCACCGGTTCGGGAACAGACACCACCGGCCCAGGAACAGACACCACCGGCCCAGGAACAGACACCACCGGCCCAGGAACAGACACCACCGGTCCAAGTGTGTGCGTAGCCCACACACACCACATGGCTGTGGCCATAATGGCCAGTGTCGCGGTCACTGAGGGCTCAGGAACAGACGCCTCCGGCTCCGGCTCAGGAACTGGCACCACCGACTCGGGCACTGGAACTGGCTCGGACACTGGAACTGGCACCACCGGCTCGGGCACTGGAACAGACACCACAGGCTCGGGCACGGGAACTGGCACCATCGGGCCAAGAACAGACACCACCGGCCCAGGAACAGACACCACCGGTCCAAGTGTGTGCGTAGCCCACACACACCACATGGCTGTGGTCATAATACCCAGTGACACGGTCACTGAGGGCTCAGAAACAGACACAGAAACAGACACAAGCACAGACACTGGCTCCGGCTCAGGAACAGACACTGGCTCCGGCTCAGGAACAGACACTGGCTCCGGCTCAGGAACAGACACTGGCTCCGGCTCAGGAACAGACACTGGCTCCGGCTCAGGAACAGACACTGGCTCCGGCTCAGGAACAGACACTGGCTCCGGCTCAGGAACAGACACTGGCTCCGGCTCAGGAACAGACACTGGCTCCGGCTCAGGAACAGACACTGGCTCCGGCTCAGGAACAGACACTGAAGGTTTAAAGGGCGTCTCCAGGATCCGAGCTAAACGCTCTAAATAGCCGATCAGTGCCCCCCCGGCCATGAGAATGGGCATATCCCGATCTGTCTCCGACTGGGCAGACGTGGCTTGAACCATCTCTGGCTGGGCAGATGTGACCTGAACAGTCTCTGACTGGGCAGACGGAACGTGAACAGTCTCGGGTTGGGCCACTAGACTCAGGACCACCAGACTCGGGACCACCAGACTCAGGACCACCGGAACAGGGACCCCCGGAACAGGGACCCCCAGACTCGGGATCGCTGGAACAGGGCCCACCGACATAGCCACGGAGGGGTTCTTTCCTCTCCTCCTCCGTTTCGGAACCACTGGAACTGGGACCACCGGAACTGGGTCGAGGAGGGGCCAGAGTGGAGAGTGGTCTTGAAATTCCTCTCGCCCGCTTCCTCTACTGCGGCCTCCACGGGTCCCGCGAAATATGACCAACCGGGTCCCCTCAAAACTTTGCCTCCTCTCCCGCTCGGTGGCTGGGGAAGAGACCCTTTGCTGAGTCCTTGACATGGTCGGATCGTTCTGTCACGTAAATTACAGAAAACAAAGGGAGGACTCAAATGCAAAGGGAAAATAATTTATTACAAAAGAAACACTAAACACAAAACAAAACCCACGAGGGGGAAAACATAACTAAATACAAAACAACAACTTCAAAAACGAACATACCAAAAGGGGTCACGGGAGAACAGGAGACGTGTACAAGACAACGATCCGACACAGACTGCAAACACAAAGGAACTTATAAAAGGGACAAATCAGGCAGGTAATGAGGGAACAACAGGTGGGACAAATGAAACCAATAATGAGATAACAAGGAGGGTGGGGTCAAAACAGAGACAGGAACACAAACACCACATGTGCTACACAAGACAGGACAGGCATGTGACAGCATGTAAACCTATTGTAGTAGACCTCGAAAACAAAATGAGGAACCTTTAAAATAGCATAATAGGGGCACTTTAAATGATTTAACTTAATAAAAAGTAACTCAATAAATTATTCCTCTACTGAAAACAAAACTGCCACTAAAAAAAATTTGATTAAAATATTTTGTCTTTTAAGGATGGCACCTGAGGTGATTATGTGTGAAACGTCAAAGGACAATCCCTACTCTTCTAAAGCCGACATCTGGTCATTGGGCATCACTTTAATTGAGGCTGCTGAGATGGAGCCCCCTCATCATTCTCTCAACCCCATGAGGGTCCTGCTGAAGATCACCAAGTCTCCACCACCCACACTCTCCAATCCTCGCCACTGGTGGGTCTTCACTTCGTCGTCCCCGCTCTAGATCTGCTAAGAGTTTTAGGCTCATCCTGATTTTTGTCGATAGGTCATCACATTTCCAAGATTTTCTACGGAGGACCTTGCAGAAGAACCCCGAGGCTCGTTGGGGTGCCCAACAGCTCATGGCCCACCCTTTCTCTTATGCGGGACGAGACGGACGAGCCCTTAAAGAACTCGTCGCTGAGGCCAAAGCAGAGGTCACTGAGGTCATAGAGGCTGAGGTAAACACATGATGAAATGTTCATTAAAACATTTATAATTAATAAATTATTAATTAAATAATATATAATATTAATATATATCATATACAGTACCAGTCAAAAGTTTGGAAACATTACTATTTTTAATGTTTTTGAAAGAAGTCTCTTATGCTCATCAAGCCTGCAGTTAAAAAAAACAGTAATATTATGAAATATTATTACAATTTAAAATAATGGTTCTCTTTTTTAATATACTTTAAAATGTAATTTATTTTTGTGATGCAAAGCTGAATTTTCATCAGCAAGTACTCCAGTCTTTGGTGTCTTTTGATCCTTCAGAAATCATTCTAATATGATGATTTATGATCAATGTTGGAAACAGTTGTGCTGCTTAATATTGTTTTTATAATCTGAGATACTTTTTTCAGGATTATTTGATGAATAAAAAGTTAAAAAGAACTGTATTTATTTAGAATAGAAATCTTTTGTAACAATATACACTACCATTCAAAAGTTTGGGAACAATAACTATTTTTTTTAAAAGAAATTAGTACTTTCAACAATTCAACAAGGATGCGTTAAATTGATAAAAGGTGATGGTAACGATTTATATTGCAGAAATGCTGTTTTTATGAATAAATGCTGTTAACGTTTTACTCATCAATGAATCCTGAAAAAAGTATTCCAAAAAAATATATTAAACCGCACAACTGTTTCCATCATTGATAATAACTGAGTATCAAATCATCATATTAGAATGATTTCTGAAGGATCATAAGACACCAAAGACTGGAGTACTTGCTGATGAAAATTCAGCTTTGCATCACAAAAATAAATTACATTTTAAAATATATTAAAAAAGAGAACCATTATTTTAAATTGAAATAATATTTCATAATATTACTGGTTTTTTTTGTTTTTGTTTTTTTTAACTGCAGGCTTGATGAGCATAAGAGACTTCTTTCAAAAACATTAAAAATAGTAATGTTTCCAAACTTTTGACTGGTACTGTATATGATATTAATATATATATATATAATATAGGAGGAGGAGGAGTCAATGGGTTGACATGGTGTCTTATTTAGTACAATGATGATTGACAGTTTAGGCTCCTCCCAAACCTACGTTTTGAACTTAATTTATAATGATACAATGATTTCTATTTCAAGGAAATGCTTGTATTTTATACAAATGTTAAGCAGGACTGTTTTCAACATTGATAATAATAATAAATGTTTCTTGAACATTAAATCAGCATATTAGAATGATTACTGAAGGATCATGTGACACTAAAGACTTGGGTAATGATGCTGAATACATAACATTTAAAAAAAAAAAGTATAATATTTGTAATAATAGTATTTCATAATATTCCTGTTTTTAATATATTTCTGATCAAATAAATACAGCCTTGGTGAGCATAAGAGACTTCTTTCAAAAACAAATAAATAAAAAATATGAAATGCTCACATGGTTTCATGGTGTAATGAAAATATTGTATTACTTTTTTTATGGTTACACCATATGACATTTTTTTGAGTCATTAAATTGAAACTTTCCTTGAAAAAATGTATGTATGTATGTATGTTTTTCTAACTTTTCTGACTTATTTGGTGACTTATTTGATGTGTTTGACCCGTCTGTTGTTGGACCTGTGAAACAAACATAATCCAAGGGTGTAGCAGTACATATCTTAATACAGCATTTTCTGCATTTTTTCAACTGCAGTCTTTGTTGGATTTCCAATGTTCTGTGAAAGAGACGATTGCCACCGAGTCAGAGCAAACAGCGGCACAACCAGGACAAGCCACTAAAGAACAAGGACCACAAGAACCTGAGACCCCTCAGAAGACCTCTGGTCCAGATGCTGTTCCACAGTCTCCCACCAACTCAGAGCCAAATCCTGTGTTTAAAGTAACACGCAGGGCTTCCCACGCCACAGATAAAGCTCAGAAGAGGGCAAGACGCCTCTCCGTTCCAGGAAATCTGCTCTCGTTTCTGACCGGGAGCTCCCGTCGTTGCAAATCTGGATTCTGGGGTGACAATCCACCCGTTCAAGCAGCTAAAGACTCAGAAGATTCAAGCACAGCAAAAACTGTGGGAACTTGCCCTTCAGATGGCAATGAAAGTGAAAACACTGACAAACCGATTGAGCAAATTTCTGACGTAGTTGATGCTCCAAGTTATGAGGTCACTGACACCAAAGACAAGGAAGCTATAGTAGAAACTGACAAGGAGGAACCCCAAAATTTAAACCACTCAAACGAACCTGAACAAACACCGTTACTGACAGATTCCTCTGAAAAGGAAACACTAGAACTTGCCAAGGAGGACACTGACGTTCATGAAGAAACAAACGACAATGTGAAGTCTGTTGATTCTGGAAACAATGACCAAACATTTTGGAAATCCCTCAGAAAACCTGCTGTTATCGACAAAGACACAACACATCCACAGAGCACGCTGGTTTCAGCTTTGTGTTTGGAAACACCACCAGCCAAAAAAACTGAAAGGAATGAGGGACATTATAAATACAAGTACCTTGATTTGGCCTGTCCTTTGGAAACTTTCAATTCTCCTCTCACAGTAGATATAAACAAAAGCTTAACTGTTGAGATGCCTTCTAATAATGTTCCTGAAGAAGTTCCTGACCTTAAGGAAGCACAACAGACAACTGAACCATCAGAAAATGACGCTGTAGAAGACCAAACTGAGGCAGAAATAGAAAAACCAGCAGAACTGGAGACAGATGGAGGAACAGGGGATGAAACGAAAGAGGAAAGCTGTGAAAACGACAAGGATGTTAGTGCAGGGACAGAAGAACATATAACCACCACCAGAGAAGATCACATTACCATGAAGGCAGAGTTTGAGGATATCAAAGAAGCTGTCAGCGAAGAACATATTACCACTGAGGAAGATGTCAACTCAAGAAATGAAAAAACCGAGGAAGAGGAAAGCTGTGAAAAAGACAAGGATCCCCTTCCAGAAACAGAGGAAGGGGAACGTTCAACCAGCAAGGAAGAAGTTGCCATGGAGGTTGATCATAAGGATGCAGACTCAAGAAACGAAAACAATGAGAACACGAGAGAACCTGAGGAGATGGAAACACCAACCCAAAATGAGACGACAAAGATCACTGATTTACAGACGCCAGAGTTGTCATGTCATAATGAAGAAGTGATCAATTCCGATGGAGAAAAGAACATCATTGGTGATAAAGGAGATGCTGTTGGAGATCAAGAGAGAGCAAGTCTAACAGAAATCTGTTCTAAAGAAAAAGAAGATAGGACAGATTCAGAGGAACCTCAGCAAGAGCTTCAAATGAATACAAATAGTACAAAGAATGTTACAGGAGAGCAATCAAAACGTCTTTCTGAAGATACAACAGATGTTCCTGGACCAAAGTTGAAAAAGCAAGTGATGTTTACTTTTCAAGAGGACCAAAACGAGCAAGAAATTCCACATGCAAATGGCTTGAAAGATTCAGACTTACCACCACCACATGAATCTAATGGATCCACACCTAAGGAATCAAATGAAGACGCATTTCCACCTCTTTCTCCCACCGAGTCTCTGCTGTCTCCTGGGTTTGAAGGGGTGAGTGTGAAACAAACAACTAGCTAAAAACATTAGCAACCAGACAAATTCAACATATACGAAATACGGTTCTCTGTTTATGTTCATTCAGGAAACGCACCCAAGCAGGCGGACCGTTAAAAGGACACGCAAATTTATGGTGGATGGTCATGAGGTCAGTGTCACCACTTCCAAAGTGCTTGGTGAAGGAGACAGCAAGGAACAACAAATGCGCCACAACAGGTAACAATTATTTGTGCTTTAGAGTGGACATAGGAAAACGGAAGTATCACATTCTGAATGTATGCGTGTGGGTTTGCAGACGACAGGAGCTGCACGCGTTGAAGCTCTTGCAGAGAGAAGAGCAGAGAGAACATGCGCAGCTGGAGCAGAAACTACAGCAGCAGCGAGAGCAGATGTTCCGCCACATAGAACAAGAGATGACTGTGAGTCACATGCACCAAACCCCGCTGGTCTCAGTTAGCAACTTAAGACATGCTATTAAATAGATATGTTTCCAATCGGGTTTTTGTCTAAACTACACAACTGGCAGATCATTAGATGTAGTTAAAGATAAGAAAAATAATGGCATTGGCTGCCATTTGTTTGGCCCGATATCTACTATTTTTTAGTTTGTTGATACCAGTCAATGTTGGAAATGATTTTTTTTTGCCTATTTTAAGATTTAGATCATCATCTATCAATAAATTAAAGGTGTAGCCATAGATTTGGGCAAATATTTACTAAACCATATCACTTTCCTTAAGTGCATGTTGGCACAATCTGTGTTTGTGCATACTAGTTGCATTTATTTCTTTATATTAGAAAAGTACAAAAACATTTACTAATGTTACTTTGACATGCAAGGACTTCAAAAGCAGACTTCAAAAGGAATATTTATGCATTTTTCATACTGTACATACAATATAAATGCCTAAATTCACCTGTAACATACAAACTATTGTTTTTGTTACATTTTTAATTATTATTATTTTTTTATGTTTTAATTTTGTCAGTATAACACAAATGGAAAAATGTCAAATGAAAAAAAAAACTTTTTTTCTTTCTTTTTATTGTTCAACGGGCAAAAAATGTAACATTATTAACCAAAACTATTAAAAACAATTAGTTTTCTCTAATTGAAATAAAGCTGAAATAAAATACAAATATTAGAAGAAAACTTAAAACACTTAAAGGAAAATTACATATGTTACCTTGTTTTAGTTTAAGTAAAAAGATTACTAAAACTGAAATAACTAAAATGAAAAATAAAAATGAGCTAATTCAAAATGTTAAAAAAATACTACAATAGTATATACTGTGTTGTATGATCACTTAAAAAAAGTATTAGCACAGTCTCCTCAATAAGCCTGATGTGAGGTAATTATTCATAACAATCATTATGAGCACTAGAAATTAAGATGCCTGCCCATTAATAACCTCCGTCTCAGCCGTACTGTATGTTTATCCTGTTGCAGAGCAAGAAGCAGTACTATGACGGTGAGCTTGAGAGACTTGAGAAACAGTACCAGCAGCAAAGCGGTCAGATGGAGGCTGAGCACACCTCCCGGCTCAGGGAGGACGCACGGAGACTCAAGGCCCAGCAGGAGAAAGAGCTGAGCCGCAAGAGCAGCGCACTGAAAGCAGACCCTAAAGAGGTACGGACTGGTGCATTTACCCACACTGACACAGAACTAGGCCCAAAATGCATGAAAACAGTGTATTTCTGCTTTAGGAGCAGCGGTTCCTGCAGAAGCAGCAGCAGGAGCTGAATGATGCTCTGCAGAAAGGCGTTCAGGAACATAAGAGGAAGGTGGCGTCCATGGAGTGGGAGATCACAGCCAAATCTCAGCAGCTCAAGCGTGGTAAGCATGCCACTGCTCAAACACTTATTTGTTATGTAATTTGCGTAAGAATCATTCTTTATGACTGTACTTGGTCATTCTTAGTAAAATATTAAATGAGATGTTTACAGGACCAACCATAATTAGAGGATGACTCAGTGAATCTATTTAAGAATGGAATACTAGATAATTAAGCAATAAAATTAAATCAAATAAAGTGACAAAATTAAGGAATTAATAATCACATTTTTTATTGCAAAATAAAAATGTCAATAAGTAACTTTTCAAATGAACAAATCATTTATTTAAAACCATATATGAATGCATGTCTGAAAATGTAGTTGAACATATATTTTTGAATTATTACACTTTTAAGGCACTTTCACACCCAACCAATTGCTATAAATATAACTATGGGGCCTTTTTTATAATAAAAACTATGGTTTTTGGGGGCCTGAAAACGCAAAAATGGGTTTCAAAGTGCAAGTTTTTGAAAACGATACCGTTCTCACCTCTGTGTTAACTATAAAAACGCAAATTTGTGAAAACGGTGACATCATGCGCATGTGTATTACGTGTTTCTTTACAAAGTGACGTCGCCATCTACTGGCATGGTATGAATAATACAGCTTTTTTAGTCGTTGTCGTCTGTACATGGAAAACGCAAAATACGAATTCTGAAAATGATTCCAACAATATTGTTCCTCTGTGTCGCTATCGTTATAGTGGTGTGGACTTTCCCTAATTTCATAAAATTAGAATGATTATTAAAACTTTATATTCATAGATATCGCTATAGTTAAACATTAACTAAAAAGTTTTAGAATTTAGTTTTAGAATTTAGTTTGCTGTCATGACTTGAAATTTTAATTGTTTGATTTTTTTACCATTAAAAAGATGTCTATTGATTTATTTACATTTTTAAATGAAAAAAAAAAAATCATAATTGATTCATTATTTTATGGTTAATGTGGTCCTCCAAGTCTTCCGTAAGTATGCTGCTCGTCATTCAGGTGTGCAGGAAGTTTGCATGTACTGTGCACAGTAATATTAAGTACATTGTGTACATACTGTATACAGGAGAAGGTTTGGTAGCGTGTGTTTCTAAACATACACTGTTTCCTTCTTTCTCAAGCTCGTGAGGCAGTAATTTGGGAGTTAGAACAGCGCCATCTACAGGAGAAGTACCACCTATTCAAACAGCAGGTGAAGGAGCAGTACTCCCTACAGAGACAGCAGCTGACCAAGAGACACAACAAGGTAAATTATGTGGTAACCTCCAAAAGCATTCTGCAGCCTGTTTTGTATTTATCTTCTGTTTTTCCTGTGCTTTATCCTGACCAGTCTTTTTTTGGCTCTTATGGCAGGATAAGGAGAGAGCGTCTCGGTTCCAGCAGGCTTTAATAGAAGAGCAGAAGTCATTGCATGCCCAGGAGAGAGCGTCCTTACATAAGGCCCAAAAAGCTGAAGCAAAGTCCCGTTTGAATCCGTTCAAAATGGAGCTCAGAAAGCAAGGTCTGAGCGGCCCTGAGCAGCGGCAACGTCTCACACAGGTTTGAATTCATAAGCCTTTGAATGTTGAAAGTTATGTAGTAAAATATACATACACTATGAATAAGACAGTTTTGAAACCTGGCTCGTTTGGAGCGTTTGTTTTGGAACTTGGCACATTTTCTCCTTTAGTTTGGTTTGCTTAGGCATATATAAACATGGCAAAGCGTTTGGAATCATAGCAAAACAATCAGTCTGAGATCAACTGAAAAATGTGGTCTCTGCCCACCTGAAAACAAACTCTGGAGTGGTTTGCTTGTGAAAGCAAAGGAATCCGACCCAAAGGACCGACAAACCAGGCTGTATAACAGTGTGTGATGGGTACTTATGCACGTTGTGTGAAAAGAAGCAGTGTTTGTTTTGCTAATGCCTCTCAAAATGAATCGTGGCTCAACCTAGTCCTAGAGCAAAGACAAAGTTTGCTTTTTCATTTTCGCTCTTCTTCTAATCGCACATAAACCTCACTCCCTTGGTTCACTCAAGAGGCACACTAGCAACTGACGACCTTGTTAGCGTACCCGCCTCCCACGCCGGATACCCCGGTTCGAATCCCGCTCGGAGTGGGTCTAGTAGGATCGGTTACATTTGGTGCCGTGACCCAAATGGGAGTGAGGTTTAGGGGGGTGAGTGTAACATAGGCCAGTAAGAGCTGTGTGTGTAAACCTCACTCCCCTGGTCTCAAGAGGCGCTAGAGGCTGTTGTCTTTTGCGTCCTTGTTAGCTCGCCCGCCTCCCACACCGGATACCCCGATTTGAATCCCGCTTGGAGTGGGTCGAGTGGGATGGGTTACACATGGTAAGAATGTTGTTCCGACAAAGCCTTGATTCCTGCTCAAAATGAAAAAGTAATATAACAACAGCTTCAAAGAAAGCCACAGTAAGCCGAGGAGCTGTTGACTCTCCATCCTGATGGATGACCGCTTTGAGCAGAATCCTGAAACATAAACAGGTCCACTCTGACCACTGAGAGGACAGTTTACTCGCACATGACTTGTAATACCAAAATTTTGGGTTGTTTAGAAATGTTCCCTTGTGAAAGGGAACCGAACCAAGAAGAAATGGCCACATCATGACCATTTTAATCCATGTTTCAGAACTAAGCAAACTATCTACAAGTCTGAAAAACACTCTAAAACAGAAGAGTTTGTCCTTTCTGCTTTTGCCTCCTCAGTTTTTGTCAGAGGAGGACGCCAGACAGAAGCAAGAGAGACAGAGTCTTCAAGAAAGTCACGAGAACCAGTTAAAAGCGGTGCAGGAACAATGTGATGCCAGTACAGCTGAATTACAGCAGCTTCAGGTACATCAACAACAGTTTGTCTATCTATAGCCTTACAGTGTTTTCATATTGAGGGAAGGTGATTCTCAGTGTCTGTGTGTTTGGATTTTAGAATGAGAAGCTTCAAGTTCTTGTGGACATGGAGAAGAAAAAGATCAAAGCCCTAGAGGACGAGCACACTCTGGAGCTCAACGAATGGAGAGATAAGCTTGCATGCAGAAAAGAGGTATCGGATAGAAGACTAAAATTTGAGGTTTAAAGCATCTTGATTGGGCAGAAACGTAACGACTGTTGTATGTGTATGTTCAGGTGTTAGAGGAGGATCTGGCTCGCAGACGTAGAGAAAAAGAAGGAACCAGGAGACGAGGCAGTGAGCCAGAAAACCGACATGCAGCTCGCCGTCCAAAGTTCTTCCATAACCTAAGCTTCTCCTGACAAAGTGAAGGAATGCACTAAACCATAATGTCTTTATATATGGCATGTACACTAACGTTCAAAAGTTTGGTGTCAGTAAGATTTTTTTTTCTTAAAAGATATTAATGCTTTAGCAAGGATGCATTAATTTGATCAAAAGTGACAGTAAATACATTTATAATATTACAAAAGAGTTCTATTTCAAATAAATAATGTTCTTTTAAACTGACTATTCATCAAAGAACGCTGAAAAAAAGTGTCACATTTTCCACAAAAATATTAAAGTCCACATGAAATCAAAATTGACCATATTTACTTTGTTTGCCTAAATTGATCGTTTTGTGGCGAACAATTCATCCATGCAAGTCAATCCACTCAAAAATTTTTTTTGGCTTCGTAAGCTTTAATCAAAATCTGAAAATGCCCCTCCCCTCTGCTTTGAAGGACCTTCCCTGATGACGTATGTTTGACGGCTTGGGTTGGGAAACGTTAGTCTGTTATGAGCAGAGATGGAGAGGAGGAGCGCTAGAGTAAAACCCTGCCCTCTGTTCAATATTCCGTTTCACTGGGAAATACGTCACAACACTGGAGAAAAGTCGTTTGCAACTTCCGGTTCACGCGGACTTTAAGCAGCACAACTATTTTTAACATTGATAATAATAATAAATGTTTCTTGAGCAGCAAATCATCATATCAGAATGATTTCTGAAGGATCATGTGACACTGAAGACTGGAGTAATGATGCTTAGACATCACCGGAATAAATTACATAATAAAATGTTTTAAAATTGTGATGTACATCAGAGTAATGGATTATCAAAAAAAAAAAAAAAAAAAAAAAAATGCAGTCTAGCATACATCACCAATGAGAAGTCTGTTGTTTCACTTGAAGATTGATTTATGACATTCTGATTAAGAATTACAAGGTCATTTTTTATATAAAATTAAACACATGCAGTGAATTGTTCACAATAAGATAAATAACATGCTTTTAGAAAATAGATTTCAGTTTCATGCTGACTTTAAATTGTAATAATATTTCATAATATTGCTGTTTTAACTGTATTTTTATCAAATAAATGCAGCCTTGGTGAGCATAAGATACTTTTTTTTTTTTTTTCAAAAGTATTAAAAAATTTTACTGACCCCAAACTTTTAAACTGTAGTGTAAGTATCTGTGTTTGTCTGGGGCTTTTTCAAAGTTGTCCCATTGCCCCATTTAGTGTGACAACATGATCCACTGTCACAGTTTGATAAATTAATTATTCTTAATAAATAGGGATTTTTGTCCAAAACATTTTTTTTGACAGAAACTTACCCTAAAAAAAAAAACAAAAAAAACACTGGAGTAAACATGACAATATATACAGTATAGATGGACATTTGGTTTTGGTGCAGACTATTTTTGTCTGGAGTTTATGTATTTTTGTAAATATGTTTAAAATCTGCTTAGACATAATTCCTCTACAAGTGTATCTTATAGCCTGAAGATGAACATTCATATGTAAATAAACTTAAAAAAACTATTTTAGACAAAGAGTCTATTCAGATGCTATCTCTTCTGGTGGATGTGTTTGAAGCTTATGAATAGTCATCTGCATGCACACAAAAGCTCACAAGCCTGGGTTTGCCTGTATAGGGCATTCGAGAACATTATTACATTAAGTTACACCCCACAACAATATCTGTCTGGACTGTCAACATAACTTTTATTGAGCAGAGACAGGGCTGCTGGATAGACGTTTTCAACCTCTTTATGGTAAGAGAAATGCTTTTATATTACTAAATGTCTGGACATATGAAAACTTGTAATGTGACATTTGAATTTAATGCAACAAATGGGCACATAGTATAAAAGATCATTTAAACTGAAAATATACATTTTATTTTAATGTATAAAAATGTAGTATTCTAGTAAACCTTGATTTATAAATACATAAGACATATTGCCTTATCATAAATACTAACAAAACTTACTCAAAACAGTTGAACAATAAAGTACTTTGTTAAAATTTTTAATGATTTGTCATGTGTTGCAAGTGACTTGAAGCACAGTGTTCATATAACTATTATAAATACTGTTTTATGGTCTTTAAAAAAAGGCTACTTGAAATAGACAAAAATTGTTTGTCATACTGCCGGAACATTTAGCCTGTTAAATATTACTCATCCATCTAAATCTTTACCTAAAGTCTTGATGTTAAAAAAAATGAAAATATGTATGTTAGGAACAGAAGGAGGTAAAAACATGAAATGCTAATTCATTTAGCAATATTGCTTAGTTATTGTTGCCCATCAAAACAGATTATAGCTGTGTGCCCTATGATGAATCTTGAGTTCAGCACAGACATTTTGTTCTCAAACTAGAATCTCAAACTCAATCAGTCATTTGTATGGCAAGTTAATAAGAAACTTTTCAATTAGCTTTTCGGTTGTGGCATAAATTAACACTCGCTTTATTTTCAAGATGTTTTATCTAACTATTGTTGATTTTGTTCTCAGTGGATTACTCAGTTGGAAGTATAGTGAAAAAAGCATTGATGATATCTTAAGGAGAATGCTTGTTTTAGGCAATCTTACATCTCAATATCATTTTTTTGTATGTTACAATCTCCCTAAAGTGCATTATGGACGTCAGTTGAAAGTGCTGTATAACCATATTACTCTAGTATGCTTTCCTGTCCATTATTCATATCTGTGCAATTCCTGTACACTAAAAGAGTCCTCCATTAGAGCTGTGGTAAACACTGACTGCATTTTAATGCCTGTTTCTTTTCCAAACAATATGATGGATCCCTAATAAATCCAGCTAAACATGTCTAAAGTGTATCTCTTTTTTAGCAAACACTTCCATAAGTATTTCTAACATTATAACATACCATTCTTTCTCTCTTGTATATGACGTATATCTCTTGTAAAATTACTACTGCATTCCAGTAAGCTTATCCCTGGACCCGATGACAACGCAGTGCTGAAGTGCCAACTAGTCTCTCCCTATGGAGGATCCCTTTACCACTCTACAGATAAAGCGTTGTCGGGAAACTCAATTCGCATATCTACCCCAAATTGATCAAATAAAATAAAATTCTGTATCAAAAATTATAAGGAAACGCCAGTACTTTGTTTAGGCTTGGTTTGTAGGGAATTCCAAACCTGCACACATATATTCAAACGCACATAACTATAGAACCAATTCTTAATGCGCATGTGACCGCCATCAGCGTTTCTCACAGGTTCGCGTTTAAAGTCTGTGTAGAGAGAATGGTGTCGTCTTAGCGACCCCTAATTTAATAACAAATGATTGTTGCGACGGAAGCGAATCAATCATAACTAACCTTAGCTGGAAAATAACTTTACTAAAGAACCACTATAAAGCCAAAACAATCTCTGTTACCTTAAATTATACGTTTATCTCTGTAAAGCTGTTTTGAAACAATCTACATTGTTAAAAGCGCTATATAAATGAAGATGACTTAACTTGACTTGACTTATTTCTTTTGTCTTAAACTCTGAATTGCCTGCTGTTTATCAAGTTTATGCTAACTCAACGTGTCTCGATTTGTTAGGGCCAAAATGGGGCAGTTATGCAAGCTTGTACTGTTCATTTTGGTTCTGATGGCAGTGCTACACAATTCATCAGGAGGAACTAAAGGATTTCAGAAAGGAAAGAACACCCCTTCCAATAAGCCATCCAATAAGCCGTCACAAGGGACCAAGACCCAACCTAACTATCCCAGACAACCCTCCTATCCTGGTGCAGGAGGTAACCCAGGCTACCCTAACCAGCAGTACCCTGGTAGAGGCGGCTCCAACCCAGGAGGATATCCCAACCAGAATCCTGGAGCAGGTACCTATCCAGCTGGTGGCAACCCCAATCAATATCCTGGAAGAGGAGGTGTTAACCCTGGAGGGTATCCCAACCAGAATCCTGGAACAGGGGGTTTCTCTAATCAGTATCCAGGTAGAAGTGGGTACAGCCCTGCTGAATATCCAGCAGCTGGATCTTATCCAGTGAGAACTGCAGGGCAACCTGGAGGATACCCAGGAGGACACCCTTCCGTTGGAGGGGGATATCCCAACTGGAACCCAAACAATAAGATTCTCAGTCCACATTATGGAGGTTCATTTGGAGGTGGTGGATTTGGCATGGGTGGTTCTCCTTTCTCCCAAACTGTGAGAGGAATGGGCTATGGTCCTTCTCTACTATCCAAAGGCTTTGCAAAAAAGGCAATGCTAGCTGCAGGTGTTGGTGCAATGGCAGGAATGGCTGTAAGCTATGGAATCGGAAAATTTCCACGCCCTGACTTCCAATTTCGTAGCCCCCAGGAGGAACGCCACTACAACAACTATATGTACAAACGTCAGAGCACTCATTCTAAAGGGGGAAACAACAAAGGAGGACCCAGCTACACATCAAAGCTGCCACCCCAGGCTCAGTCATATGACCAATTCATGAACACATGCATGAAGAGAAGTGATCTTTTAAAAGAGCAAAACATGGAAGATTCAGCAGTTCGCAACAACATTCAAAGAGATGAGCCACTGATTGATTATCTAGGTATGAATGAAGACTACTTGGAGAAAGTTGAGCCAAAGAATAATACCAAATCCCCTACAACTGATTATCCAAAGGATGCAGGGATTCGTAAGGATGAGGACGATGACACAGCGAGTATCGTACAGATTGGCTATCCAGCGCTTATTGAGCAGATGAAAGCTCGAAAGTGTGTCGAGCTGTACTTGGTTTACTCTGAGAGCTTCCAGGAGAAGCAGAAAGAAAAAAAAGCTCTCCGAAGTTCCATTAACCATAATGGTAACAGTAACCGTGTCTCTGGAGTTCTTCTGTTTCTCACGACTTCTTTTATGCTGCTTAGAGGCACTTAAAAGCACTCTCTACATTGATTTTATACTGTATAATGGAATGCAGTTGCCCTTCTCTTCTACCTTGCAAATCTAGGAAACCAACCCCCCTCCCCCTTCACCGGCTATTTAAATGTATAGTACCAAACAGATATACTGTATATTGGCCATATTGGTTTTATGAATGCATTTTGTCATAAAATCATTGTATAATATACGAAAAATATAATTGTTATTTTATTATTATTCCTGGAAAATAAAAACTGAATTCCTTTAATAAAATGTCAACGGATGCATTTATTCATAGGAATTGAATGTTATAGATCTATTTATTTATAGTAACTATTTATATTATTTCCAAAAGAATCATCAATAATAATAATAGTAATAATCTTTTTTTTTCTGAAAAAACACATTTCTTCTATTTTTTTTAATAAAATGTAAACTGATTAATTTGTCTTGATTATTTAATAGTAGTAGTGCTTATTAGGCATGCTCTGATATGAAAATTTTGTCCGATACCGATAATTCTATATATTTGAAAGCTGATAACCGATATATTGGCGGATAAATCTAAATCCAACTTTTTATATAATTTTTAAGAGCCTGATTATTACAAAAAACAACAAAAGTCTCATGACCATTAAAAGCCATGTCCCAAACACACAATTATAATGTCATTATAATTTTATGTAGCCTATATGACAGACTGAATTTTCTTTATTTGAAGTGATTTTAATCATATTTCAAACAATTTAAAACCATCATGGTGAACAGTACGCATCTGAAGTGTCTCAGCTGAAGGAAATAATCCATTAT
Organism: Scardinius erythrophthalmus; assembly: GCF_964197995.2. Lineage (NCBI taxonomy): Eukaryota > Metazoa > Chordata > Actinopteri > Cypriniformes > Leuciscidae > Scardinius > Scardinius erythrophthalmus. The sequence goes on from NC_138243.1 coordinate 13,339,835, forward strand.
CTATTGTTTTTTATATATAGCGGCCAAATTTTCTTAACGGGCCGATACGCTAACATTAAAAATGAACATATATCAGCAGCCACTGATATGGTGGCCAATACATCATGCATCCCTGGTATTTAGAGTTCACATGTTTTAATAATTCACTCTAAATGTTATTTCCCCCAAGAACGTGAGGTGTAAACGGAAATTTACAGTATGAAAA